>NC_143587.1:134714878-135029390 GCF_048544385.1 Mastigoproctus giganteus
ATGAATATATTGATTTCAATGCTTCATTTCACGTGTTGACATTTCTTCCCATCCTGGAAGAAATGTCAACACATTAGTGCATTTGCTCTGAAAACACTTCCAGTTGGTGGGGGTTGAGTGATTTTGCCCTTTACTTGAGGTAGCCATATAGGGTAGTGCCACTTGCATCACTGTTTTCCTCAGGAGACTGCTGCCAACTTTTCAAACTGACCCATGCCTAAGGGTCAGTGCAAGTCAGAGCCTGAATGCGAGTGATTTTATCCTGTGCCACACTCAATTCAATATGTTCACTGCTTCTATTTGACATCTTAATCTAGCTATAGAGGTGGACCTGTTCAGCTTCAGATTGCATCCAGTTTTTCCATTCTTATGAAGCAACTTTCACAATTCTGCTTCTTGGCAGGGCTAAAACTCTGGTCCACCAGTTGATGAGCCAACATTGTAACCACTGGGTATGCACCCCTTATTGTTATTGTTATTATGAATTGACCTAACCCAGCATACTTCTGGGTAAGATTTAAAGTAATGCTTTTTATATGGAATTTTTTTTAAAAAGAAAATAAACTTAACTATAGTACTAACTCTTGACATTTACTAGCAACACATTCCAAATATATTTCAAAAAAGGCCCCGAGTGCCAAGCCTTTCTAGTGATCAAGCAGTTTCTCTGCAATTATAAGGTGATTTCTATAGTGATAGAGTACTATATATTACTAGAGTTTGAAGTATATTCTATACTGTGTGTGTGTATAAAATATCAGCACAAAAGTTTGTAAGAAACAAAAGATACCTTTCTTTCTTTTAAACACTAACTACTGATATGCTTCCCACTTGGACCTCAGGAGACTGCTCATTCCCAGGTCTAACATGAGTGATCCAAACAGCACAGCTACAGACCCTAAAGATCTGGCTCCATTGAGAAGGATTAAAGTAACTAGAGATGGGACAGTAACCCCAACCAGAAATCTTGTTCTGATGGCTTTTAACACTCCCTAACTACCTATGTCAGTCAAGGTTGGGTATCTAAATTCTAATATCAGACCATACATTCTGAATCCTCTCCATTGCTTTAAATGCCAAAATTATGGTCATTCACAAATGGCATACCATGAACTTGCTGTCTGTTCCAACTGTAGATCTCAGGAACACACCAATTAGAACTATCCAGCTGAGCAACCAAAATGTCCAAACTGCAATGGGGAACATTCCTCCAATTAAAAAAACCGTGAATATTGGAAAGGAGAAAAGCAGATACAATAATATAAAGTAGAAAATTGTGACACGTACCAGAAAGCCAAGAGAACTGCATTTCCGACTATCATAAACAGACTTTTCTATGCACAAGCCATAAGAAATCAGAGTATTATAGATACCCAAACAGATTTCACAAAACCTCCAAAGAAGTCCATTTCAGAATGGGCATGAGAACTACTTATAGCATCCCAACCAAAACTTTTAGAAAAACTTACTAACAGCCTACTATCCATATCTCCTATTGCAAAACACTCAGAAACAAAAATCCCTCAATAAAAATGTAATGTCATAAGCCAAAACCAACTGAACAAATGGATGCAGAAGGGTCCAACCAAGCAAGCAAATCAGTACTAGAGTTTTTGCAGATGATGAGATGGATACCGATAAATCATATTTCCCTATGAAGGAAAAACCTAAGTTTGAAAAATTTTAAAGGGCATCTAGAAAACAGTTTGAAATCTTCTCCAAAACCAGATAATAAAAAACCATAATCCAGTAGAACTGTAGAGAATTTCACGCTACCATGCATGATATATACACCGATGAGCCAAAACGTTATGACCAGCTAGTCGTTATGCAAATCGAAGCAACTGCAGGTGAACTATGGCACGAGTGAGGATCAGGACACAGTATAAAATAACACCCGATACTGAGCTTCCTTAATCAGTGTTACACTTGTTCTTCAGATGGGAAAGGCAGCGAACTTAAGCAAGTTTGACAAAGGCCAAATTGTAATGGCCAGATGACTTGGTCAGAGCATATCCGAAACGGCACAGCTGGTGGGATGCTCACAGTCAGCTGTGGTTGGTATCTACTGAAAGTGGTCCAGGGAGGGAAAACCCAAGAACCGCCGGCGAGGTGTTGGACAACGCCTGCTCATCGATGCTCGAGGTGAGCGAAGTCTCTCCCGGATGGTATGTGGCAACAGAAAGGCGACTGTGGTACAACGCACAATACATCTAACCCTGCTGAAAATGGGGCTGTGTAGCCGCAGGCCGCTCTGAGTGCCCATGCTAACCAATGTTCACGGGCGACAGCGCCTACAACGGGCACGTGAGCATCAAAACCGGACCTTGAGTGATTGGAAGAAGGTTGTCTGGTCTAATGAATCATGTTTCCTGTTGCACCATGTGAACGGCCAGGTACGTGTGTGTTGTTTACCTGGGGAAATGATGGCACCTGGATGCACTGTGGGACGAAAACAAGCGGCATATGTTTGGGCAATGTTCTGCTGGGATACCCTGGGTCTAGTCATCCATATGCCAGGCACTCTGCCATCTACCACCTACCTAAACATCATTGCTGACCGGGTACACCCTTTCGTGGCAGCAATCTTCCCCTCTGGCGGTGCCATCTTTCAGCAGGATAATTCACCGTGCCACGCCCCTCGGATTGTTCGAGACTGGTTCATGGACTGGCTCATCAAATTCCCGAGACGTCAATCCCATCGAGCATCTATGGTTTGTGTTGGAACAGCAACTCCGATCTGCGGTGTCTCAGCCACAGACCTTACAGGAGTTAAAAGGATCTGCTGGTTATGTGTTGGCACCAGATACCACAAGACACGTTTAGAAATCTTGTAGTGTTCATGCCTTGCTAGGTATGAGCTGTTTTGGCTGCATGTGGAGGACCAACATCATATTAGGTAAGTGATCATAATGTTTTCGCTCGTGTACAGTCTCATTGCACAGCATGCTCTGCTATGCCTTTGCTTACAAGAAACCTATCTCAGGTCTCAAGACTATACCTCAATAAAGAACTATACTGTATACCATTAAGACAGAGTAACTGGTGGCATGACCCACGGTGGTGTGGCAATACTGTTAAATTCTTGTATTCCTTCCCGGAAGGAATACATGAATTTACCAGTACGTATAGCCACTAGTTCCCTCTTAACAATTTATGTTCCACCAACTAAGAATTACTGCAACAAGATTTAGAAGACATGCTGTAATTCATAGTAATTCAGTTACACCCCCCCCCATCGTTTCCTGTTTTACCCAGTTATATTTTGTTTAGTTAATTTTTATTGAACTTGTTCTAGCTTTAATCATATTTTGATCATCTTATAAAAATATTTACACTTTAAATTTATGTTAAATTTGTGTAACATAATGGAATTATTAGTTTTATATCTAGATGGTTTTGTTCATCTGACCACTGAACATTTATTTCCAAAAATATTTTAATTATATTCTGAAAATATTTTAATTAATTAATTATTTTAATTATATTTTAATCAGCATTTTAATTATATGCCAGAATGTCAAACGAAAAGCAGCATAATTTTTCAGTTTCTGAGGTCTGCTCTTGAAATACAAACTTTGAAAAACCTGGTGACTACTGACTCTAACAAGATCTATTAAAGCTGGTCATCACTCCTCTTTCAGCTCCTCTAAAACAAAATTTTTAAGGAAAGGAAACTGACTAAATATATTACTATTTTTTATTTCAATTTGAAATTCCACATCAGTAATATTTTTACTCATATTTTATGTATCTTCCCAAACTGACATACTTTTTAAATGCATCCGTTCAATAAATAAATTTCAATGTATTGAATTTTTAAGCTCATTTTTCTAGGTATTTATAAGTTGTTTATTACCTATCATATATTTCATTTCTAAACAAATAATTTCTTTTTAAATTCAAGAATTCAATTCATTAATTTACTCAGTTTTCTGAATATTCAATTTTTGCTATTTGATTATTGAATGTGCTAGGCCAGTGGTTTTCAACCTTTTTTTAATAACAGCACCTCCTAAGTAATTTATTTTATTTTGTGAGACCCCTACTCAATCTACTCAATTTTCTTCCCCTGTTAGATCCGATTCTCTCTCTCTCTCTCTCTCTATATATATATATATATATATATATATATCTGATAATTCAAAATAAAACAAAATAAAACATTAGCCAGTAGTATGGCAGTAGTAGTACAGGGAGGGGGAAGTAAAGGTAATAAGACATAAACAGTAGCCGATAGTCCCCTATATAATTTAGCACTTTAAATCCAATTAATAAAACCGATTTAAAATAATGACAATTAATATGATTTAGCAGTCCCCCCCCCCCCCTAGAAGGCACCAGTTCCAAAAAACGTGAAATATCACCAAAAAAGGGGTTCAAAGAACTACTAAAAGAAAAACAAAATATCAAAATAATATTTATTTATTTATTTTCTTATTTTATGTTAAACTTTTAAGCCATTATTTAAATATATATATATATATATATATATTATATGATATTTATTACAATAATATAATTATAAAAATTACATTTAATAATACAAATTATATATATACAGTATATAATAATTTTATTCTTTATATAGAGGTACTAAGCAAACATCAATTATAGATCACCACAAAATTAAACAGATACTGTACACTGTTTTATAATGAAATAAACTTATCGATTAAAAAAATAATAAGTTTAAGAGACTTAAACCCAAATTACGTGGCACCCCTGGAATGTTGTTGCGGCACCCCGGTTGAAAACCACTGTGCTAGGCACACCACACATTGGAAGTACATTTCATTTAATGGTGATCCAGAAACTTTTACAATAAATTTTGATAGCTTTTCTTCTGCAAGAAAAAATACTTTCAATATTTTGAAAATTTTTAAGATTCATTTGATTGCTTAGTATAAATTTAACCAGTGAGTTTTTGAACGTGTCTAACTTGTTATATGTTGCACCTTCTAATAAACAAAATTTATAAACTCAAAGTTTGACAAATCAGAAATGAAAATAGTGTTGCATCTTTGTGAACCAAATCAATGTAGAGTGCAATGCAGCTTGTCTCCACTGAATTGGGGATTGTAAAATTAAAATTTTACCTAGGGTTCAGATTAATTCAAAAAATATTGTCTGTTGCAAATATTTCTTCCTTTTAGTACACAGAAGGATGCCCTGCAAGATGGTGCTACTGGTGCACTTAAGCAGGTGCATTACTAAAAGCTGTGATACGTTCTTTCTTAAAATCAGCTCTTGGTGAATTTAGGCATGTAAGTGATTTTTTCGGCATTAGAAATCTGAATATCTTTTGCTAGGTAATATTCGATAGTGCGGATCTGAGATTTGAAAACAAATTTATGCAAATAGAGTTAATAAAAACTTCTGGGGAAAGCCATTATGTTTAAAATTTTATAAAACTGGGACAAATTCTGGAATACCAGGACATCTGGTCACTAACTATAAGGCAGTCACAGCATAGATTTATTATGGGATGATGATATTGACCAATCTGATTGACCTGTTATGAGGTGATCACAAAAGATCCATATGCAAAGCATAATCTTTACATCATAGATTTATATGATGAAAAAAATTTATATGATGTATTCCCCATCTCTTCCATCATGCAGTATGATTGATGACTTTTGAGGTTATGATGAACATCGTGGTGAGAAGATCCAATATTCCTTACATTTCGAGGGTACGGCTCTAAAACGGTGTTCGCAGGCCGGCTGCTAGTTAGTACACCGGACCGAACCTATTGGTAACTCTAGGAGGCTTCCGGATCAGCTAGTGTATAATCTTGCTACCACTACTCTGCCAGATAGTGACTGGAGGAAGTCCGAGTAGTGTGCATGCGGGGAGCATTGTCGAGGCCACGTTATGTCAAGGATCTGGATATATTCTTACCATGTGTACGCCATATCCAAAGGTTTCATTACTTCATACAGCATGTCCCACCCACTTTTTCTTACTATTGAATACACCATGAATTGTCAAACTAATAGAGCAAGCTTATCTGTGAAAAGATCTAATCGTCCCAAGCACTTCCTAATTCATTTCACAAATATATGTGGTCTCAATTCTAATCTCAATGATGTCCATTTCCACTTGCAGTCTGCCAAACCCCATGTACTTTTTCTGACAGAATCTCAGTTATCGGTTGATTCAACTACTGCTCATCTCAGATGCCCAAATTATTTGCTGTATGATTCTTTTTGCCTCAAAGGTGGTACTTGTGCATATGCCCGTTCTGATATTCCCTGTCAGAGACTTGGAAATTTGGAATCTCCTCTCTTTGATCTTTTCTGGCTTAAAATCTCTCTACCTCATTGTGTCAAATTCATCTGTTGTCTCTACCATTCTCCCAACTCCACTAATCACTTGGAGCTCTTTGACTTCCTCTCTTTGCAACTTGACTTTCTCCAGTCCAACTTTCCTAACAGTGAGGTAATTTTCCATGGTGATTTTAACGTTCACAACTCCAGCTGGCTTCCATTTTCTAGTTACACCGACCCAGCAGGTCGAGATGCTGAGGCTTTTGCAATTACTAATGACCTAGCACAGATTGTTCATTTACTTACAAGAATACCGGACAATCCTAATCATACAGCCAATACGCTTGATCTTTTTCTCACAAACAACCCTTCTAAGTACAAGGTCGAAGTGAGAGGTCCTTTAGGCACTTCAGATCACAACTTGATGATTGTCTCTTCTCCAATGGAACCTTTATCTCATGGCTATTCCCAACCTCGTATTGTTTGGCATTACAAGAATGCAAAATGGGATGACCTGCGAGACTTCTTTTCTTTGGTTGGATTACTGTTTCAAAACTTCTGATGTCGACGTTTGCTCAGATCATGTCAGTGAAATTATTCTTGCAGGAATGGAATCCTTTATCCCACACTCCACTTTAAAATCTCGTCCTTTTTCTAAACCTTGGTTTTCGAATAAATGTACTAAGGTTGTTCAAGAGAAGAATGTTGCATATCGTAATTGGCTTGTTTCTAATTCTCCAGTTTCATTTTCTGCCTACACCAAAGCTCGCAACAATTGTAAAGCAGTTATTAACCAGTCCACACTAAGGTGTGGACTGGTTAATAACTGCTTTACAATTGAACAGGCTAAGAGTAGAAAACTTGCTTCTTGCCCTAATGGTAGCCGAGCATTCTGCTCTCTTGTCAAAGCTATTGGCCGCAACTATTGCCCATCTCTGCTCCCACCTCTGTCCAAACCAGATGGTTCTGTTGTCACTTCAGCCAAGGATAAAGCTGACCTGCTAGCATCCCATTTTTCTTTCAACTCATGCATTAATGATCTTGGTAAAACACCTCCCACTATTCCCAACACTCTCCATTCAATGCCTCCTGTGGTCTTCCGTCAAAAGGATGTCAGAAGGATTTTGACGAATCTTGATGCTAAGAAAGTTCCAGGTCCCGATGGTATTTCTCCACTTGTTCTCAAAACCTGTGCTCCTGAACATACTCCTATTCTTTGCCGCCTTTTTTCACTTTCTTATTCCAAAGGTGTTTTTCCTTCTGCTTGGAAATTTGCTCATATCCAGCCAGTTCCTAAAAAGGGTGACAAATCCCTCCCATCCAATTATCATCCCATTGCAATTACTTCTACTCTTTCTAAAATAATGGAGAAATCAATTAACCGCCAAATTTTAAACTACCTAGAAACCTTCCGTCTGATCAATCGCCAGTATGGATTCCATCAATGTCAATCCACTGGTGATATTCTGGCTTATGTTACCCATTTATGGACTAATTCAATGGGAAGGTTCGGTGAAACACAAGTAGTTGCTCTTGACATCTCAAAGGCTTTCAATAGTGTATGGCATAAAGGTCTTCTAAACAAGCTTACATCTTATGGTTTGCCAACTGATTTTAGTAATTGGTTATCCAGTTTTCTCTCTGATTGCTCACTAATGGTGATTGTAGATGCCTCTCTGTCATCTAACTTCTCCACTAATGCCGGTGTCCCCCCAAGGTTCAGTTCTTTCCCCACTCCTTTCCTCTTGTATATTAATGACCTTCTTCCATTGACTGGAAATCCTATTCATAGTTTTGCTGATGATAGCACATTGCATTCCACTTTCCATTTTGAGAAACCTTGTCCTGCTCAATCAGCATCAACTTCTCGAAAATCTGCTACCAATTCCTTAAATGCTGATCTTCAGGTAATTCTCCAGTGGAGCAAAGACAACTAAGTTGATTTCAACCCTTCTAAAACCCAGTCCTGTTTTATATCTCGCAAAAAGAATTTTTCTGCTCCTATGCTCATCTTTAGCTGATTCTAGGTAGGATCATATACCTGACTTCTAATCTCTCTTGGCACAAGCACATTACAAATATTGCTTCTTCTGCTTGGTTTTCTCTTTCGCTCTCGGCGTAACTTTTCTTCCAAACAGCTGCTCACTCTGTATAAATCGCAAATCCACCCTGCCATGGAATATTGTTTCCACATCTGGGGTGGTGCCCCCAATACCTCTCTCAGGCTTCTTGATTCCATTCAGAAGAGGGCAGTTAGGTTAATTAATGATCCATCTCTAACAGAGTCTCTGCACTCGCTGTCTCATAGACGTACTGTTTCTGCTGCATGCCTCTTCTACAGATACTTCCATGGGCACTTTTCTTTTGAATTAGCTTCTATAATTCCTGCTCTCTCTTTCAAAACAGTCCGAATATGTGCCGCCACCAGCCAACATCCATTTACTGTCCAACTTCAAACTCACAGAACCCACTTTTCATCTTCCTCGTTTATTCATTCAACTGCCGTTTTCTGGAACAACCTTCCTTCATACATATTTCCTGAAAATTACAGTCTACAGAAGTTCAAGTCCAATGTCAACAAATATCTTCTTTCGTCTTCTCAACCTCCAACCCAAGCACTGTACTAAGTACTATAGGTTCTAACACAGCTCTTTTTTGGGATTTACATAAAAAAAAAAAATATATGTCACTAAAGCTTTTGATATTGTTCCACATGAATGATTTGTTGTATAAGTTGGAGAGGTGTGGCATTAGGGGCACATTACTAATATTGAAAATTGATTGTTTAGTTGTTGTTGTTGTTTTGGTTTTTAGGAGCATTAGCAACTAAGGCCATATTGCTCCGGGATATGCGGTGGTCATTCCCTGACCTTTCCGCATCTTCCGTATTTGGTGGTGACGGGCTCGAACCCTGGTTTAATCAAGAAGCATGTGAAACGCACTACTGCTCCTTCCCACCTGGCTACGGAGGTTCCCGGATTGTTTAGTGGCAGGAGACAGTTGTTATTAGTCAGTGTCTAATGGACTAACTTATGACTGGAATTCCTTGGTGTTTGGTATAGGGCTTCTTACTGTTTTTAATATTTATTTATAATATTGTTTTAGGCATGTTAAGTTTAATGTCTAAGTATGCTGATGATACAAAGATGGTCAGGGTGGTACAGTAATCAGGGTGTGCTATTCCGATATGATCTGGAAAAATTAGGCAAATTGGCTGATAAATGGCAGTTGAGGTTTATCATTGATAAGTGCAAAAGCTGCATGTGGGTGGCAATAAGCACATAATAACATACCTAACAGGTTGTATGTTATAGTTTGAATTTCATTCTCCCCTAACAAACTTAAAATAATGGAGAATGAAAAAGAACTAGGGGTAACTGCACCGTCTAGCATGTTCCTTCAGTTGCTAGGAGAGTTTATGGGGTTTCTGACCTTGACCGAATCTCCATAAATTGAAATTTTGTCAACAGAGGTAAGGAAATGATTATTCCATTGTATGAAGAAATGGTTAGGCCTAGGCTACATCTTGAATGCTGCATTCAGGTTTGAAGCTTAATTTTAGGAGGATATAAATCTGGAATGAATGGAGAAATAAGTAACGAGATCAATCAGGGGCACAGAAGGATAATTTTGCTGAGAAAGACTGGAGTTAGAAAAATTGCTGCATCTGGAAACCAGACATCTGCAAGGAGAGCTAATTAAATTGTTAAGCTGATAGTAAATGCAATAGTATTATAATTTACTTTTTTTTTTTTCAGGTCAAATACATGTAGAAAAGCATAAGAGAGGGGGGGTGGAGATGTATGGTACTTAGTGTGAGCTTAACCAAGGCCATCTGTAATCAGCCATATCAGCTGTTAGCTTTCAGAGACAGATCATATGTTAGAGCTCACCTGCTGCTAGAATATAAAGCATGTGAAGAAATAAATATCAGAACTTTAATGTATTAATCTGTAATTGTATTTTAATCACTAAATTACATCAATATGTTATGTATACAGTGGCCCCCCGCTTTACAATAGGTTCACTGTATGTTCAAATCACTTTACGATGGACTCTTTAATAAAATACCGTTCACTATAAGATACGTGGAAAGCCCCGACCATTTTGATCACTTTTGTGAATTGAATTTTAATTCTATTAAACAGCGATTCTAATAAGCGAAAAATAGGAGGAATATTATCCACAGGCTATAAAAGTAAAGATATAAAGCACATATTTACACTTTATTACCTTACCTTACCAATTAACAAAATGAAATGATACGTGAAAATCGGAAGAATATTTTCCACAGGTTAACAAAATAAAAATAAATTTATACTTACTTACATAGCTTAATTAATATGTACATACTAACTAATTGATATTTCCGTTCACCGACTTTTTTTTTTTTTTTTTTTTTTTGGGTTGTAAAATTTAAAACAGTAAAAAAGATAAGCAAAAAGATAAGTCCATTGCAATTGAAATAAGATCGAGTTTACTATCTGTTTATAATTATAGATCGTGCTAGTAGAAAAGCCCAATAAACCGGAAACTGCAAATTGTCTTTATTGTTTTATGGTTGTGACTTCCAGAAATGTGCTTTAGAAAAATATCACAAGGGCATTCAAAATTGATTCTTATAACAATATACATATGATAATGATGAAAGTGTAGTGCATTTTAATGATTTGAACTGGTTTCTTGAAATTTGATTCTATAAAGCTGCTGATTCTACTAACCGGTGATCATGTTAACTGGCATCTACTTATTTCACTTTATGATGGGCTTACAATTGTCTCTGACTGAACCACGTGGTCCTTCTTCTAAGCCAATAGCAGTGTTGGGCATATGTTTTGTTTTTGCATCCTTTAGTTGTAGGATGCAAAAGCATCCTTTTGATTTTTTTTGCATTGTGCTTTAATTAATATATATTAGTTTTAATCAATTTTTTTTATCAATATACAATTTCCACTATAAAAATCACCTTTATATTAGAAACTGCAAATTGTCTTTATTGCTTATTATATAATTGCTTAATTATATAGTAAAAATTTCACCTTCCGAGCTCTTGGAACAAATTATCAAAAAACAATGTGTTATTGAGTTCACATTATATTTTCATGATATGATAGTGTCTCTGGAACAGATTAATATTGTAAAGTGGCGTCAACTGTATATAATGAAAGGAAATCAGAGTGAAAATATTGCTGAAGGTTATTACTGTATGTGATGGTGATATTCCACTTGCAGAAGCAAGAAGATGAGTCCATGTGGCATCACAATGTTGTTACTTGCAAAAATTAAACTGTTTTATTGAAAGTGTTACAAAATTAATTTGAACTTGCCCCAGTAGAAACACTTAAACTGTTCGGTGACATTTTGAGAAGTTATTGGTTACTTGTTAGACTGGCTTCTGGATTAATGAGGAATGGAAACTACCGGAACTCCTTTACACTAACAACACTAATCTGTAACATATAATCTTTGCATGTGGTAGATTAGTGTCACCTGATGTATTTTATAAGGTGCATAACCATTAATACTTCATTTTCAACTAATCATGCCAGTATTATGCCAAAAGTTGGTGACATCTTTTAGGACACAATGTGACACATTTCCAAAAGAGAGTGTCACATTGTGTCCACATCTTTCCAAAGTAAGTGTGAGGGCTTCAAAATGGGTTGAGTAAACTAAATGCTGATGACATCCTTATTCTTTGTTGAATGACATGCACAAGGGGATATATGAATTTAAATTGAGATGTGTGGAAATTTGCTTTCATCCAATGTGTAAATGATTGTTGTTATGAACTTCCACCTATTATAGCTGAGCAGTGTTCTTCACTGCATTCATTCTACCAGATGGTCTCCTGAGCTGGATACCCAAAGGCAAGATTGTGTCTGTGTTGGCCCAGTTAGATATTGAGTGACTTCATATCACTCCTTATGAAATACTGTTAAGGATTGGTGTTATTAATTTCCACCTTCACAAAACTATTGGAAAAGTAGGCCACCAAGGAAGAAGGTAGTTATTTAAAAATTTTTTTTTTTTAAATGGCTGGTACTATATTAGTCTTTTTCCTAGTATCATTTTGCTAATACTAATGATGACTAGAGGTGGACTCTTCCCACAGGAAAATACTTGCTCACAGTTATACACACTGTTGAAGAATGACAATTATTTGTTAAGTTGAAATGATTAAGGCTTTAATCATTAATGCTGATGTTATCCTTTGCTCCTTCAAGGAAGACACATATAAGGGTATGTAAATTTAAAACAGGATTGTTGCAGGGTAGAGATGTGAAAATTTGCTTTCAGAGTAATTAATTGTTGGAACAAACTTCCATTGTGGAACTGTGTAGTTTCAACAAATTTAAAGAAGAATTAGACATTATTATAGGAGATGTATAGGGTTTTCTTTCTTTTTTTTTTTTTTGTTCATGTTGTATAAGCTTGCTTCCTTTCACCATTTGACAATACTAATAATAAAGTAGTAGTAGTGGCACATGATGCAAGAAAGCAAGTGTAGGAGCTTATGCAGCATCAGCCAAAAAAAAAAAAAAAAAAAAATCACACCATTCCCTCCAAATGCCTGTCCAGTTCTTCCTTAAATTTATTTAACCTATCAACTTCCACAACGACAGATGGAAGTTTGTTCCAGCAATTAACCACTCACTGGCTAAAGGCAAATTTCCGCACATCTATTCTACATCTGTCCTTTCTTAATTTGAACTTATGTCCCCGTAGGTTGGTAATCTGAACAAGTGGAAGGATCCCATCAGAATTCAGCATGCTCAACCCATCCTATTCAAGGCCTTATACACCTCAATCAGATCACCGTGCAGGTGCCTAGTCTCCAGCCACTGCAATTTGCAGAACTTAAGCCTCTCTTGGTAAGAGAATCCCTTCATTCCCCTCACCAATCATGTTGCTCTTCTCTGTACACGCTCAAGCAAATCTACATCCTTCCTAAAATGAGGCCTCCAGACCTGTACGCAGTACTCAAGGCGTGGCCTGACCATTGCCTTATACATAGGGACAATCACCTCCTTTTCCCTGCTAGCAAAATTCCTATATATCATTGACAAAACCCCATGACCCGCCCTAGCAGCCTGTCTGCACTGCTCAGAAAACTTCATATCTGACTGCACAATTACTCCCAGATCTTTTTCATTTTCTACCACCTTAAGTGTAGTACCACACAGTTGGTACGTTTCTCTGGGGTTACTTCTACCCATATGCAGTACTTTGCATTTGTCAAGGTTGAACTTCAGTTGCCACTTCTTAGCCCATCTGCCCAAATTATCTAGATCCTGTTGCAGTAGCACACTGCCATTACTGTCATTAACAACCCTGCCAACCTTCGTGTCATCTGCAAACTTCGACATTAAGCCTGATATACCTTCATCAATATCATTGATAAATACACAAAACAACAGTGGACCCAACACCGAACCCTGTGGGACTCCACTAATAACATTAGTCCACGAAGAGCAGCACCGATTGATTACCACCCTCTGTCTTCTCCCACTTAACCATCCTTTTATCCATTGTAGCAACTTACCCTTAATACCATTCTGCTCCAATTTGTACAATAGTCTTCCATGTGCAACAGTGTCAAAAGCTTTCCTGAAATCCAAGTATATGATATCAAAATTATTTTTTGCATCCAGTTCCTTTGTGACCACATCATAATAACCAATCAAATTTGTCAGACAAGACTTTCCCTTAACAAACCCATGCTGTGTTTGAATTATTGCTGCAGTCTTGTCTAGATGATCCTGCAATGCATCTTTAACCAGCGAATCCATTATTTTACCCGGAACAGAAGTTAAACTAACTGGTCTGTAATTACTCGTGTCACCCTTCGATCCACCTTTGTGAATTGGTGACACATTTGCACATCTCCAGTCCGTGGGAACCTCCCCTGAGTCCAAGGATGCTCTCATAATTATGGCTAAGGGTTTGCTTAGTTGCTTTGCCGCCTCCTTTAAAATAACTGGATAGATCCCATCCACCCCAGGTGCCTTTCTTATGTTTAACTTCAACAATTTCTCCTCCACTTTGCTCTCAGTTATTACAAAATCATTAAGCACACTGCTACAATTTGATAACCTTCTTCCATTTTCAAATTGTAATAATTCCTCACGTGTGAATGTAGATGCAAAATACTCATTCAGTTTGTTTGCTATCTGAGCAGGATCATCAACAGTCGAACCATCGATGTCAAGTGGACCAATCATATTCATCCCCTTCCTTTTAGAGTTTATATAAGTAAAGAAATCCTTGCTGTTTTTCTTAGCATCTTTTGCCAAAGATTTCTCGTAATCCGCCTTCGCCTGCCGAACCTCCTTTGTGACCTGATTACAGACTAGCTTATATCTGCCACAGGCTTCTGCGTCACCTGATAATTTATATGCATCCCATGCATTTTTCTTCTCTCATTTTTCTTCAGATGAGTCCATGAGGCATCAGTATGTTGCATCTATAATTGAATGTAGTCTTCATTTGGTTTGCCAGATGAGGAAGTTTTTAGGAGATAGTCTGAATTTTGACTTTCAAATTGAATAACTATTTTGACATTTTCCTATGATTTAGCCATTGATCTTCAGAATAATAAACAACATCTTCAAACTCTGCATTCATCACATTGAGCATTTTTTCAAACTGTATTGGAGGCCTTTAGATCAAATGAAATTGATCACTTTGATCACAACAGATATGGCTGACACTTTTCATCTTCAGTGGCTTAGTGCTTAGGTTGTTCTCATGGATGTAACAGTGATATCTTATTAGTTAGTTACCCCCAAGTCTTGCAGGGCTGTACTTTGTTAAATCCGCTAAACTTTGTTTCAGTCATAGCACGAGTACCATTGGCAATTATGCCTAATATGCTGCTGAGGTTTTTGAATCCAGATCAGCTACTGCAATCTTCACACCCTTATAGAAATCACCAGATTTGGGTTTGTGCCCTTCAGGGACTGCACATTTTGAAAGTATGAGTTTCAGTCAGCCCACAAGTTGAACATGCCTATGAAGGGATCCGCAAAATGTGTTTAATCTGCTGCAGTAACTGGAGTTTTTTGGTTTCACCTTATTCCTATAAATGCAGTGATAAACCTTCCCTGGCACCTGAATGTGAAAATTAAGCTGAAACAAAGCTGAAATGTTTTAATTTTTACAAGCCATAGAAATAAAAACTGACTAAAATTAGTATTCTGTTTTGATATTATTAAATGGCAGCAATACATGAAAGTTTCTAATGAGAGCTTTGTTGCCACCTAATTTTGTTTAAAATTGCAATTTACAGTTTTTGCAGCTATATGTGCTGGAGTGACCATAAAGAAATCTGTCTTCAGATAAAACTACTTTTTTTATAACATAAATTCTTTATAGGTGGCTGTATACTTGTGAATTTTCCTATGTGTATCATTGGTTTTCCCTCGTTATCCTAGGACATCCACTGTAGACAGAATAATACTATTTAAATATGAAGTCATTATGTTTATAATCACATTTAAAATACTACTGAGAACATGGTTTGTATTCATATATATGTAATCTTCACAGCTTACATTTATATAAATACAAATCTCCATATAAAAACATAATTTAAACACCACTAGGCCAAACATTTCCGAGAAGATTATTGTAAGCAAAGTGAAGAGTCACATGATATGTCCAGCCTACTATGGCTGCAGGTACACATTTATAATGCTAATTATTTTTGACATCATTCTGGTTTTTTCAGGATGGAACAGTGGAAAAGGATATTTCTTCCTCTGCACTTTATCCCATTCATCATCTTGACGGCCATGAATTTTTTCCTGGTGATTTTGTTATTGAAAATAAAGGTATGATAAATTGAAATTTTGTTAAATCACTTTACATAAAAGTAGCTAGCTAGACTTGTTTTTTGCTGTTATAAATATTTAACCTACTTCTTAAATATAAAGATAATGGATTTTAAATATATTTAATAAGCAAAATATCAGGATGTGAAATTGAAAAGATAACACTGCTTCAGATCTGGGTAATTTTGTGTTAAAACTGGAGTAGAGCATTTTTGTGCATTAGAGAACATTAAGAATTATTAATAGAGAATTGTTTGAATAGTGTATTCAGCATATGGAATTAATATCTTAATTTCATCTATGGATAATCAAAGGATAATCAGTAAATGTACTTACAAGATTAATAAACAAAAAACACTAACTCCAACCATGGTATTTCATAATATCATGGAATGTGGATCCATGTATATCAGCATCCCACACAGTGGTTTCCCAGTGTCTTTTCAATTTTCTTGAAGACCATATTCATCAGTGTTCTTCCATTCTGAACCTCATGGACTTATCGATGGGACATCTAGTGAAAAGGGACATCATTGACACTTGTTTTTTTTTTTTAAAAAGGTCGTAGTAGTAGTAGTGGCAAATGATTAGAAAAAAAGCTACACACTTCACCCATCCATACTCTACAAGAATTTATCTAGTTTCTTGATTTTATTCAAACCATCCACTTCCACAACAACAGGTGGAAGCCTCTTCCAACAATCAACCATCCACTGGCTGAAGGTGAACTTCCGCACATCTGTTCAACTTCAATTTGTGTCCCCCTCGTGAATGTAGATCTCAGCAAGAGGAAGAATGCCATTAACATTTAGCTTACTCATGTCTATTCAAGGTATTAAACACCCAATTAGATCTCCATGCAAGTGCCTGGTCTCCAGATGCTGCAATTTGCAGTCTTTCTAGGTAAGAGCACCTTTTTGCTCCCTTCACTAGTGTGGTTGCCCTTCTCTGAACCCCTTTCAACAGATCTACATCCTTCCTAAAGTGAGACCTCCAGACCTGTATACAGTACTCAAGATGTGGCCTAACCATGGCCTTGTACAAGGGGATAAATGCCCCCTTATCCTTGCTGGCAAAGTTTCTGTATATCGTTGACAAAACCCCATGAGCTATCCTGGCAGCACGTATGCCCTGCTCAGAGAACTTCATATCGTACTGTCTGTTTCATTTTCCATTGCCCTGTGTGTAGGTACACACAGTTGGTACATTAATCTCGGCTGCCATTCAACTGCCCTTTCTCAGCCCATTGGCTGAATTTTTTTAGATCTTGTTGCAGCAGCTTACCCTGATTACTGTTGCTAACCACCTGCCAACCTTTGTATCATCTTCAAACTTAGACATTAAGCCTGATATACCTCCATCACTATCATTAATAAATATTGAAAACAACAATGGGCCCAGCAGTGAATCCTGGGAGAGTCCACTAATAACATTAGTCCACAAAGAGCAGTGCCCATTAATAACCACACTGTTTTCTTCCACTTAACCATCCCTTTATCCATAGCAGTAACTTGTCCTTAATATCACATTGCTCCAGTTTGTAAGTCTTTTATGTCTAACAGTATCAAAAGCCTTCCTGAAATCAAAGTATATCATATCAGTATTATTTTTTGCATCAATTTCCTTGGTCACTGCATCATAGTAACTTATTAGATTGCTTAGACAAGACCACCACTTAAAACAAATTCATGCTGCAACTACAGTATGAGTGCATCCCTGTCTAGATGATCCTACATTCCTTCTTTAACTAGAAACTCCATTATTTTCCAAAGAACAGAAGTTAAGCTAACAGGTCTGTAATTATCATATCACCTTTATGAATTGGGAAACATTTGCACATATCCAGTCCATAGGGACCTCCCCTGATTCCAAGGATGCTCTTATAATTATGGCTAAGGGTTTACTTAGCTCCTTTACTGCTTCCCTTAATATAATTGGATAGATACCATCCACCCCAGGTGCCTTTTTTACGTGCAGCTTCAACAATTTCTCTTCCACTTTCCTTTCAGTTATCACAGAGTCATTTAGCTCCCTGTTACAGTTTGATAAACTTCTGGAATTTCCTCTTCTGAAGAATTCCTCATGTGAATATAGATGCAAAATACCTATTCACTTTGTCAGCAACTTGAGCAGAATCTTCAACAGTTAACTCATTGGCATCAATTGATGCAATGTGATACAATCCCTTATTTGAAGTCTTGAATTATTGAAGAGAAGAAAAGCAGCAAATATTGAAGTCTTTGCTGCTTTTCTTTGCATTCTTTCCCAGAGGCTTCTCATAATCTGCCTTAGCTGAAGAATTCCTCATGTGAATATAGATTCAAAATACCTATTCACTTTGTCAGCAACTTGAGCAGGATCTTCAACAGTTAACTCATTGGCATCAAGTGGTTCAATATGATTCACTCCCTTATTTCTACTATTAATATAAATATTGAAATCGTTGCTGCTTTTCTTTGCATTCTTTCCCAGAGACTTTTCACAATCTGCCTTAGCTTGCATAACTACTTTGTGACTTGATTACAGACTAATACATATATATGCCTTAGGCTTCTGTTTCACCTGATAATTTATATGCATTCCATGCACTTTTCTTCTCTACTACATATCTCAATATGTGACATCCATTTTGGCCTAAGACTTGAATAGTATTTCTTCATTGGCATGAAAAGCTTAGTAGCTTCTATGATTACTTCCCTTAATGCTTCCCATTTAGAATTTGCTGTTGGTAACATCATCAGGTTGGTCCCACTGCATAGAATTTAAAAACTGTCTCAGACACTGTAATCACTCTTGTGAAAGGTTAGACATTTAGCCTTTCTCTTTACCCTTGCGGGCTAGCCGAGTAGGTAAAGTACCTGCCCGGCAACCCAAAGGTCGCGGGTTCGATTCCCGCCTCGGGCTTGGATCAAAGTACTGCAAAAACCTTGGGAGGTGCAATATGGCCACAGAAGCCGATGCGCCAACAACTACCAAATCAAATCAAATCAATCAATCTTTACCCTTGACAATAGTTTTGTCTTTAATTAAATTCCACGTTATTACACTGCGATCGTTGCAAAAAAACAATTATCAAGAAATCTATAGAAGTCTTGCTAGTGTGTGAGTGGCCAAACCACAAATTCCAGTCATCTTGAAAATTAAAAAAGGTATAAAAGATGGCATTCAAGAGCAGAGCTAATACAGAACTTGAGTCTAGTTAATCTATGCCCAAATTTTGACATTGACGTACACTTTTCTGAAAGAATATGCTAATGAAATATAACACTAGATCCCTTTATCCATAGCAATAACTTGTCCTTAATGCCACATTACTCCAGTTTGTAGCAATCTTTTATGTCTAACAGTATCAAAAGCCTTCCTAAAATCAAAGATATCATATCAGTATTATTTTTTTCATCAATTTCCTTGGTCACTACATCATAGTAACCTATTAGATTGTTTAGACAAGACCGCCTCTGCCTCTCCTGAAGAATTCCTGATGTGAATATAGATGCAAAATACCTATTCACTTTGTCAGCAGTGTGTTACTGCAACAGGATCTAGAAAATTTGAGCAGATGGGCTGAGAAGTGACAACTGAAGTTTAACATTGAAAAATGCAAAGTACTGCATGTGGGTAGAAGTAACCCCAGAGAAACGTACCAACTGCGTTGGTACCTACACTTAAGGTGGTAAAAAATGAAAAAGACCTGGGAGTAATTGTGCAGTCAGATATGAAGTTTTCTGAGCAATGCAGACAGGCTGCAAGGGCAGGTCATGGGGTGTTGTCCATGATATACAGGAATTTTGCTACCAGGGAAAATGACGTGATTGTCCCTCTGTATAAGGCAATGGTCAGGCCACACGTTGAGTAATGCATGCGGGTCTGGAGGCCTCATTTTAAGAAGGATGTAGATATGCTTCAGCTTGTACAGAGAAGGGCAACAAGATTGGTGATGAAGGGATCCTCTTACCAGGAGAGGCTTAAGTTCTGCAAATTGCAGCAGCTGGAGACTAGGCACCTGCGATGTGATCTGATTGAGGTGTATAAGGCCTTGAATGGGCTGAGCACGCTGAATTCTGATCGGATTCTTTCACTTGTTCAGATTACGAACCTAAGGGGGCATAAATTGAAATTTAGGAAGGACAGATGTAGAATAAATGTGCAGAGATTTGCCTTTAGCCAGCGGGTTGTTAATTGCTGGAACAAACTTCCATCTGTCGTTGTGGAAGTTGATAGGTTAAATAAATTTAAGAAGGAACTGGACAAATATTTAGAGGGGATTGGTTTTTTTTTTTTTTTTTTTTTTGGCTGATGCTGCATAAGCTCATACATTTGCTTTCTTGCATCACATGCCACTACTACTACTAGAGAACTTAAGAAAGCAGTGTTAAAAGAGCTTTTATCATGTCCCTTTATTTTGCTTGCCAGTTTATTAATCTTCAAATCGAAAGATTTGCAATAAGTAGTTTTTAAATATGACTAGTACATTATAAAAGAAATTCAACCAACATTTTTCTCTCTGGTTTGAATCATTAAGCATTAGCATTAGTTGAGACATATGATGCAAGCTTATACAGCATCGGCCAAAAAAAAAAAAAAAAAAAAACCCTTCCCATTCATTAATCCGGTCATTCCAAATGTTTGTCTAGTTGATCTTTAAATTTATTTAAGCTATCAACTTCCACAACAACAGATGGAAGTCTGTTATAGGCATTCAACTACCTGTTGGCTAAAGGCAAGCTTCAACGCATCTATTCTAGAACTTTCTTTTTTCAATTTGAATCTATGCTCCCTCAGGTTCTTAGTCTGAGTAAGCAGAAGTATCCCGTCAACATTGAGCCTGCTCAAACCATTCAAGGCCTTGTACACCTCAATCAGATCACCTCGCAGGTGTCTAGTCTCCAGATGATGCAACTTGCAGAACTCAATCCTTTGTTCCTCTCACCAATCTTGTTGCCCTTCTGTGTACTTGTTCTAACTCTACATCCTTCCTAAAATGAGGCCTCCAGACCTGTATACAGTACTCAAGGTGTGGCCTGACCATTGCATTATACAAAGGGATAATCACCTCCTTGTCTCTGCTAGCAAAATTCCTATATATCATTGACAAAACTCCATGACCATAATCCAGGCCATAATGAAGATAGACAAGCGACATACCCCACTCAACCTAAGCGAGGAGGCTTCTTCTGCCCATATGGCACAAACGATGCTAAAAAGATGGGCAAAGAAGACACTCCACGACAGACAATACTATGACTTCCATCAAGATCACAAAGAGAAATGGCTTCCAGTGCCTGGCTCACGAGCAGGACGCTCTTACCCGAGACTGAAGGATTCATGCTCGCCATCCAAGGCCAGGAAATCAACACCAGAAAATACATCGCCAAGGAGCCCAGGTGTCACATGACCCATTAGCAAGGGCACATGATGCAAGAAAGCAAGCTGATATAGCATCAGCCAAAAAAAAAAAAAAAAAAAAACCCTTATTTCACCCATCTCCTCACTCCAAATGTTTGTCAAGTTCTGCCCTGAATCTGTTTAAGCTATCAACTTCTACAACAACAGATGGAAGTTTGTTCCAGCAATCAACCACCCGCTGGCTAAAGACAAATTTCTCCACATCTATTCTACAACCGTCTTTCCTCAATTTGAATTTATGCCCTCTCAGGTGATTATTCTGAGCAAGAGGAAGAATCCCATCGCCATTGAGCATGCTCAAACCATTCAAGGTTTTATACACCTCAATCAGATCACCTCGCAGGTGCCTAGTCCCAAGACACTGTAATTTGCAAAACTTAAGCCTTTCTTCATAAGAGTAACCCTTTGTTCCATTCACTAAACTTGTTGCCCTTCTCTGTACTCGTTCCAACAGCTCTACATCCTGCTTAAAATGAGGCCCGAAGACCTGTATACATTACTCAAGCCTGACCATTCCCTTATACAAGGGGATAATCCCCTCCTTATCCCTGCTAGAAAAATTCCTGTATATCATTGACAAGACACTATGAGCTACTCTTGCAGACCGTCTGCACTGCTCAGAAAACTTCATATCTGCCTGCACAATTACCCCCAGGTCCTTTTCATTCTCTATCCCTGTCAATGTGGTACCACGGAGTTGATACGTTACTGTGGGATTACTGCTTCCCATATGTAGTACTTTTCATTTGTCAATGTTAAACTTCATTTGCCACCTCAAAGCCCATCTGCTCAACTTTTCTAGATCCTGTTGCAGCTGTGTACTGCACATCTATTCTACAACTGTCTTTACAAAGACGGTTGTAGAATAGACGATACAAAGATTGGCAACCCTGCCAACTTTCGTATCGTCTGCAAACTTGGACATTAAGCCTGATATACTATCATCAGTATCATATTTAAATACAGAAAACAACAATGGACCCAACACTGAACCCTGAGGGACTCCAATAATAACATTAGTCCACGAAGAGCAGTGTCCATTGATTACCACTTTCTGTCTTCTCCCACTCAACCATCCCTTTATCCATAGCAGCAATTTGCCTCGAATGCCACACTGCTCCAATTTGTGCAGATGTCTTCCATGTTAACAGTATCCAAATATATGATATCAAAGTTATTCTTTGCATCCAGTTCTTTTGTGACTACATCATAGTATCCAATCAAATTAGTCAGACAAGCCTTCCCCTTAAGAAACCCATCCTGTGTCCGAGCTATAACTGAAGTCTTGTCTAGATGATCCTGCAATGCTTCTTTAACCAGTGCCTCCATTAATTTCCTGGAACAGAAGTTAAACTAACAGGTCTGTAATTACCTGTGTCTGCCTTTGATCCTCCTTTGTGGATTGGGGGTCACATTTGCACATCTCGAGTCCTACCCTGAGTGCAGGGAATCTCTCATAATTATGGCTGAGGGTTTTCTTACTTCCTTTGCCGCCTCCTTTAATATAACTGAATAGATCCCATCCACCCCCGGTGCCTTTCTTATGTTTATCTTCAACAATTTTTCCTCCACTTTACTCTCGGTTATTACAAGGTTTATCACAGCATGAATTGTTGAGGAGGCTTCCATCCTGCAGTGGGTTGATAATGGCTGCACTTTACTTTTACTTTTTTATCTCGCTTATTGCCAGAGTTGAATACACCTCTGGCATTCCCCTCCCCGAATAACTCCACATGTGTGAATATAGATGCAAAATATTCATTTAGTTTGTTAGCTACCTGAGCAGTATCATCAACAGTTGATCCGTCGATATCAAGTGGACCAATCTGATTCATCCCTTTCCTTCTAGAGTTTACATAAGTAAAGAACTATTTGCTGTTTTTCTTTGGATCCTTTGCCAAAGATTTCTCATAATTTGCCTTTGCCTGCTTAACCTCCTTTTTAACTTGGTTACAGAGCAGCTTATGTCTATCATAGGCTTCTGTGTCACATGTTAATTTATATGTATCCCATGCATTTTTCTTCTCTGTCACGTGTCTAATTAGTTCATCTGACATCCATTTAGGCCTAAATCTTGAACAATATTTCTTTGTTGGTATGAAAAGCCTAGTAACATCCAAGATTAATTCTTTGAATGCTTCCCATTTTGAATTTGCTGTTGGTAATATCATCAGTTGGTTCCACCGTATTGAATTAAAATTCTATCTCAGACCGCCGTAGTCACCTTTACGAAAGCAAAAACCCTTCCTTGATGGTAGTAACCTCTTTAAGTAAATCCCACTTCAACTCACTGTGATCACTGCCCCCCCCCCCTAGTGGTTTCTTTATCTGCCGATTCTTGATACATGAAGAATCACTACTGATAATCAGATCAAGAGTATTACTCCCTCTAGTTGTCTCCCAAACATGCTGCTGTAGAAAACAATCATCCAATAAACTCACAAATTAGCCTTGCTAATTTGTGAGTGACCAACCCACAAATTCCAGTCAATCTCTCGGAAATTAAAATTCCCCATTATAATACACTCTGATTTATTGGCCCACTCTATATATCTGCATAATTGCTCATTATACTCATCAGATTCATTTGGCCTATAACACACACCTACTCTCCTTTTTTCTATCCCAGTGCTTATGTCACACCAAACAGACTCAACATTGCATCGTCCACCAACATCAATTGGATGCACTTTCTTAGATTTTATGTTTCTTAACTAACAGCATAACCCCTCCTCCCTTTCTGTCCTGTCTATCCTTTTTGTACACATTGTATTCCCCAAATTCCAGTTCTGCACTGCTTATGGCTTTGTGACACCATGTCTTTGATATCCCAACAAGATCTGCCTTTGATGTCTTGACTAGCACTTCAAGCTCATCGAATTTATTAACTATACTCCTAGCATTGGTATACTTGCAAGTATACATGCACCTGTTTCTACTCTTAGTTACCATAACACAGCCCGTGTATTTACTTGTTCCACTATGACTCCCAGCAGTCCTGGAAATCCCCATTGCCTTGCTTTCCAGGCTGCTGCTCAATTGGATTTCACTAGAAGTAGTGCAAAGATCACTTTTACCTCTGCCACCAACTACTGTTAATCTTTTAGTCCGTGTATCCCCCCAAGCTAGCAGTTTTCTGCTCCATCTAACTCTGCCTCGATAGCATCAGCAAATGTTCTTGCACCCTCTCTATTTAAGTGTATCTCATCCATGTAGAAGCAGTCTCTCCTGTAGAAACACAGACCAGGCTGAGAAAATTCTACCCCTTGAGCCTTGCACAGTCTCTCCAGGGCTGAATTGATCAACAGTGCTCTCATCATATACTCCCTCCTATTGTGTCTGGGCAGAATTGCAGACACTTTCAAATTCAGCTCTAACTCACAGCTTTTTTTCAGCATTGACTTGTACTTCTTAAGTAATTCCGCTGGTCTCCTACTCTTAATATCATTAGTGCCAATGTGTACAATATCACCCTTTGTGCCCTTAAAAGATGACATCTGCTCTACAACATCAT
This sequence comes from Mastigoproctus giganteus, assembly GCF_048544385.1. NCBI lineage: Eukaryota > Metazoa > Arthropoda > Arachnida > Uropygi > Thelyphonidae > Mastigoproctus > Mastigoproctus giganteus. The sequence continues at coordinate 134,739,910 of NC_143587.1, forward strand.
CAACCTTTGTGCCCCTGGCAGACATACCCTGCTCCTGTTCTATCTGGCCTTTTTTGCCCAATATGTTTCCCGTTTCCCTGACAATAGAGTTACCTCCAACAACTAGTTCCTCTGGGACTAGAGCCTTCTGCCTTGGGGTTTGCTGTTGTGTTGCTTGATGTTCTATGTCGACGATGCACATGTTCAATACACATGTCGACGATGCCACCTGTCCTCAGAAACAATCCAGTATATCACCGCGAGATGCAAAGTGATCACACAGACTGATTACACTCGTAGACTCGACCGGGTAGCCAGGATAATGCATCAGAAACTAGCAAGGAAATACCAATTGATCAAAGAAAAATGTACCGTATTAAAAGTACGAACCCTATGCAGTACTAGAGACCCTAACCCACAAATTGTACTGGGACCGCACCATAATAATGGACAAGACAGTTCTGCCCAACAGACTGGACATAAGTCGACAAGAAGGGAAAGGCTGTCTATATGATTGATATAGCAATGTTGCAATCAATCATATAGATTGATATAGCAATCTCCTTGTGGGTTTTCTGGCAATCTCCAGAAAACTCACAAGGAGAAAATCGGGAAGTACGCAAACCTAAGATAGGAGATCAAAGAGATGTGGCATATGCAACAAGTAACGACCATCCCGATCATCATATCAACCATCGATATGGTGCCAAAGATCCTACATAACAGCCTAGCAGCAGTAGGTCTCCCAGAGAACATCTACAAGGAACTCCAGAAAGTTGTAATCTTGAACACCTGTAGGATAGTCAAAGAGTTCCTTGACCAACAGTTACACCAGACATAACCAAAACCCTGTGTACTTGGTAGCAATACCTATCATGGGGTGAAACCCCCCCCCAATCAGGGTAAAATAATATAAGAGCAACAATAATAATAATTTAATTTGCCTTATAAAACTGATCATACTGATCATACTAAATCACAAGGTTTAGCTAATAGCTAATATGTTAAACTTCTTTTTATTTATTATTTTTTTTTTGGTCATATACAGGGTGTTTCAGTTAAACGTTTCAGAACTTCTAAGAGGGTAGGGTACATCCTGACAACTCGAAATCATATAGCAATGTGGGGTCGGAAATGCTTTCCTGAAGCGGTATTGTACACAGAAGTCGTCGTGCAGCACAGATTCGATTTTCGGTCAATGAATGGGCCGGTATTATGGGAGATCACCTCATCGGACCTTACCTGTTACCGTGTCGTCTAACCGGACCTATCTACTTGATCTTTCTGCAACAAGTATTGCCACAACTTTTGAGAGATGAACAGATTTCTGCATCGACGCAACACACAATGTGGTTCCAACACGATGGAGCCCCTGCCCATTATAGCGGAGATGTTCGTAACTACCTGGATGTCACATTTGGTCAACAGTGGATCGGACGTGGTGGTCCCGTGCGTTGGCCTGCTCGGTCACCCGACCTATCATGTCTTGATTTTTATTTCTGGGGTCATATGAAATCGCTAGTTTATGACACCCCTGTTGGCAATGCTGAGGAGCTGGTTGCAAGAATCGCAGTAGCTGCCGAAGAAATTCGAAATTCGCCTGGAGTATTCCAGAATGTTCGGATGTCCATGCGTCGGAGATGTTAGGCGTGCATTGTAGCCCGTGGAAGAAACTTCGAACACTTACTTTAATCCACGTGCCTTTTGCTTCTTTTCATGTATTATTAAAACGATTTCTCACTTACGGTCTCTTTTCTTTATGGTGCTTCTGTGTACAACAACGCTTCAGGAAAGCATTTCCGACCCCACATTGCTATATGATTTCGAGTTGTCAGGATGTACTCTACCCCTCTTAGAAGTTCTGAAACATTTAACTGAAACACCCTGTATAAGATTTTCTTTTGTTATTTATAATAATGAAATTTATTTACTTGATAAATTTTATTGCAGATAGTCCTAAATCTCATGAGTATGGTGTTGTGAAGAGGGTAGATCATATTGGTCGAACTGCTGTAGTTGCTTGGATGAAAACTTATTTAGCTGGAGCTGATCCTCAGTATGCATTTTTTAGAAGTTTTTGAACATTATTTAGAAATAAAAGTTAAATATAAATGTACAATACTAATAACATTTATTAAAACCTGATATTGTACTCCATCCGCAACTCTTAGTACAGTTCATGTAATTCTTTGCTATTCTCATTTTGTAAAGAATTCACCTAGTCTTTCTCTTAGAAACATAAAATAAAAGGTTTTTTTTATTAGTAAATAATAAAAAATTAGTTGAACATAGGTGTTTTACCTTACCATTTTCGTTATGAGATAATTAGTCAAACATTAATAAATCATTAAGCCCTACATCATTGTTATAAAGAATGGTATTAAGTAATGAATAATACCATTCTGGATACCAATTTCATGCCCTAGAACAGTTATTACCAGCCTTTAAAGCACTGGCAGCTTACATTTAATTTGTTCATTTCATAATACCAATATTATTAAAATGAAATTTGTCAGAACAAAAATATTCTTACAGAACAGTTAACCTTACTTTTTCTTAATCTTACTCTTAAATGAATGGCATTTTTTGCAGATTTAATCCAATAAGTACAGCCACTCCCCGGCTTACTTTATGTAAGTTTTTGACAGCCAGTACAAACTTTTAGAAAAATTGTGGAAACGTATTTTGCATCCCATAGAAATAAATGGAGGTATCATGAAAATATCATAATGTGAACCCAATAACACATTGTTTTTTTTGGTAATTTGTTCCAAGGCCACAGAAATTGAAATTTTCGCTATATAACTAAGCTATATATCTCTTTAATTAAAAGGTCATTTTTATAATGGAAATTCCACTACACTTTCATCGTTATCATATGTTCCGTTATAAGAATCAATTTTGAACACCTTTGTGTGATATATTTCTAAAACACATTTCTGGAGGTCACTACCATAAAACAATAAAAAAAATTGCACTTTCCAGTTTATTGGACTTTTCTGTTAGCGTAATCTAATAAACGGGTAGTAAATTCGATCTTATTGCATTTGCGATAATACCAATAATTGGAATTCTGTGGGTTTTTTGCATTATGGTATTATGGTGAAATGAGTTTCCCTTCACTGAAATCTTCAATCATATAAAAAACAAATACATTTTCAGAATCTTCTCTTCATTCCTATTTACTTATTGCAATGGTGAAGGGAAAGGGACCAACAGAAAGTGCAAGTGCCTGCAGTGCTAGGAAACGAAACAAAATTCATTTAGGAATGAAGATGATTAATTAATAAGTACGAAGTAGGACAAAATTTGTCATCTGTTGCTGCACGGAATTAGGTCTCGCTGCTTCAAAAGTGAATACTATTTTAAAGGACAGTGCATGTATAAAAGAACATGTTAAAGGATCAGCACATTTCAGATCAACAGGGATCACAAAACAGCATTCGGGTGCTATATTGAAGATGGAAAAGCTATTAATAATATGGATGGAAAATTAGATTTAGAAGCAAGTGCCCCTGAATCCAATGGCCATTCAAGCAAAAGCAAGAAGTATTTATGAAGATATTAAGGATAAGTACGGCAAACTTCAATCCAAGTTCGTGGCAAGCAGTGGGTGGTTTAATAGGTTCAAGCATTGCGCTGGATTCCAAAATGTTAAAGTATGCGGTGAAGTCACCAGTGCCGATTCTGCAGCCACAGAGAAATTTTGTGATGTGTTGGGAAAAAAAACCTTCTAAATTTCCACAGCCTCCTCAACTTCTGCAGCAGCGTGCTTATCAACTGGAGAGTTAATTCTGGCAACGATGCTTGAAAGATAAAACTTGCTGGCGTTATACCTGTCTCCTCTCTCATTTTGTAATTTTATAATTTTGAAATTTTTGTAATTTTGTACACTTTTGTAATTTTTCCTGCACATGAGATAAAAAAAATTTAATAAATAATTCTATTTACATGTTCATCAAACATTTTTTTTTTTTTTTTTTTCGCTTCAATCAAATTTGCAAGTGCTGCATAAGCATTTAGGGAAATTCTGACTTACGTAAAGTTCTGCAGAAAGCAACCCTTATATAAATCTGGGAGTGGATATGATTTTGCTTACACAATACATGCATAGCCAACTTTTTTGGAATTACAACAGAGAATCCATCTTCTTTTTTTTTTTTTTTTTTACTACTCTATTTAATCTATTCTCCATCTTACTGTGGTAGCATAGTTCACAGGGTTGGCAGAACACGGTAAGCTTGGTAAGCAGGGCATAGGGCCGCCGACGTCTGGGGTTGCTGAAATTCAAAATTTTAATTATAATAATATTTAATAAAACTATCTCAAGGATGCCAAATACATTTTTGCCTAGGGCAGGGGTTTAGACAACCTTTTTTGAGTGAAGAGCCATTTTTGATCTAATTAAAAAAAAATTTTTTTTTTTTTAAATTAGAGGATTAAATTTTTTTTTAAAACCCTCCTAATTAAAAATTAGGAGGGTTTTAAAAAAAAACCTCCCCCTTTTTTTTGATTGATTTAAATTTGATTTAAATATATTAATAAACAATATATTTAAAATATATATTTTAAAATATTGTTTATTAATACTGAAAAAACGTAACAAACATCCAATTAGGTACGAATTAATGTGACTTTTTCTGCTGAACTTCTTGTGCAAGTCTCTCAACATGCCGTAATTTTCATCTTTAAACATTCTGAGAGACCCTCATTGTTCAGGCGGTTTCTGATTTATTTTTAATGTAGTTCATGTTCAAAAATATTTGCTCTCAGAAATACATTGAACCAAACAGTGAGAGAAGTCCAAACGCAAATATTTTCAAATTTATTTATGTGTCCAGTAAGCTACTCCACGCATTGAACACAATTTGGTCTTGCTTTTTCAACTCTTCTATCGCTGTCCATTTGTGTAGAATTGCAAGGGCAGCCTTTGGCCTCTCCAAATCCTCAATTTCAGTTTTAAGGCATTTTAGTTTTGCACTTCACATGTCCTTGATTTTTAAGTCCTTTATAACTTCATTTCAAATTGTGCTTCATGTGGGCTAAAAGTTAAAGAACCGCGGGTTGTCGACACCTGGCCTAGGGGCACCAAATTATCATATGAATTATGTTCATATGATGATTTTTCTCTTTTTTCTTGCACTAACATAATTTTTCTTCATTTTCTTTTCACTCAAAAATAGTTAAATTTTATTGAAATTTTTTTAAGTAATCTGTGAATTTTTTTAAATTTTTTTTATTATTATTATTTTTAATTATTGTTAACAAATTCAGGTGTAATAAACGCACATGAGAATGCAATTATTCAGCCATAAAAACTTTATTGTGCATTTTCAGCATAATGCATGCAATATGACCAGGGATGCATGTAATATGTCCCTTTTCAAATTTAGAAAGCAATGAAGACTAATAAAAAAACTTTATTAAAAGTTTATTAAAAACTGTCATTATGGATTTATTTTAAAAAAATAAATAAAATGTACAAGATGACAGATTCTCAAATTTGCATTGCTGAGAGAGTCTATAAATATGAGCCAAAATACCATTCTCCCTCGTCAATCAAGTCATAAAGACTGCCTTTTTTGTCCACAATTATAAAAGACCAACGAGAGATAAGTATAGAGACATAATGTCATGAATGTCAAAACAAGTTAATTGATGGTGAACTGATCACTGCATGGCGCCTCCGTAGCCAGGTGGGAAAGAGCAGCAGTGCATAGCACATGCTTCTTGATTAGACCGGGGTAAGAGCCAGTCACTACCAAATACGGAAGATGCGGAAAGGTCAGGGAATGACCACTGCATATCCCGGAGCAATATGGCCTTAGTTGCTAATGCTCCTAAAAACCAAATAACAAACAAACAACTGATCACTGCTATGCCACAGTTGCAGTGATGTCTAAGTGATATATACCTTCGGTATTAAAAAAAAAAAAAAACACAACATCAGTGCAGTTGTGCCAGCTTTATGCTTATGCCATTGAGAAGATTTGTGTGCTAATACAATCCAGCGAAGTGCTACCACTTCAAATATATACACTCTTAGCAAAAGCTATATGAGTGTACAAGAAACTTTAAGAATAAATTTAGCAAATTGTGGACTTATCATAAATTCCCTCTGTCATGTCTTGGAAAAATTCCACCCACTTTTTTAGCCCTGTACCTTTTGTGCCTTTAAAAGATAACTGTTCTACAATATTACAAACTCTTGCCCCTGGAACATACCCTTGTTCTATTCTTTTTACATAAAATATTCCCCAGTTTCCTTACAGTAGAGTCACCAAGAATAGCTACCTCCTGATTGAATCCTGATTGTGGTGATCTCTATATGCAGCCAGATACTTGAGGGTATGCCCAAATGTTATGGCAGACAGCCAGATAGTAGTAGTAGTAGTGGCACTTGATGCAAGAAAGCAAGTGTAGGAGATTATGCAGCATCAGCCAAAAAAAAAAAAAAAAAAAAAAAAATCACACCATACCCTCCAATTGCCTGTCCAGTTCCTCCTTAAATTTATTTAACCTATCAACTTCCACAACGTCAGATGGAAGTTTGTTCCAGCAATTAACCACCCGCTGGCTAAAGGCAAATTTCCGCACATCTATTCTACATCTATCCTTTCTTAATTTGAACTTATGTCCCCGTAGGTTCGTATTCTGAACAAGTGGGAGGATCCCATCAGAATTCAGCATGCTCAACCCATTCAAGGCCTTATAGACCTCAATCAGATCACCGCGCAGGTGCCTAGTCTCCAGCCACTGCAATTTGCAGAACTTAAGCCTCTCTTGGTAAGAGGATCCCTTCATTCCCCTCACCAATCGTGTTGCTCTTCTCTGTACACGCACAAGCAAATCTACATCCTTCCTAAAATGAGGCCTCCAGACCTGTACGCAGTACTCAAGGCGTGGCCTGACCATTGCCTTATACAGAGGGACAATCACCTCCTTTTCCCTGCTAGCAAAATTCCTATATATCATTGACAAAACCCCATGACCTGCCCTAGCAGCCTGTCTACATTGCTCAGAAAACTTCATATCTGACTGCACAATTACTCCCAGGTCTTTTTCATTTTCTACCACCTTAAGTGTAGTACCACACAGTTGGTACGTTTCTCTGGGGTTACTTCTACCCATATGCAGTACTTTGCATTTGTCAAGGTTAAACTTCAGTTGCCACTTCTTAGCCCATCTGCCCAAATTATCTAGATCCTGTTGCAGTAGCACACTGCCATTACTGTCATTAACAACCCTGCCAACCTTCGTGTCATCTGCAAACTTCGACATTAAGCCTGATATACCTTCATCAATATCATTGATAAATATACAAAACAACAGTGGACCCAACACCGAACCCTGTGGGACTCCACTAATAACATTAGTCCACGAAGAGCAGCACCCATTGATTACCACCCTCTGTCTTCTCCCACTTAACCATCCTTTTATCCATTGTAGCAACTTACCCTTAATACCATTCTGCTCCAATTTGTACAGTAGTCTTCCATGCGCAACAGTGTCAAAAGCTTTCCTGAAATCCAAGTATATGATATCAAAATTATTTTTTGCATCCAGTTCCTTTGTGACCACATCATAATAACCAATCAAATTTGTCAGACAAGACTTTCCCTTAACAAACCCATGCTGTCTGAATTATTGCTGCAGTCTTGTCTAGATGATCCTGCAATGCATCTTTAACCAGTGACTCCATTATTTTACCCGGAACATAAGTTAAAGTAACTGGTCTGTAATTATTCGTGTCACCCTTCGAACCTCCTTTGTGAATTGGGGATACATTTGCACATCTCCAGTCCGTGGGAACCTCCCCTGAATCCAAGGATGCTCTCATAATTATGGCTAAGGGTTTGCTTAGTTGCTTTGCCGCCTCCTTTAATATAACTGGATAGATCCCATCCGCCCCAGGTGCCTTTCTTATGTTTAACTTCAACAATTTCTCCTCCACTTTGCTCGCAGTTATTACAAAATCATTAAGCACACTGCTACAATTTGATAACCTTCTTCCATTTTCAAACTGTAATGATTCCTCACGTGTGAATGTAGATGCAAAATACTCATTCAGTTTGTTTGCTATCTGAGCAGGATCATCAACAGTCGAACCATCGATGTCAAGTGGACCAATCATATTCAGCCCCTTCCTTTTAGAGTTTATATAAGTAAAGAAATCCTTGCTGTTTTTCTTAGCATCTTTTGCCAAAGATTTCTCGTAATCCGCCTTTGCCTGCCGAACCTCCTTTGTGACCTGATTACAGACTAGCTTATATCTGCTACAGGCGCTTCTGCGTCGCCTGATAATTTATATGCATCCCATGCATTTTTCTTCTCTGTCACGAGTCTCATTAGTTCATTTGATAACCATTTAGGCCTAAACCTTGAACAATACTTCTTCATCGGTATGAAAAGTCTAGTAGCTTCCACGATTAATTCCTTGAATGCTTCCCACTTAGAATTTACTGTTTGTAACATCGTCAGTCGATCCCACTGTACAGAATTTAAAAACTGTCTGAGACCACTGTACTCCCCTTTACGGAAGCAAAAACCCTTTCCTTTACCCCTGACGGTAGTTACCTCTTTGAGTAAATCCCACTTCAGCACACTGTGATCACTGCCACCTAGTGGTTCCTTTATCTGCAAATTCTTAATACACGAATGATCACTGCTGATAACCAGATCAAGAGTATTACTTTCTCTGGTTGCCTCTCGAACATGCTGCTGCAGAAAACAATCATCCAATAAATCCACAAAAGTCTGACTAGTGTGTGAGTGACCAACCCACAAGTTCCAGTCAATATCTGGGAAGTTAAAATCCCCCATTATAAGACTTTCTGATTTACTGGCCCACTCTATTTCTCTGTACAATTGTTCATTGTACTCATTCGAGTCATTAGGTCTATAACACACTCCTACTCTTATCTTTGCTTTTGCAGTGCTTATGTCACACCAAACTGACTCAACAGTGCACTGTCCATCTATATCAACTGGATGCACTTCTTTTGATTTTATGTTTTTCTTAATTAACAGCATAACACCTCCTCCCTTTCTGTCCTGTCTATCCTTTCTGTACACATTGTACTCCCCAAATTCCAGTTCTGCATTCCTTATATCTTTGTGACACCACGTCTCTGCTATCCCAACAATATCCGCCTTTGATGTCTTGACCAACACTTCAAATTCATCAAATTTATTTACTATACTTCTAGCATTGGTATACATGCAAGCATACATGCTCCTATGCCTATTCCTTGTTACCCTAACACATCCCATATACCCAACTATTCCAGGATGACTGCCATCCGTCCCTGAAACCCCCAACACCCCTCGCTCCAGGTCGCTTCTTATTCTAATAGAAGTTGTGCAAGAATCACCTTCACCTCTGCCTGCGGTTACTGTTAAACTATTAGTCTTTGATGAGTCCCCTGATGCTTGATGAGTCCCCTGATGTAATTCCTTCAGGGACAACAACTGTTTTTGATCAGCCACTCAAATTCATTCAACAAAATTCTAAACTTCTGCAAAATGCAGATTTTTAGCATTAAGCAGCAAATGCTTATCTAGTACATATTTTTGTATTTTATAGCTGAGGAAGTGACCCGTAGTCTCGAGAGCTTTTGTACTCATTATATTTTATTATTTTTGTAACTGTCTTATCCTATTTAGTTCTCATTAAACTTTGTTTTTCCAGATTGACAACATATATTTCTCTATAAATGTGGAACCCAGAACAAGAGGCTTTTTCACCTTTATATCACATGCAGTAAAGCTTTGGATTTTCAGGAGAACTACCTTTGGCAATGCCTTCAGTTAAAATATTTAATTATTCATATAGCACTCAACTGCCAGTAAAAGTAACAGGCCTCCTTAGCCGAGTGGTCAGGAGTGGGAGTGCAGTAGCACAAGCTCTTTGATTAGACTGGGGTTCAAGCCGCTGACCATTTGGACTCTTTTGTGGAAATGACTCTGTCTATATTTTTGCTGAGTAAAGTAATATTTACCCTTAAGCGAGTATTATGCTGTAATTTACGTTACATCAAGAGTCATTATGTCATTATGATATGAGTCATTATGTCCCCCAGCACTGGGCCCCTTTTTAGTTGTATGTATACAGTATTTCTTAAAAGTCTGATACCATTAATCCCTAGTTCTAATACATCCGGGATTTTGGGTTGACATACTTTCTAACCACTTCTTTGCAATATTCAATACTAACCAATAATTTAGAGATACTATACAGGTAAGCTGAAGGCTTATACATCATTCATACAGTGAGAATTGCCAGTGACAGAAGTAATGGTCAGTTCTAATTTTTTAATTTAATTATTAATAGTACCAGGTGTACCCTCATCATGAATGTTGATGAAATAAAAGTGAAATTGATAAGTGGACAGTATATTTTAGTAAAAAGAAAGCATACTAAAAGTGATATATAGAAAAAATTTATAGAGGTACAAGATGCATCTACAAATGAAAAAATTGGTGCTGTTCAGTGCATAAAATGTCAATCAATTTTAAGTTATTCTGCAACGAAAATGGGAAGTTCCCATTTAAATTGCCATTCTTGCAAATTTCCAGTCAGTCAGTGTTGGTCAAGTTCTATCGAGAAACATTTGCATCCGCAACCGTCATCTTCACATATATCTCAAAAGATAAAAGAAGAGGTAACTAAATTGTGTGTTTTATTATGTTGTAAGGATGTCAGACCTTTTGACATTGTAAGTGGTATGGGTTTCATAAACTATTCTCCGACTTTAATAAAAAAAAAAGTAGGAGTTCTCCAGGGAAATTTACACATTAAGGATTTATTGCCACATTCTACTACTATTTCTCACAATACGCACAAGGAAGCAGAAAAGTTACGAACAGCACGTATTCCCATCATTCAGCCCTTAATTAATTATTATTACTATTATTATTATTATTACTAGCAATATAGTGCAAGGAAGCCTGAGGCTTATGCTGCACCAGCCAAAAAAATTTCCAAGTTACCCTGAGAGAGAGAGAGAGAGAGAGAGAGAGAGAGAGAGAGAGAGAGAGAGAGAGAGAGTCAGCAGTAGAAGGGAATCACCCAGAAAGGGAAGAATGGTGATATTCAGCTCAGGACCCTGGGTGTGCCAAGCCCACACTCGCCGGATATGAGGCTCCGGTTTCATTAAAGCACATCAACAACATCATAATGACAGTATACATTTAGCATTAGCAGAGGCATACGATGTAAGAAAGCAAGCTTACACAGCATTAGCCAAAAAAAAAAAAAAAACCGCCCCCATTTCACCCCTCAATTCATTCCAAATACCTGTCCAGCTCGGCCTTAAATTTATTTAGGCTATCAACTTCCACAACGAAGGATGGGAGTCTGTTCCACCAACCAACTACCCGCCGGCTAAAGGCAAACTTCCACACATCTATTGTACATCTGTCTTTCCTCAATTTGGATTTATGCCCTCTCAGGTGATTATTCTGAGCAAGAGGAAGAATCCCATCAGCATTGAGCATGCTCAAGCCATTCAAGGCTATATACACCTCAATCAGATCACCTCACAGGTGCCTAGTCTCCAGACACTGTAATTTGCAAAATTTAAGTCTTTCTTCGTAAGAGCAACCCTTTGTTTCATTCCCTAATCTTGTTGCCCTTCTCTGTACTCGTTCCAACAGCCCTACATCCTTCTTAAAATGAGGCCTCCAGACCTGTATACAGTACTCACAGTGTGGCCTGACCATTGCCTTATACATGGGGATAATCACCTCCTTATCCTGGCTAGAAAAATTCCTGTATATCATTGACAAGACACTATGAACTACTCTTACAAACCGTCTGCACTACTCAGAAAACTTCATATTTGCCTACACAATTACCCCCAGGTTCTTTTCATTCTCTACCACTGTCAGTGTAGTACCACAGAGTTGATACATCACTCTGGGGTTACTGCTTCCCATATGTAGTACTTTACATTTGTCAATGTTAAACTTCATTTGCACCTCTCAGCCCATCTGCTGAACTTTTCTAGATCCTGTTGCAGTAGCGTACTGTCATTAGCATCCTTAACAACCCTGCCAACCTTCGTATCGTCTGCAAACTTGGACATTAAGCTTGATATACCATCATCAATATCATTTATAAATACAGAAAACAACAATGGACCCAACACTGTGATCAGTGTCCATTGATTACCACTCTGTCTTCTCCCACTCAACCATCCCTTTATCCATAGCAGCAATTTGCCTCCGATGCCACACTGCTCCAATTTGTTCAGCAGTCTTCCATGTGCAAAAGTATCAAAAGCCTTTCTAAGATCCAATATGATATCATATATGATATCAAAGTTATTCCCTGCATCTAGTTCCTTTATGAACACATCACAGTATCCAATCAGATTGGTCAGGCAAGACTTTCCCTTAACAAAACCATGCTGTGTTCGAGCTATAACTGAAGTCTTGTCTATATGATCCTGCAGTGCTTCTTTAACCAGTGTTTCCATTAATTTTCCTGGAACAGAAGTTAAACTAACAGGTCTATAATTGCACATCTCCAGTCCATGGGGGTACCTCCCCTAAGTCCAAAGAAGCTTTCATAATAATGGATAAGGGTTAAAGGCCTAATCTGTTCCAAGACCATCGGAAGTTGAACTTTTTTCACAGAAAAACCCATACTTTAAACACTGGTGTGCAAAGCTTAAGGACCATCACTATTTCTAAAGGTTACAACCTCAAAATCTTTACTTAAGGTACTCTTTACTGATAAAAGTAGATTCAGTCTCAGCAGCGATTCTGGACATCAATGAGAGGTTGGCACATGGTATCACCCCACAAACATCATTGAAAGGGATCGATATGGCGGTTGAGGGTTCTCATCTGGGGAGGCGTTATCTTGGATGGATGTACACAACACCAGATACTGGAAGGTGGTATTGGACTGAGGTAATCCTTCCCCATGTGCGTCTGTTCCAAGGAGCCACTGGCTCCAAGTTCATGTTTATGGTGATAATGCCGCACCCCATTGCACTGCAGCTGTTGATATGCTTTTGGAAAGTGACGACATTGTTCTTATGGATTGGCCTGCCTGTTTCCTCCGATCTAAATCCCATCGAACACACATGGGACGCTCTGGGGAGATGCCTAGTGGCATGTCCACACCCACCAGAAAATGTTCACCTGCTGAAGATGGCGCTGCCAGAGGAATGGATGATGTTACCGCAAGAACTTATCAGCAACATTGTTCTAAGTATGGACAGGCGGTGCAAAGCCTGCATTGACATTAGGGGTGGCCATATCTCCTACTGAGGACCACTTTCCTTTGTTGCATCTTTGGCAGTGATGCATCTGTATAATGGCAGCCAGCACTATGTTGCCATTTTTTGAATAAATTCCCTCTCTATCATTTTGTTTCTGTTGTTGTCTCGGTGTTGTTTCCTTCATCATTTCTGTACCACACAAGGTTCCTTTGGTGTTCTTTTACCATATTCAGACCACTCCTATGAGAAGCTGCAGGTGAAAACCTGACTGGTCCTTAAATTTTGCACGCCAGTGTAGTACAGTTCTGTACAGTATTGAACATTTCACATTAGTAAATAAATATTTATGCTAATATATGCATATACAATTAGTTCAGTAAATTGACAAAAAATTCTTACCCCTAAAAAGATCTCTACATAACTTTAATGCCATTTTTGCAATAATTTCTTGCTTCTCTTTCACAGAAATTGTCGTCCTGCCTTTTTTTTTTTTTTTTTTTTATCTGTGCTCACTTTTGGGGGCATGACTATTGATTTAATTTATAAAATCACTTAAATTTATGAAAATCAGGATCAGAAAGAGGCTTGTACAATCAAAAATTATGAAAATCACAAAGAAATGTTTGCACCGAAAAGGCAAAATACAGAGAGAGAGAGACAGACTACAAGCACACTGAACCGATAAACATGATTTTAAAGCACTTTGATTGATCAAAAACAAATACACAGACTTTAGAGTGGCAAAAAATTATGATATCATTGGTTTTGAGTGTTTTTTTTTTTTTTTTTTACCTAAATTTTTTTGTACTGATTTTAATAATTGAAACTTTGATCATTAATCAATTTCATGGATCCAATGAGAGGGCCATTGTTAACCAAAATTTTTTGCATCAAAAACATTGTGAATTGAGGAACTGCCATAAATAAATAAATTTATGGCAGTTCCTCAGTTTATTTAGTGAACCTTAGTTTGCAATAAATGTAACAGTTTGGTAGAAGTTTGCTTTACCACCATTTGCAGCTAATAATCTGTATCATTTTCAACACAAAGCTGTGATTTGTGTGGGATTTATTATTAGTATGACTTGTCATTATATCTCAGCATTTGCCCACTATTTTAGACATTGATGAGATTCCATATTGCATATCACATTAAAACCAAAGTTGCTGTTATTAGGCACGGTTCACTTTTAGCCATGTGTTACTGGTTCAAATCAGCGCTGGTGCTACCTTTGTTTTATCTGGAAAAAATTTGTATGCCACTATATAAATATTTTTATCCATTAAGTTCAGGAACAGGGTTATGTATCAAAATAATTTTGTTATGTTTAAAATAATTTGAGCTGTCTATATATACATAAGACTCACTATCATTCTGTTTAAACAATAAACATTTATTTTCAGCCCAGAAATTTTAACAGAGTGTGAAATTAGTGTTTATGACATTAAAGATCACCCTGACTTTAAGTACAGGCCTGGTTCTTGTGTTATACGAGTTGCAAATTTTGAGGTGAGCAATGCAGATCATTATTAATTTATTACATTTCAAGTGTATTTGTTATATAATGTATATGAGAGTTTAATAAAATGAGATTAGTCAAAAACATTATAATCAGAATATCTAAATAGGAAAACTGATTTAAATTCATAAGGATAAGTCTGACTGGTATTTTGCGATGAATGATTGCACATCATATTTGATATGATGTGCAATTATTCATTTAAGTAATTGTCATGTAAGATTTTCATTTCATTCATTTGTATAGCTTCAATTTAATAATTGAGTAATGTTAATAGTGAATTAAATGTAGTGCTTAATGAAACTCATAGGTAAGGCACTCATATACATACACAGTATAACTTTAATGCCATATAATCAGCACAGAAGATGATTCCTTGGCAAAAAATAAACTGAAAACATTCTGAATGCTTTTTTGAAGTGACACGTTTAATGAGATAATTACAATTAAAGATTGATGATGTCGCATCTGGACAATGAGCATTTTCTGTCGAAAAGGCAATTTAAAAGTGCATTTCTGTGCAAATTGCATATTCACAGACATGTTGCAATATGTAAAAAAAGTAAAGTGCAGCCATTATCAACCCACTGCAGGATGGAAGCCTCCTCAACAATTCATGGTGAGGGAAATGGACCATAATCTGCCACGCTGGTCCAGTGCGGGTTGGCAGATCGACCGTATTCAGCAGTCAGGGGCTTGAACCCCGGTCTACTCAAAGAGCGTGTGCTACTGCACTCACGCTCCTGCCCACTCAGCTACGGAGGCCTCTATGAATGAATATCTGTAATGTTATGAATATGTTATGAATAGCTGTAATGTATCAGCTGTTGAAAAATTGATTCTGAAAAGATGGCACATAACTAATGAGTACTGTGACACATACTTCATGTTGGGACAGTGTCGAGGAAGTGCACATATCGCTGATCATGCATATGTGCAATAGTACCTAGGCTTATGGCATCTCAACACCAATGTCATTAGGCAACTTGATTAGCCTCCAAGAATCCCAAGTATCGAACTTATGGTTGGTACAGACAAGGGTTGGCCATGCTCAAAGTGCTTGATGTGGAGGAAGCAGTTTTGGAAACAGTGGTATCTGATCCAACAACTAGCATACCCATATGCTGCCTTGATAGTTAGGAGTGAACCATATCACCATTCACTGTGTTATGAGAGGAAATGGTTTGCACCCATATGACTTTCACTGTGTTCGTATTCATGAACGCTTGCTTGCTGATTACATATGTCAATTGTCTTACTTTGAATGGGTTCTGCAGCAACTGTCTCCTACAAACAGTTTGGTCTCCCATGGACTGATGTAGCATGCTTCACATGGGGATATCTGGAATTGCAACGATATACAGTATTGATTGTGTAAATCTTCATGTTGCTGCTCTGCAGCAGTTTTGGCTTCAGTGTATGGGCCAGTATCCATGGAGACAAAATCGTAGGATCCCCATCTACTCCCTTATCCTTTGACTGGGGAGCATTGTCTCTATTTATCTACTATGGTACAGGAGTTAACATGTGGCACCCCCACTGCATTTTAGCACTACTTACTGGCTGCCATCACCTTACCTGCATGGCAGTTTAATAGTTTGTTCACTAGATGGAGAAACCACTAAACTGTTGTGGAGGACGGTGACTAAGCATTCTGAGTTTGAATCTTATCAGAGACTGGAGGAATTCTTAAAAGCCTTGCCATGCAGGACTGTAGTTAGCCAATCTCAGGTGGAGGGAGTGGGGTATTTGGTTTCCCTATAAGTTATTATGGATTTTCCAAACCACACAAGATGCAAATCAGCCTTTGAACACATGCTATGTACAGACATAATGAAATGGTGCAGCTCTGCCATCATCATTCAATACTGTTTATCCAGAGAAATGGATAGGCCATGGTAGTTCTATCACTGGATCCAAATCCATTGGACTATTTTCTGTGGGGGCCATTTGAAGGAACAGATTCCTGCTGACTGGCCTTCAGGCTTGAATAATTTAGTTTTGTGGCTCATGCCACCTTTGCCACTCTGGGTGTCAATATGTTAGAGCATGTACAGAGCAATCTAATTGCGATCTATATACTCTAACACATGATGTCTGATTGCCTGCGGCACCTCCGCAGCCAGGTGGGAAGGAGCAGCAGTGTGTAGCACATGCTTCTTGATTAGACTGGGGTTCGAGCCTGTCATCACCAAATACAGAGGATGCGGAAAGGTCAGGGAAAGACCACCGCATATTCCCGGAGCAATATGGCCTTAGTTGCTAATGCTCCTAAAAACCAAACAACAAACTGATTGCTTGCTGTAACAAGCACAGAAGCCATTTTGAATATCTGTGTATGCAGCAACTATTGCATTTATTTCAACAATTGCTGCATACACAGCAGCTGACAACATATCCGATTCTTTATTTCAGGTACCGTGCACATACAGTTACCACGTAAAGTGTAATGAAATAAATTCTTACTTTCATTTACCCATTCATGAGTTGACTTCTTTGAACACTTGGTCTTCATTTTTCATTATTATGAACACCCATTGTGTTCAGAATAATGATTTGTGCTCATAAAGCACAAATCACTGAGATTGTATGTGACATCAACAGTCTTTAAATTCAATCATTACATAAGTATCACCTCAAAAAACCATTTTAAACATTCTCTGTTTATTTTTGTCAAATTTATTCTGCCAGTTGTGTAACATTAGTGTTCTATAATTTGCAGAATAAATTACTCTGTATACAAATTTGAGTGACTACAGTGGAATCTCGTTAATACAAAGTTCATGGGACCTAAATTTTCACGTTTTGTAATAACGAGGTTTGTAGTAACGAGGTCCCCCAAAAGTGTCAAAATTTTACCCTTTTTTTTTTTTTTTGTTACATTTATATCTGAGAATAATAACAAATAATAATAATAATATCAAAAATAAATTAATAAAATAAAATAATAAAAATAAAAATGAAATAAAAACAAAAGCCTTGTCTAACAATACAGTAATAGGAATGACACAATTTTTTAAAGATTTTATTTTATTTGTAAGATAAACTAAGAGAAAAGCAATATTAACAAAAATGAAAATATTGTACAGTATATACTTTGATATATACAATATTTTAGTATCACAGTAAAAAGAATTACAATCTTAATATAAAAGGAGACATACAAACCATTAACTTTTTAATAAATTAATCTAATTTAAAGAAAGAATCCAATGTTGTTTGCACAGATTTTGTCCTGTATGCATTTTTAACTACAGCACAGACATTATCAAATGCAATGGTTGTTTCTTTATCAACTATACTGCAGGCCAATACATTCTCTATTATGCTCAATGCATTTTGGACATCTTTTTTAGATGGCAATGTGCGTGCTTCTTCACTTTCGCTGTCGCTAGTAATAAAAACATCATCATTTTGTTTGGTACCCAGCAGCTCTTCTAGTGTTGGCATTGCAGTGGTAGCAACTTCATCATCCACCTTCACAAACTTTTCAAATTCACCAACAAAATCCATATGCTCCTTCATATTCCTCCATTCCTCACTCTTGCTATCACATTCGTCTGCTGGACCATGTTTTTTGATGATATTCTCTCCAAAGCCACTCTTTCTGAAGCAGTTGATTATTACACTTGATGTAATACTTTTCCCAAGCAATAACAAGATAACGGATAGCATACAAGACATTCCAGTTTAGCTGCAAATTGTTTCCTCCTTCTGTGTTGCGGATCAAGTACCTTATCAGACGGGCTCTATATGCTCTCTTGAGGTTATAAATAATGCCTTGATCCAGTGGTTGCATTAAACTGGTGGTATTGGGGGGTAAAAATAACTGCCGTATATTTGTCAACTTAAGTGTCTCGGCAGAATGTGCTGTAAGATAAACTAAGTGATCATCTTAGTTTATCGGTCTAGAATCATCAAAACGTTCCTTTTTTCTGAAGCCATTCTGTCCAATTTTGATAACCAAGACTGAAAAATTTTGACCGTAAGCCAAGCACTTCTATTGGCCTCGTAATCACAGGGAAGTTGGTTAACTGCTTTAAAACATCTTGTCTTGGAAAACTTACCAATCACAAGTGGGCATAGTTTTGTACTGCCATCTGAATTGCAGCATAACAGAACAGTGAGGGTTTGTTTACTTAATTTTCCACTATGACAAGACTCTCCTCAAACAGCAAATGTTTTGTTTGGCAGCATGTTATAAAATAAACCTGTCTTGTCAAGATTAAAAATATCCTTTGCCTCATATTTTTCAAGGATGGACCGTACTGAACACAACCAGTCTGTAGCCTTTTCTTTGTCGACTAATCCAGACTCACCGCAAACGTTTTGCGAAACCAAGTTATTCCTATCTTTAAATCTTTGGAGCCAGCCACTGCTGCATTTGAAGTCTCTAATCCCATGTTGTTGAGCTAGATAATTTGCCTTTTCTTGCAAAATCGGACTTGATATTGGCAAATTAGATCCACTCGAAAAGTTTTGTTTCAAGCTTCTTGTGTTTTGCTCATGAAGTCTTTTTCGATTTTTCATATTTTAGATAAAGTAGTGCATGTAAAGGGATGTAGTATTCCTTTGCAATGTCTGTTTTGCTTCTTTCCAACCTATCAGCCTTTTGTATAATTTTTATTTAGTTTAATTTACAGGCTTAAATCTGTCCATCTACGTTTTGTTGCCATAACACTGCTAGATAAGATTTAATATAAATAAATTTTAATTTAATTTAAAAACAAGTTCTGAAAAAGACATCAGCTCAGATAAAATGGCACAAAAAATAGATTGCTGTATATGATAGCAAAAGACTTTTGAACTGGAGTAACAATTGCAACTGACCTCATTCCTGTGGAGAGCGAGGGAGTGCATGTAAACAACTTAGAAAAACTTTGTATTCTTTTGTTAATTTAACAACTCATCCTTTAGAAAGATGTTTTTCAGAGTTGACATTGTAGCTATCATAAACTGCTTCTGTTTACACAAAACTAATTTCTAATGAGTCAGTGCCATCCTTTGGGAAGAAGGGAGCCAGGTGGCCGGAGGCAATAATCGGATCGCTCTGCCAAGATTTGTATTAAATGTACAAAATTACAATATTTATTTCTCACGGGATGAAAAAGAATTGTGTAATGCATATTAACCGAATTTTGTTATAAACAAATATATTTACATAGAAAAGCCTATCCTCTCTCAGGGGAATGGTATTTTCTTCATATAAATGAGTACTTTGTATAAACCGAGTTTGTATTAACGAGATTTTACTGTATATATAATTTTGGCATGTTAATGATTAAACTCGCTAATCCTGTGAATCGCGAAAACAGCTCTGTCGTAAGTTAGACTAATTGATTTCTTTTCACTCTTGATTTCTTTTCTTGCAACTGATCTTAGAAACCCTCACTGACTGACATTTTCAGTTCAAACTGGAGCCAGTCAAGCTTTGATTTTCTGTACCTTTCTTAGATGTTGTGGAAAGATCAACAGCAGTGATATCATTTTGTGTGTGCCATCTTTTAAATGGTGAAAGTTAAAAAGCACCATAGATCTCACGGGCACTTGAAATGACCAGTTGCATGAATTTCTAATTCAACTCAGCTGTAATTTAGACTCTAACATTAGATATATTGGACAGGAGTGCATCATATGGTCCCAGTCCTCTGGCTATTCACAGATGCAAATAGCATCATCAGCCATACCAAAGTCGAGAAGATGCCTTTTAAATGATCCATGGCCAGTCAAAAGAAAGGACGTGTAGACATTAGGATGGAACCAGTTGCAACGTCATTTGTTGAGGAAGATGACATCCGGAATAAAGAGTTTAGTAATTTCACCTGTTGATGAGCTATTCCATCGTGTCTGCCATAGGGAAATCAGTTCAGTCCAAACACAGGTCATCTCATGTTTGATGTTAGTGTCTGTATGCATTTTAATGGTGAGTATTTCAACCTCTTTATTCTTCTTGATGGCATGAGAGAGGCCGAAGTATATGTCATGGAGATCTAGAGGTAGGCATCCAGTAAGAACTTGTAGTGCAGCAGTTGATGTGGTCCGACACGCACGAGTCATTTGCAGCATCATAAGCCGCTGGACCTGAAGGATCAGACATTGCGTCATCCTGTTATACCACACTGCAGCGCCATATGTGACCATGGGAATAAATACAGCTGTGTAAAGACCTCCACAACCAGCTTAGCCGACCGGGCTAGCCGAGTGGGTAAAGTACCTGCCCGGTAACCCAAAGGTCGCGGGTTCGATTCCCGCCTCGAGCTTGGATCAAAGTACTGCAAAAACCTTGGGAGGTGCAATATGGCCACAGAAGCCGATACGCCAACAACTTCCAAATCAAAAAAAAAAAAAAAACAACCAGCTTCTTCTGGCCCTCAATGCGCTGACAATCCATCCAGTGGCTAGGGTATTGGAATCAGAAGAAGCCTGCAAAGCATTCTCGACTTATGCCACCGTGGTCTTCAACAGACACCGCTATCACTCATAACCACCAACTGGCACACCTATGTCTACCACAGCTCATTCTGTCGACTAGCTTCCCCACTGCCAGTCACACCAGAAATTAAATAACTTGTCAGCCATAAGGATATACCAATCCCAGTAATGATTCTGTGCTCCACAGGATGCATCATTGCAATCACATCATCAAGTTCTATTATGTGGCCACTCGAGAGCTGCCTCTAATTTTTCCCTGTCCATCACAGTAACTTCATCTTCTACTGCAATGCTCCAACATGTTCTCTGCTGCTCCTAGAAGACTTCACTGGGTGATTCTCAACTTCTCTTGACAAAGCTTCCACCAGAGATTCTTGCCAATGCCGACACTTCTCTCTGCAGGGTATAAACTAAGGGGATTCCTGCCTTCACCTCTTCTCCTGTAAGTTCCTTTGCTGATGCTGCCTCTCCAACTGCATGGGATTAGATACTTTTGGGCTCTTTTGCTGGCCTGGGACACTTCCCAGGCAGAATTTTAACCAACCTCGATGAGTCCTCATCGAAGGGGTTCTGCTGACGATGGTCAACTGACAGGCATGGCATCGCCTAGCTGTTTAGCCCTCTGCTGCGAGTAGCCTTCCGCTCTGCCTACCCTTGCTTCCTTCCCCTTTTCTTATCTTTCCTATCCAACTCTGTATGGTGTGAGATAGTTGGAAACAAAGGTACAATGCGAGTAGGCGTAATCTACAGACCAGGTGATTGTGAAGACTATGACAAAAGCCTTTACATGCAAATGGAATGGGCAAGTAAGCGTCAATGCCTTATTATGGGTGATTTCAATTTGCCTCTAATTGATTGGAGTAAATGGGAAGGAAACTCGACATGGGGAACAAAATTTTTAAATCAACTAGATGACTGTTATTTGTATCAACATGTCAGGGAAAGTACTAGAGAAAAGAATATCCTAGACCTCATCATCACACATGAATCAGATGACATAACAGGGCTGACAGTAGAGGAACCAGTAGCAGGAAGTGATCACGGAGTTCTACGGTGGATGATGACGAGAGAGGTAGCAGAAGTAAAAGGCAAAGGAACGGGTTTTAATTTCAGAAAAGGAAATTACGATGCCTTAAGGTATTACATGGCCTCTATTAACTGGGTAGATATCGCGCAGAGAATGACTACATTTGAACTGTGGTACGCTTTTAAAACATTAATCACCGATGCCTTGAATGCGTATATACCATTAAAAAAATACTCCACGAGAAGGGTTCCAAGTTGGATGAATAGTGAAGTTGCCACATTACTTGAGCAGAAAAAGGTGGCATGGAAACGTTACAGAGCAATAAAAAGTACTGAAGCCTATAACAGCTACAAGGTGATGTGTAATAGAGCCACAGAAAAGGTTCGACAGGCAAAGGCAGTTTATGAGAAATCACTAGCAAACAGAGCAAAGAGGGGGGATAAAGAATTCTTCACATATATAAATGCCAAGAAGAGCAGGACAAACCAGATCGGACCTTTACGTAAGGGAAAGGGGATAGTAATAAATACACCAGCTGCCGTTTCAGATGAACTCAACAGTTATTTTGCATCGATATTTACAAATGAAAAGCCTTTTGTGGCAATGGGAAATTGTGGGAGCGAAGTTAAAAAATATGTAATTAATGATATTGAAATTTCGCAAGATTATTTAATGAAAAAACTTTCGAGCCTACAGACTAGTAAGGCTCCTGGAGTTGATGGAATATACCCTATAATCTTGAGAGAGGCGGCAAGCGAGTGCATTGAACCACTGAGGCTGGTTATGCGAGCATCACTAGACTCTGGGGAGATTCCCTTGGATTGGAAAAGTGCAAATGTATCTCCCATACATAAGGGTGGCTCTAAAAGTGAAGTGGGAAATTATCGACCTGTCAGTCTGACTTCAGTAGTAGAGAAAATCATGGAGGCATTGATCAAGGGTGGAATTCAGGATCATTTGGATCGAATTGAAATTCTCAAGGATACTCAGCATGGTTTTGTAAAGGGAAAATCATGTTTAACAAATCTGGTTTGCTATTTCGAAAGGGTCACTCACGAGCTGGATTTAGGGAATAATTTCGACATTGTTTATTTAGATTTCAGCAAAGCTTTTGACTCAGTCCCACATGAGCGGTTGCTTTATAAGCTGGAACAGGTTGGAATCACTGGAAAAATCCTTAGATGGATAGAAGGATGGCTTCAGGGCAGGAGGCAGAGGGTTGTGATAAATGGCTATTCCTCAGATTGGGTTGATGTAAGAAGTGGGGTTCCCCAAGGATCAGTATTAGGACCACTGTTGTTTTTAATTTTCATAAACGACATTGATGAAGGGATAGAGGGCGTGATGTCTAAATTTGCAGATGATGTTAAAATTGGTAGAGTAGTTAATGATCACTGTCAAGCTGAGCTTCTTCAGAGAGACCTAGATAGACTTCAAGAATGGTCAGAAAAATGGCAGCTGTGCTTTAATCCAACAAAGTGTAAGGTATTACACCTGGGAAACAGTAATCCCAAAATAACTTATTCACTTGGTGGAGTTCAACTAAACCCAGTACTGGAGGAAAGGGACTTGGGTGTTACGATACGGTCAGACATGAAATTCTCTAAGCATTGTAAACAGGTTGCAAGGAAGGCCCATGGTGTCCTATCGATGATCTATCGAACTTTTGCAAGTAGAGATAGGGACGTGATAATCCCATTATATAAGGCCTATGTTAGACCACACTTGGAATATTGTGTTCAAGTATGGAGACCGCACCTAAAGAAAGACATCGAGCTTCTTGAAAGGGTGCAAAGAAGGGTAACTCGCCTGGTGAGATCGGCAAAAGGGCGTCCGTATGAAGAAAGACTTCGAATATGTGGGTTGCAGAGTTTGGAAACTAGACACCTTAGGGGAGATTTGATTGAGGTGTTTAAGGCTCTGAGAGGCATCAGTAAAATGAATGAGGACAAAATTTTCAAGATTATAAATGATGCTAGAACTAGGGGACATAAATTCAAGTTACGCGGGGAAATGTTTAGATTGGACTGCAGGAAGTTTTATTTTAGCCAGCGAGTTATAAATTACTGGAATAAGTTGCCTTCATGGGTGGTAGAGGCCGACAGTTTGGGGAAATTCAAAGGTCATCTGGATAGTACTTTCGGGTAAGGGAAGCGCATAGGATGATAGGATTAATTACCTTTTTATTTAATTTTTAATTTCATTTTATTATTTTTATTTATTTATTAATTATTATTATTTATTTATTTATTTAATTTTTGTTTTTATCATTGTTTTGTTCGGATTTTTTTTTTTTTTTTTTTTTTTGGCTGGTGCAGCATAAGCCATAGGCTTTCTTGCACCATACGGCCGTTACTAATACTAACTCACTCCATTCCTCTAACCTGGCCTGTCTCCTCTCTTGCTTTGCAAGTGATGAGAAAGTCCTTCAGGCGTTCCTTCTACCTTCCTGGCCCAGCTCCTCATGCCGGTCACTGATGCTGAAAGGCTTCTTCCATGGTGATCGAGCCTCCCAGTAACTAAGAGGCCAATCAAACAACACAATACTCACACATAACCCACACTGATTGGCCTTTCAATGTTGTGTGTACATCACAGAGTACTTAATGCAGATTTGTGGGGAACCGCTTGACAAAAACACTATGTCCACACTATATTCTAACATTAGAGAAGGCACCTCCATAGCCAGGCAGGCAGGAGCAGCAGTGTGTAGCACACGCTTCTTGATTTAGACCGAGGTTCGAGCCCATGACCACCAAATACGGAGGATGCAGAAAGGTTTGTGGAAACATATACATTTAGACAAATTAATACAAAATATATACTTACTAGCTCTATCTTTGCAGCCAGTTGCAAGATAGACAAGTAGTTTCGAATAAATATTTTAAAAAAATTACTTAACAAAATAATCCATTTGAATATATATATATACACAGTGGATCCCCACTTTACAATTGGTTCACTGTATTATCAAATCACTTTACTATGGACTCTCCATTCACTATGTGGTAAGTGCCAGTCATTGTGATCACATCTGTGATTGAATTTTAATTCTATTAAATGACAATTCTGATAAGGGAAAATAGAAGGAATATTATCCACAGATTATAAAAGTAATGATATAAAGCTTAAATTTATGCTTTATTACCTTGCCAATTAACAAAATTAAACAATATGTAAAAATCGGAAGAATATTTTCCATAGGTTAGCAAAATAAAAATAAATTTACGCTTACATACATATCTCAATTACTGTTGTAATATGTACATGCTAACTAATTGATATTTCTGTTCACTGACATTTTTTTGTTGTTATAAAATTTAAAACAGCAAAAAACATAAGCAGTCAATAGTGAAGAACACGGCATGCATAAAATTGCAACTAACACAATACGCGCAATTGAGATATGGAGTAACAAGTTTATGAAAATTAAAATACAGGATTGAAGAGAAGATTCTGAAATTTTATTTATGTTTTTTATATGATTGAAGATTCCATGGAAGAGGAAACACATTTCACAATAATAACATAAAAACGGACAGAATTTCAGCTACTATCAGTACCCTCGCAAATGCAATAAGATCGAGTTTATTGCCCATTTATAACAGATTGCACTAACAGAAAAGCCCAATAAACTGGAAAGTGCAAATGTTTTATGGCCATGATCTCCAGAAATATCACAAAGGCATTCAAAATTGATTCTTATAACCAAACATATGATAACGATGAAACTGTAATGCATTTTAATGATTTAAATTGGTTTTCTGAAATTTGATTCATGAAGTGGCTGATTCTAAGAGGCCAATCAAACAACACAATACTCACACATAACCCACACTGATTGGCCTTTCAATGTTGTGTGTACATCACAGAGTACTTAATGCAGATTTGTGGGGAACCGCTTGACAAAAACACTATGTCCACACTATATTCTAACATTAGAGAAGGCACCTCCATAGCCAGGCAGGCAGGAGCAGCAGTGTGTAGCACACGCTTCTTGATTTAGACCGAGGTTCGAGCCCATGACCACCAAATACGGAGGATGCAGAAAGGTTAGGGAATGACCACCGCATATCCCCAGAGCAATATGGCCTTAGTTGCTAATGCTGCTAAAAACCAAATAACAAATAAACTAACATTAGAGCGCTAGAAGCCATATAACAAAGAATTGTTATGTGGAGATGGCTAGTCTTTTTTCTAAAAGTGTGCTTTTTGTTATTATTAATTAAATATAATCCTCGCATTTATATTTAAGTACAAATGTTGTTACAAATAATAAAAGAGAGAGAGAGAGAGCTGGCCGATTTTTCATATCATGTAAACTACACTTTCGCGATTTATTCAGACCCCAAAAACAGTTCAATTCTGAATGGTTATAGAATTATTGCTGTTTGAATTTTAAAAAACAGCTATAAAGATTTCAATGTTAATAAAAAGTAATAAAAAATAAATAAGAGTAATTAAACATGTATTTAGTAGCGTTAGTAGTAGTGGCAAATGATGCAAAAAAGAAAGCTTATATAGTATCGGCCAAAAAAAACAAACCATTTCACCCATCCATACCCTCCAAGAACTTGTCTAGTTCTTCCTTGAATTTATTCAGACTACACACACTTCCACAACAGCAGATGGAATCCGCCAATTAACCACCCACTAGCTGAAGGCAAACTTCACATCTATCCTTCCTCAACTTGAATTTGTGTCCCCCCCCCCCATGTGTATAGTCTCAGCAAGAGGAAGAATGACATCAACATTTAACTTACTCAATCCATTCAAGGCCTTAAGCACCTCAAACAGATCTCTCTCTGTAGGTGGCTAGTCTACAGATGCTCCAATTTGCTTATTTTTTTTATTCACAATATGAGATATAACATAAACGATGCCATTTCACCTAATTCAGTGATTTTCTACGAACTAAAATCATGCTTGGCAGTAACTTGTTTGATTACCATAATTTTTATATTGTTTAATATTTTTTTAAATATAGAAATAAAGAATTTTTGTATTTAAAAAAAAAAATTTATTAAGTGGGAAAACGTCATTATAATAATACACTGTGTATTCGTTATTACAAAGTTTTTATGCAGGAAACCTTTTTACCCGGGAAACTTCTTACACAGGAAATTAATACATTACAACATATAGAGATGAAATTGGGACTTAAGAAACCAAATCTAGGATAGGGGAAAACTTCTTATGCGGGAATTTCTTATCCAGGATCTACTGTATATATATATATATATATATATACAGGCATACCTCGAATAACGAATAGGATGCGTTCCACAAAATTACTTCGCTAAGCGAAACTTCGTTTTCAGAGGTAAAAATACTATGGCCAGAATAGGGATACGTTCCTACGTAAAGAAAATGAAAAGCTTTTTTTTCGAACAAAGAAAAGTTTTATTAAATATACAGTCAACTTACATACAAAGTGAAATCACATTTTAAAATATGAGTCTAAAGTTGATTGCTTATGCTTTTTTTCTCTTTCATTTAACAATTGCCTATACGGAGTTATTGCATTTAACACTGATCGCTTAACAATAAAACTTCTTCCTAAATCAGGATCATTTTCACTAAAAAAATTAAAACGTTTTCAATGTCATTTAAGGACCTTTTTGAAATCTTTGGTTGTTAACACTTTTTCGGCAGGAACTGCTTTAACTTCGTCTTCATTATCTTTGACTTCGTTGCTAACAAGGTTTTCTAAATCTTCCACTGAAAAACCATAATCTTCTGCATTCAATAAATTTCTAACATCCTCTTCATCGACATTTTCGAAACCTATTGATTGAGCCATCTGGATAACTTCATTTCTAAATTCTTGGATGTTATTTTCTTCTTCTAGTACAACTTCTGGCCATATTTTGC
Source organism: Mastigoproctus giganteus (assembly GCF_048544385.1). Classification (NCBI taxonomy): domain Eukaryota; kingdom Metazoa; phylum Arthropoda; class Arachnida; order Uropygi; family Thelyphonidae; genus Mastigoproctus; species Mastigoproctus giganteus. The sequence goes on from NC_143587.1 coordinate 134,767,977, forward strand.
GCCAAATTCCATGTAAGCATTTCTTAGTGACTTCTTTCCAAGAACTATCAATGTTTTCAATTGCGTTTTTAATGGTGTAGTTTTTCCAAAAAGTTTTAACTGTCATTCCTCTTTATCCTCTAGTTCAGTTAAATTGCTTAATGTTCGACGCAGATAATAAGCTTTAAATGATGCTATTACTCCCTGATCCAATGGTTGAAGCAGGGAAGTTGTGTTTGCTGGAAGAAACACAACTTTGACAGGAATGCATGTGTCCAACGTGTTAAGATCAGTAGGATGTCCCGGAGCATTATCTAACAACAAAAGAGCTTTTTTTTTTAAAGTTGTTTTTTTGACAATACCGTTTTACTTCAGGACAAAAGTGGTTAACAAACCAATCAGTAAATAACTCCTTGGTAACCCACGCTTTTCTATTTGCTTTCTATATTACAGGTAAATTCATTTTTATGTTACCTTTTAATGCCCTCGGATTTTCTGAATGGTAAACTAATAACAATTTTAATTTATAATCGCCAGAGGCATTTGATCCAAAGAGTAACGTTAACGGTCTTTGGCTGCTTTGAACCCAGCAGCTGATTTTTCTTCAATAGAAATGAAGCTTTTTGTTGGTAGCCGTTTCCAGAACAAACCGCTTTCGTCAACATTGAACACCAAATTTGGTGGAAAATTTTCACGTTCAATTATTTTGTTTAGTTTTTCTGGAAACTTCTCCTGTTAATTTTACACTATGAATCCTGGCCCGTTTTTTAAATTTCTCGAGCCAACCACGAGAAGCCCCAAAGGTTTCCGTAATTTCTTCAGTTTGTTTAGATTTCAGGTGATTAAACTGGAATATTTTTTTTATGTTAAATGGGGCTTGAAATTGCGGACTTCGTTATATCGAAGCTTCGTTATCAGAGGTAACGTTAACCGAGGTATGCCTGTATATATATATATATGTTTCTAATTGTTCGAATTTTTGATTGTTACCTATTATTGGTGGTTTTTACATATAGGCATTAGTGTTCATACAATTCTGGTCATTAAGCTAGCCTTATTTAGATCATCTTAAATCTGCATGGCCTATACATATTAGGTTTAGAATAACAAAAGAAAGATTAAAATACAAAAGAATACATAGTAATATTAATATATAAACCAACATTATATATATATTTATTTATTATTATTTTTTTTGTATTAATTTGTCTAAATCTATGTTATATCTATAAGCAGTCCTGGCTATATAGCTAATGGGAGGCGAAGTTAGGAAAGTACTTAGGATAGCAAAAGACACTCCTGCACTCGTATTGCACTAATAGCTCAGTGTGTTGAAGATTTTTAGGGGAAGGACAGTGAAAAGAATATGATTGAAGAAAATGACAGTTTGTGCTCATGTAATCCGTGGGCACAAGTTCCCATCCATATTAGTAATGGCCCTGGATTGGGTAGGTTATTGCAATTTGGACGGAGATGTCTTTGTATCTCTGTATATCTGAAATGTTATGTTAATGTCTATCCTAATGCTTAAATAAACCCTAAAGCTATTAACTATTAAAATTACACATATGAACCAATTAACATTAAAAACTCAAAATTAAAAATTAGAAGGTAACTGGCAGATATGTGTGAAACGTTTCGATAGTCTCCTGTACATATAATTTTGTGTTGGGGCCAAAAGTTTTTAAAAGAAAAGAATTTATCTAATGTACAGGAAACTGTGGCATCTACGTTAGGCTACCTATACTTTTAAACTGTTGACAATTGCTGTTAGTTAGAAATTAATTAACAATAAAAAAAAAGTATATAAAGTTACTGCTAGGACTTACCGACCCACACATGGCAACCAGAATCAAAAAGTGAGAATGATTGCGTTGAGTTTGCCACCCACGTCGTGGGCATAGGTGGCGGCCTCTTATGGTCCAAGACAAACCGATGTGCTGTAGGCAAACTACTGTAATGCCCACGTAAGAGGTCGCCGCCTATGCCCACGACTTGGGCGGCAAACTCAAACAATCATTCTCACTTTTTGGTTCTGGCTGCCACATGCAGGTCTGTAAGTCCTAGCAGCAACTTTATATATAACTTTCTTTTTCTTTTTTTTTTTTTTTATTGTTAATTAATTTCTAACTAGCAGCAGTTGTCAACAGCTTGAAAGTATAGGTAACCTAACATAGATCCCACAGTAGATTAGATAAATTCTTTTCTTTTAAAAACTTTTGGCCCCAACACAAAATTATATATACAGGAGACTATTGAAACGGTATGGCATCCTGAAGAGATACCGTTTCACATACATTTGCCAGTTACCTTCTAATTTTTAATTTTGAGTTTTTAATGTTAGTTGGTTCATATGTGTAATTTTAATAGTTAATAACTTTAGGGTTTATTTAAGCATTAGGGTAGACATTAACATAACATTTCGGATATACAGAGATACAAAGACATCTCCTTCCAAATTGCAATAACCTACCCAATCCAGGGCCGTTACTAATACGGACGGGAACTTGTGCCCCCAGATTACCTGAGCACCAACTGTTATTTTCTTTAATCATATACTTTTCACTGTCCTTCCCCTAAAATTCTTCAAAACTTTGAGCTATTAATGCAATATGAGGGCAGGAGTGTCTATTGCTATCCTAAGTACTTTCCTAACTTCGCCTCCCATATCAGGGAGGCGAAGATGGCCAGACATAGACTGCTTGTGGAAACAATATACATTTAGACAAATTAATACAAAATATATACTTACTAGCTCTATCTTTGCAGCCAGTTGCAAGATAGACAAGTAGTTTCGAATAAATGTTTTAAAAAAATTACTTCACAAAATAATCCATTTGAATATATATATATACACAGTGGATCCCCACTTTACAATTGGTTCACTGTATTATCAAATCACTTTACTATGGACTCTCCATTCACTATGTGGTAAGTGCCAGTCATTGTGATCACATCTGTGATTGAATTTTAATTCTATTAAATGACAATTCTGATAAGGGAAAATAGAAGGAATATTATCCACAGATTATAAAAGTAATGATATAAAGCTTAAATTTATGCTTTATTACCTTGCCAATTAACAAAATTAAACAATATGTAAAAATCGGAAGAATATTTTCCATAGGTTAGCAAAATAAAAATAAATTTACGCTTACATACATATCTCAATTAGTATTGTAATATGTACATGCTAACTAATTGATATTTCTGTTCACTGACATTTTTTTGTTGTTATAAAATTTAAAACAGCAAAAAACATAAGCAGTCAATAGTGAAGAACACGGCATGCATAAAATTGCAACTAACACAATACGCGCAATTGAGATACGGAGTAACAAGTTTATGAAAATTAAAATACAGGAATGAAGAGAAGATTCTGAAATTTTATTTATGTTTTTTATATGATTGAAGATTCCATGGAAGAGGAAACACATTTCACAATAATAACATAAAAACGGACAGAATTTCAGCTACTATCAGTACCCTCGCAAATGCAATAAGATCGAGTTTATTGCCCATTTATAACAGATTGCACTAACAGAAAAGCCCAATAAACTGGAAAGTGCAAATGTTTTATGGCCATGATCTCCAGAAATATCACAAAGGCATTCAAAATTGATTCTTATAACCAAACATATGATAACGATGAAACTGTAATGCATTTTAATGATTTAAATTGGTTTTCTGAAATTTGATTCATGAAGTGGCTGATTCTGCTAACCAGTGACCATGTAAAGAGGCGTCTACTTATTTCACTTTACATTAGGCTTGGCTTATGATTGTCTCCGACTGGACCACATGTCCTTCCTCTCAGCCAATAGCAGCCTTTGTAAACGTGTTGAACACATGTTTTGTGATTTTTTTGTGTTGTGCTTTAATCAATATATTAGTTTTAACCAATTTTTTTTATTCGGTATCTACAATTTCCATTCTAAAAATCACCTTTTACAGAAATAAATAGACTAGTTATATAGCGAAAATTTCAATTTCCAAGGTCTTGGAATGAATTACCAAAAAACAGTGTGTTATTGGATTCAAATTATGATATTTTCATGATACGATGGTGTCTCTGGAACGGATTAATATTGTAAAGTGGAGGTCCATTGTATATATCTCCGAGCCCGTCACCACCAAATACGGAGGATGTGGAAAGGTCAGGGAATGAGTACCGCACATTCCCACAGCAATATGGCCTTAGTTGCTAATGCTTCTAAAAAACAAACAAAGAAATGTATATATCTCCATTACTTCAATATCAGATCTATTTTCATAATTATTAAAGAATTGATGTAATCTCCTTGAAATACTCTCCCCTGAACTTTACATACTTTTGCGACTGTCGTACCCATGCATTAAGTGCTTCTTGCAAGCCATTTTTTGAAAGACTGTGAAGTACTTCTGTTGTGGCTCTGCGAGCATTGCTGTCAGATGCGAAATGCTTACCTTTCAGCGCTTCTCAGATGTGAAAACAGGAAGAAATCACACAAGGCTAAGTCTGGTGAATAAGGGGAGTGTGACAGAACCTCAGCTCCTATTGCAGTGGTCACTGGCTGCACAATGTTAGATGTATGGGTCCTGGCATTGCCTTGATGGAGAAACCACTTCACACTGAAAAGTTCTTGTCATTTCTCACGAATGGTGTGGCAAGGTTTGACTCTGAAAACCTCAGTGTGCTTCCTTATTCATAGTTGTTCCACAAGACACAAAATGTGTAACAAGAATGCCTTTTATGTCAAAAACACAAGAACCATTTATTTGTCAGCTGAATGAGAAGCTTGAAATTTCTTAGGTCTTGGTGAATCAGAATACTTTCACTCACTTGACTGTTGTTTTGTCTCTGGATCATAGTGAAATATTAAAGTTTCATCACAAGTCACTATTTGATTTAAGAAGTTTTGACACTGTTTGAAGTGTTTCAAAGCAATCAATCATTTCTTTGCACAATTCTACTCTTTGCTGTTTTTGTTCTTGTGTCAAACTGTGTGGAATCCAGCAGACACAAATTTGTGACATTTTTAGGTGATCTTTCACAATATTTTGAGCACTACCACATGAAATGGACATTCTAACAGCTAATTCACGAAGTGTAATTTGCCTGTCTTCATCCAAGATTCCCTGGGCTTTTGCAATTTGTTCAGGAGTTGTTGAGGAGGAATTCTGACCAGGTCTTGGGTCATCTGCAACAGATTTATGGCCTTCACCGAATCATTTGTGCCATTTAAATATGGCCGTCCTACAAAGGCACTCAGTGCCATATGCTTCATTCATATCTTGAACTGTTTCCTATGAATTTAAGCCCCATCTGACACAATGAGTCGCATATCACTGTTCAGTCTATATGTCTGACATGATACTTGCTTCAAAACAGTCATTGGTGACATGCAGCTAAAAAAAAACTCTCTTCACACAACACTAGCTCAACAAGTACCAGCATGCGCACACAGTCTGCTCAGTAGCAATCAGAGAGCAACTCTGTGGCAGTTATGAAAAGTTTGTGTGGTGAACATAAAATCTTGCACCAGTCCACCAATTAAATGATTACCTCTCGTACAACAAATTATCTCAAGTCAGGTTTTAATTGTAATAAATAAGTAGCTCAAAAGTTATAATTTTTTTGTTTCAACTAAGAAATTTTATTTCAAGCAAGACTATAACTAATTTAAAACTCTATGAATGTAGTATTGGTTTTAGGTATCTATCAGTGTGGTGTAGTATTCCCAGCTTAAACTGAATTTAAATAAAATCACGCCTCAGACTAGAGCAGCAAAACAACGTATTCAAAGTAGCGGGAGTGCTACGAATCACGCCTTACGAAATGTGCTTCTTGTGCAATGTTTGCAGACTATCTGGAACAAGACATGATACAGCCAAAGGGGATGTCTTTGTGTGATTGGTGCAAAGAGTCAGAGGAAATTAAGCACAAACTGAGTGTTTATGTGAGCTTGAAGCATGGGGTGGATGCCCTCGAAAGAATTAAAATAGGGGCCCAACTCAATGCCAGAATGTACACTTGTGCATCAGGCAACAGAGTGGCAGTTCTCAAGGCAGAATTCATGGTCCCACAAGAGGTAATTATTGTTGGTGACTCTGTTAGGGAAATATATTGTGCAAAAAGGATATGCGGAATAGGATCAGAATGTGTTGGCTAGGGACAAAAGTAGATGAAATTGTACAACAGATATCATCTTTTAAGGACACAAAAGGTTATATTGTTGTGCATGTTGACATTAATGATATTAAGAGTAGGAGATCTGAGGACTTTCATAACAAGTACAGAACAAAGTAGAGAAAAAGTCATGAGTTATGATTAAATTTGAAGGTGTCTGCAATTCTGCCCACACTCAATAGGAGTGTGCTTCTTAACAAGAGAGACTGTTTTTACAGAATGGGATACACTTAAATAGAAGGGGGTGCAAGAATATTTACCAAAGCTATCAAGGTAGTGTTAGGTGGGTCAGAAAACTCTAAGCTTGGGGGGCGATACGCAGACTATTAGATTAACAATAGCTGCAGGCAGAGCTAGATGTGATTCTTGCATTGCTTCTAGTAGCATGCATCAGCCTGGAAAGCAATCAATCCAATTATATTAAGGGAGGCATCAGAAGAGGTAAGCAAATCCTTGTGGATTTCAAGGCCTGTTATGAGTCATCACAGAACAAGTAAATACATGGGCTATGTAACTAACAGTAAGAACATGTGCATGTGTACTTGCATGTAAACTAATGCTAGGAGCATAGTAAGTAAATTTAATGAATTTGAATTACTGGTTAAGTCATCAAATGCAAACGTAGGAATATCGGAGACATGGTGTCACTCAGACATAAGGGATGCATTATTTGAATATGAGAAGCATAATATCTATGAAAAGGACACGAGGTGGGGTTATGCTCTTGATTCAGAAACATTAATTCTAAGGCAGTACATCAAGTTGACTTGGGCATGTAGTGCAGTGCTGATTCAATTTGGCGTGACATAATCACTGGAAAAACAAAAATGAGAGAAGTGTTTTATATGCTTAATTATTATGCTGAGTGTAACAAAGAATTATATAGGGAAATACGGTGGGCGAGTAAATCAAAGCACCTTATATGGTGGATTTTAACTTTGCAGATATTAACTGGAACTTGTGGGCTAGTCGCTCACGCACTAGCAAGACTTGTGGATTTATTGGATGGCTTATTGGATTGGATGATTGGATACTGTGATGTGGTCACAAAGGAACTGGATGCAAAAAATAATTTTGATATCATATACTTGGATTTCAGGAAAGCTTTTGATACTGTTGCACATGGAAGACTACTGTACAAATTGGAGCCGTATGGCATTAAAGGCAAGCTGCTACAATGGATAAAAGGATAGTTGAGTGCGAGAAGACAGAGAAGGGTAATCATTGGACGCTGCTCTTCATGGACTAATGTTATTAGTGAAGTCCCCTGAGGTTCGATGTTGGGCCAATTGTTGTTTTGTATATTTATCAATGATATTGAAGGTATATCAAGCCTAATGTCAAAGTTTGCAGATAATACAAAGATTGGCAGGGTTGTTAATAACAGTAATGACAGTATGCAGCTGCAACAGGATCTGGAAACGTTGGGCAGATGGGTTGAGAAGTGGCAATTGAAGTTTAACATTGACAAATGCTGAAAAGTACTGCATATGGATAGCAGTAACCCAAGAGAAACATACAAATTGTGTGGTACTACACTCAGGGAAGTGGAGAGTGAAAAAGACCTGGGGGGGAGATATTTATGCAGTCAGATATGAAGTTTTCTGAGAAGTGCAGACAGGCTGGCAGAGTAGGTAATGGGATCTTGTCAATGATATACAGGAATTTTATGAGCAGGAATAAGGAGGTGATTATTCCCTTGTATAAGGCAACGGTCAGGCCACACCTTGAGTACTGCATACAGGTCTGGAAGTCTCATTTTAGGAAGGATGTAGAGTTGCTAGAACAAGTACAGAGAAGGGCAACAAGAGTGGTGAAGGGAACAAAGGAGTGCTTTTAGTAAGAAAGGCTGAAGTTCTGCAAATTGCAGCGTCTGGAGACTAGGAACATGTGAGACGATCTGATTGAGATGTATAAGGCCTTGAATGGGTTGAACAGGCTCAATGTTGATGGGATTCTTCCTCTTGCTCAGATTACAAACCAGAAGGGGCATAAACTGAAATTGAGGAAAGACAATTGTTGAATAGATGGGCAGAAATTTGCCTTTAGCCAGAGGGTGGTTGATTGCTGGAAAAAACTTCCATGTGTTGTTGTAGAAGTTGATAGATTAAATAAATTCAAGGAAGAACTGGACAAACTTTTGGAGTGATTGGATGGGTGAAATGGGAAGGTTTTTTTTTTTTTTTTTTTGGCTGATGCTGTATAAGTAGTAGTAGTGGCATGTGATTCAAGAAAGCAAATGTATGAGCTTATGCAGCATCAGCCAAAAAAAAAAAAAAAAAATCACACCATTCCCTCCAAATGCCTGTCCAGTTCCTCCTTAAATTTATTCAACCTATCAACTTCCACAACGACAGATGGAGGTTTGTTCCAGCAATTAACCATCTGCTGGCTAAAGGCAAATTTCTGCACATCTACTCTACATCTGTCCTATCTTAATTTGAATTTATGCCCCCTTAGGTTCGTAATCTGAACAAGTGGGAGGATCCCATCAGAATTCAGCATGCTCAACCCATTCAAGGCCTTATACACCCACCTCAATCAGATCACCGCACAGGTGCCTAGTCTCCAGCCACTGAAATTTGCAGAACTTAAGCTTCTCTTGATAAGAGGATCCCTTCATTCCCCTCACCAATCTTGTTGCCCTTCTCTGTACACACTCAAGTAAATCTACATCCTTCCTAAAATGAGGCCTCCAGACCTGTACGCAGTACTCAAGGCGTGGCCTAACCATTGCCTTATACAGAGGGATAATCACCTCCTTTTCCCTGCTAGCAAAATTCCTATATATCATTGACAAAACCCCATGACCTGCCCTGGCAGCCTGTCTGCATTGCTCAGAAAACTTGATATCTGCCTGCAGAATTACTCCCAGGTCTTTTTTCATTTTCTGCCACCTTAAGTGTAGTACCACACAGTTGGTACGATTCTCTGGGGTTACTTCTACCCGTATGCAGTATTTTGCATTTGTCAAGGTTAAACTTCAGTTGCCACTTCTTAGCCCATCTGCCCAAATTATCTAGATCCTGTTGCAGTAGCACACTGCCATTACTGTCATTAACAACCCTGCCAACCTTTGTATCATCTGCAAACTTCGACAATAAGCCTGATATACCTTCATCAATATCATTGATAAATATACAAAACAACAGTGGACCCAACACCGAACCCTGTGGGACTCCACTAATAACATTAGTCCAAGAAGAGCAGCACCCATTAATTACCACTATCTGTCTTCTCGCACTTAACCATCCTTTTATCCATTGTAGCAACTTACCTTTAATACCATTCTGCTCCAATTTGTACAATCTGCGCAACGTCTTCCATGCGCAACAGTGCCAAAAGCTTTCCTGAAATCCAAATATATGATATCAAAATTATTTTTTGCATCCAGTTCCTTTGTAACCACATCATAATATCCTATCAAATTTGTCATACAAGACTTTCTCTTAACAAACCCATGCTGTGTCTGAATTATTGCTGCAGTCTTGTCTAGATGATCCTGCAATGCATCTTTAACCAGAGACTCCATTATTTTACACGGAACAGAAGTTAAACTAACTGGTCTGTAATTACTCGTGTCACCCTTCAATCCCCCTTTGTGAATTGGGGATACATTTGCACATCTCCAGTCCGTGGGAACCTCCCCTGAGTCCAAGGATGCTCTCATAATTATGGCTAAGGGTTTGCTTAGTTGCTTTGCTGCCTCCTTTAATATAACTGGATAGATCCCATCAACCCCAGGTGCTTTTCGTACGTTTAACTTCTACAGTTTCTCTTTCACTTTGCTCTCAGTTATTACAAAATCATTAAGTATCCTGCTACAATTTGATAACCTTCTGCCATTTTCATACCTTAATAATTCCTCACGTGTGAATGTAGATGCAAAATACTCATCCAGTTTGTTTGCTATCTGAGCAGGATCATCAACAGTCGAACCATCGATGTCAAGTGGACCAATCAGATTCATCCCCTTCCTTTTAGAGTTTATATAAGTAAAGAAATCCTTGCTGTTTTTATTAGCATCTTTTCCCAAGGATTTCTCGTAATCTGCCTTCACCTGCCGAACCTCCTTTGTGACCTGATTACAGATTAACTTATATCTGCCATAGGCTTCTGAGTCGCTTGATAATTTATATGCATCCCATGCATTTTTCTTCTCTGTTACGAGTCTCATTAGTTCATTTGATAACCATTTAGGCCTAAACCTTGAACAATATTTCTTAATAGGTATGAAACTTTTAGTAGCATCCACGATTAATTCCTTGAATGCTTCCCACTTAGAATTTACTGTTGATAACATCGTCAGTTGATCCCACTGTACAGAATTTAAAAACTGTCGGAGACCACTGTACTCGCCTTTACGGAAGCAAAAACCCTTTCCTTTACCCCTGATGGTAATTAAATCTTTAAGTAAATCCCACGTCAGTACACTGTGATCACTGCCACCTAGTGGTTCTTTTATCTGCAAATTCCTAATACATGAATGATCACTGCTGATAACCAGATCAAGATTAATACTTTCTCTGGTTGCCTCTCGAACATGCTGCTGCAGAAAACAATCATCCAATAAATCCACAAAAGTCTGACTAGTGTGTTGAGTGCCCAACCCACAAGTTGCAGTCAATATCTGGGAAGTTAAAATCCCCCGTTATAAGACATTGCGGTTTACTAGCCCACTCTATTTCTCTGTACAATTGTTCATTGTACTCATTCGAGTCATTAGGCCTATAACACACTCCTACTCTTATTTTTGCTCTCGCAGTGCTTATGTCACACCAAACTGACTCAACAGTGCACTGTTCATCTATATCAACTGGATGCACTTCTTTTGATTTTATGTTTTTCTTAATTAACAGCATAACACCTCCTCCCTTCCTATCCTGTCTATCCTTTCTGTACACATTGTACTCCCCAAATTCCAGTTCGGCATTCCTTATATCAGTGTGACACCATGTCTCTGATATCCCAACAATATCCGCCTTTGATGTCTTGACCAACACTTCAAATTCATCAAATTTATTTACTATACTTCTAGAATTGGTATACATGCAAGTATACATGCACCTATTCTTATTCTTAGTTACTCTAACACATCCCATATACCCACCTGTTTCACGATGACTGTCATCCGTCCCTGAAACCCCCAACACCCCTCGCTCCAGGTCGCTACTTATTCTAATAGAAGTTGTGCAAGAATCACCTTCACTTCTGCCTACGGCTACTGTTAAACTATCAGTCCTTGTATCCCCCCCCAAGCTATCAGTTTTCCGACCCACCCAACACTGCCTCGATAGCATCAGCAAATATTCTTGCATCCTTTCTATTTAAGTGTATCCCATCCCTGTAGAAGCAGTCTCTCCTGTTAACAAGTACAGTCCAGGCTGAAAAAAATTCTATCCCTTGAGCCTTGCACAATCTTTCCAGGGCCGAACTCCCTCCTATCGTGTCTGGACAGAATTGCAGACACTTTCAAATTCAACCCTAATTCACGGATTTTTTTCATCAGTGACCTGTACTTGTTAAGTAATTCTGCCGGTCTCCTACACTTGATATCATTAGTGCCAACGTGTACAACCATATCACCTTTTGTGCCTTAAAAGATGATATCTGCTCTACAACGTCATCAACCTTTGCCCCTGGCAGACATACCCTGGTCCTGTTCCACCTACCCTTTTTACAAAGGATGTTTCCCGTTTCTCTCACAATAGAATCACCAACAACTACTAGTTCCTGAGGGACAAGTGCATTCTGCCTTGGGGGGTTGCCGCTGTGTTGCGTGATGACCAAGTGCGAGCTCTGGCGTTGATGTGTGCAGCTGAGAGCCTGATGGGACCCTCAATTTAGATCTTTCGAGGGCATCCACCCTGCCCTTCAAACTCTCATATAGGCCCATAACAATGCTGAGTTGTCGCCTGATTTCCTTACACCTTACATCACGCACCCCATGGCAATATCATGTTCCGTTCCAGATAGTTCGGCAAACATTTCACAAGTTGCACATTTTTTTAGGCTGTGATGCGTTGGGGAATCGCCCCCCCTCAGTTCTCCCCCGAGTCACAGCACTCCTGCCACTTTGTGCCCGTTGCTTTGCTGCTCTAGTTTGGGGCATGATACTTTAAATTAATAAAATCAATAAATTAAATTAATTAAATGTCAATACTACGCTATCTAATTGAAACAGTGAAGCGTATTACTGTTTCTATAATTATATGTTAGAGCTACCTCAATTAAAAATTTGAATTCCCTATCACTATATACAAAAACAATGCCTGCAATATTCGAACGAAATAACGGTTTTATATAGTATTACGTATATCTACAAAAACTGTTTATATAAATTAAAATAAAAATAACCAGCGTAATTAAAACTATAAGACTACGTATTAAGTACAATATAAAATAACAATTATGTAAATAAAAAGCAAACACTTATCATTTTTTTTTTTTGGAGCCTGTAACTCGCAGCTGTATTTTCTTCTTCTTCTTCTTGGTCCTTAGCTGGCAGCTGAGGGAGGTGGTTGGCCACGCAACCAGTATGCTGTTGTAGGTGCCGCAGGGTTTCGGACTTGCTCTGTGATGTTCTTCCATACTTTACAATCTATGGCGTCAGTCCTGGCCTGGTTAAGGTCGAGACGTCGGCTCTTCAAGTCATTTTCCACTTGCTTGGCCCACGTTTTCCTAGCGCGGTCCGTTGGATGCTCCATTGGGTGGGTCGTTGTCTCCAAAGGAGTGTGGATGGTATTCTGTTCGTGCCCATTCTACATACGTGGCCAAACCATCTAAGCCTTCGCTTCTGGATTTGTCGGCAATGGTTGGTTGCTGTTGGCATCTGGCACGGATGGTATCATTAGTGATGCGGGCACGAATGAGATGCCCAAAATCTGCCACAGGCATCGCATTTGGAATACCTCAAGTTTGTTTAAATCTAGCTTGAGACAAATCTATGTTTCTCATCCGTAAAGGAGAATGGGCAGGATCAAAGTCCGGAAGAGTCGGATTTTAGTCTTTGAGGAAATGTTGGTCCTCTTCCACAGACACCATTTGAGCGAGGCGAACGCAGTGGCCGCCTGTCCAATTCTGCTGTGGATTTCCATGGTGGATGCAACTTTCTTCTCCTGGACCAGCGACCCAAGGTATTTAAAGTCCTGCACTTGCTTGATCTGGACGCCTTCGAGATAGATGGTGGCTTGTGACCCATCTGTTGTCAGTGCCTTTGTCTTATCAGCATTGATCTTCAAACCGTATGGCCGGGCAATGCGGGCAATGTCGTAGAGGATGTCCATGGCTTCAGAGTCGTTACCAGCAAAGATAGCACTATCATCGGCAAACATCAGGTCAGTCACATAGTGATCCTTGTCATATTGTATGCCCCGTCTGTTTCTGAATGCTTGCCTCATAATGGCATCGACCACGATGTTGAAAAGCAACAGGGAGGCTACATCCCCTTGGCGGACTCCAGTTTGGATGGTAAATTTCTCAGATAAATCGTTCTGGATGCGCAACTGGCTGGTTAAACCATTGTATGCAGTTTGGAGGAGTGTGATGACTTTTCGAGGTACACGCTTGACCTCTAGTAGTTTCCATAAGGCAGGCCGATGGACACAGTCGAAAGCAGACTTAAAGTCAATGAAAACAATGACGGTTCGCTGTCCACACCGGATCCTCTCCTCCATCAGCTGACGGATGGCAAAGATTTGATCACAGCATCCTCGCCTGGGTCTAAATCCCGCCTGTTCTTCTCGACTGGTTTGCTCGCGATGTTTTTGCCGCCTTGACTGGATGGTCTTCATAAAGACCTTTCCAATGATGGAAAGGAGGCTGATGCCACGGTAGTTCTTGCAATCCCGGTTATCACCTTTCTTGTGGATCGGTACAATAATGGCTTTCCTCCATATTAGCGGAATTTGTTCAGTGCACCAGATGGTTTTGAGCAGTGAGTGTAGTCGGCGAAGCAGTACATGTCCCCCAGCTTTGATCGCTTCTGTGGTGACTTAGTCCACTCCTGGTGCCCTGCCATTCTTTAGGGATTGTATGGCTGCTTTCACTTCTTCTACTGTAAGCTCAACATCGACCATGGAGACTTCAGGGGGATCAATCGATAGTGCAGCTTCTGGCGGTCCCTGAGGTGGGTCGTGATTATACAATGCTTTGAAGAATTCACTCCACCGTTGCAAGCGTTCGGACGGTGATCGCACGAAGGTCCCATCAGCATTCTTGATGTTGTCACTAGTCAATTTGGTCTTTCCACTCAGACATCTGAGGGTGCGATAGAGAGTGCGGTACTCGTTCTTGGATGCCGCCACTTCAAGATCGTCTGCCACTTGATTCCAATATGCTTCTCTTTCCGCTGTCATCCTCTGTCGGACTTCTCAGTTTAGCTGCCGGTACCGTTCAAAGTCGACCAACTTTGCCTGCTTCCGTTTGTCCACGAGGTCGAGGCACTCGTCTGATATCCATGGTTGCGTTCGACGTCGGGCAGGTGGACATAGGGGCTTGGCACATTCCAGGATGGCATCAGAGATCTGCTTTTCTTCTTCATTTATATCCTCGGGCACGGCTAGCGTCTCGAAGCGGTTGGATAGGGCGATCTGATATGCCCCTTTGTTGGCAGTATTCATTAGCTGCCTCCAGTCCAGCTTGGCTGACCGAGATGACCTTTTTGCATGCCGTAATTTGAGCTGCACCTTAGCCCGGATGAGGTAGTGATCAGATCCGCAATCAGGTCCCCTCATGGCACGAACGTCCATGAGTGATGAGTGAAATCGGGCGTTGATCAGAATGTAGTCCAGGATTGCTGAGTCCTTGCCAGATGGATTTCACCATGTAAGTTGATGTTTTTGAGGGTGCTGGAACTGACTGTTTCCGATGATCAGGTTGTTAGATGCGGCAAAGGACAACAAACGTAGTCCATTGTCATTGATCTTCCCATGGCCAAACTTGCCCATTGTTGTTTCCCAACCAGATCTGTCCACGCCAATGTGGGCAATAAAGTCCCCTGCGAGGATGATCACTTCTGTCTGTGGAATTGAATCCAGTGTATGTTGGAGCTGGTTGTAGAAGTCATTCTTGGTCGGGTCCAGGCTAGTCTCAGTTGGTGCATAGGTGGAGATAATATGGGTCTTGATGGTGCCCTTGACAGTAAGGACTGCCCTGCCAGGCGGTCCGATATTGGTTGGAAAGCGATCACACTACTGGTGGCCTGAACATCGACCATAAAGCCCACTCCTGCTTCTCGTTTCTCACCATCAGATTAGAATAGCATAACCGCGTCGTTAGGTGCTGGTGGTTGGATGATCATCGTTCCAGACCCGGTGAGTCTTAATTCGGATAATGCCGCGATTGATACCTTGCACCTAAGTAGTTCTTGGGCAATGATTTCCTTTTGTCCAACGTGGTGCCCCGTTCGTACATTCCATTCGCCAATGTTAATTGCCCTTTTCGGAGATTGAAGAAAATATATGAGTGTGCTACCTCCTTTATTAGACTAGACAAGACAGTAGGAAATTTAAAATTGAGAAAGGAGTTCGACAAGGAGACACAATATCTCCGAAGCTGTTTACTGCTGCCCTTGAGGAAGCTTTCTGAAGATTAAACTGGTCGCAGAAAGGAAACCATTTACGATTTGCGGATGACATTGTAGTCATAAGCCACGATCCCAAAGAATTAGAGGAAAATCTTAATCAGTGCAGAGTTAGTAAGGATTTTGGACTAAAGATGAATATGGCTAAAACAAAAGTAATGATGAACAAGTATGCCACAGAAAGGGAAATAATGATTGAAGGAGCAGTAATTGAAAAGTTGGAGTCATATACTTATCTGGGACAAGTTATTAGCTGTAATAATGATAAATGGCTGGAAGTCAAGAGAAGAATAAATTTTGGATGGATAGCATTCAGGAAATATAGTCACATACTGAAGAGCAATATCCCAGTTTGTCTGAAACGTAAAATAATGAACCAATGTATACTCCCCACCATGACTTATGGAAGTGAAACTTGGGCACTCACCAAAAAAAATGGAAGAGAAGCTGAGAACTACACAGCGAAGAATGGAACGAATTGTATTGGAATCAGACTGTTAGATAAGAAGAGAAACACATGGATTAGGCAGCAAACTGAAGTAAAGGACATTCTTATCAAAACTAAAGAACTAAAATGGTCTTGGGCAGGACACATAGCTCGAAAACATGATGACAGATGGACTAAGAAAATAACAGAATGGTATCCAAGAGGAGCTAGAAGAAAACCTGGAAGACAAAGGCGGAGATGGATAGATGAAATTCATGAGTTTGTGGGTAGTAAATGGATGGCCAGTGCTCAAAACAGAAGGAACTGGAAAGTTGCTGGAGAGGCCTTCATCCTGCAGTGGATTGAAAATGGCTGATGATGATGATGATCCTACATCTGTCTTTCCTCAATTTGGATTTATGCCCTCTCAGGTGATTATTCTGAGCAAGAGGAAAAATCCCATCAGCATTGAGCATGCTCAAACCATTCAAGGCTTTATACACCTCTATCAGATCACCTCGCTGGTACCTAGTCTCCAGACACTGTAATTTGCAAAACTTAAGCCTTTCTTTGTAAGAGTACCCCTTTGTTCCATTCACTAATCTTGTTGCCCTTCTCTGTACTCGTTCCAGCAGCTCTACATCCTTCTTGAAATGAGGCCTCCAGACCTGTATACAGTACTCAAGTTCATCAAAATCTATCAGGGAGCTAAATGATTTTTTGATAACTATGAGGAAAGAGGAAGGAATTATTGAAATTAAACTTAAAAAAGCACCTGGGGTGGGTGAGATCTATCCAATTATATTAAAGGGGGCAGCAGAAGCTATGAGAGCCACTTTCGACTTAGGGGAGCTCCTTGTGAACTGAAGATGTACAAAGTATCCCCAATTCATAAAGTGGGATCAAACGGTGACATGAGCAAATAGGTGCCTCCATAGCCAGGTGGGAAGGAGCAGCAGTGCGTAACACACGCTTCTTGATTAGACCGGGGTTCGAGCCGTCACCACCAAATACGGAGGTGCGGAAAGGTCAGGGAATGACCACCACATAACCGGAGCAATATGGCCTTAGTTGCTAATGCTCCTAAAAAAAAAACCAAATAACAAATAATAATAACATGAGCAAATACCGACCTCTCAGCTTAACTTCTGCTCCAGAGAAAATAATGTGGATTCACTGGTTAAAGATTAATTTAAGAAGTCATGTAGGATCATCTAGACAAGACTGCAGTTATACTTAGATTATTATAGATTTCATGTGCTTTTTTTTACTAAGAACAAAACCCCTTCCCCTCCTATATACTGTCTGTCCTTTCTGTATACATTGTACTGCCCATATTGAAATTCTGCATCCCTTATATCTGAGTGACATCACATCTCTCAAATCCCATACCAACCCTTATATCTGAGTTTCACCATGTTTCTGAAATCCCAGCAAATGTCTGCATTTAATATCTTGACCAGCACTTCAAATGTATAGAGATTGGTTAACATGGTAACCTGATAAACTTCATACTGTAGAATTATTTTCTATTTTCAAATTTTTTGAACTAATGTACTGCAGTTCTTTGTGCAATCATGGATCCCTTTCTTCTACAGTGAAGAAAGTAGTGATAGTCTGTCTCTATTTTTTCATATTCCTTCATATGCAGATTAGATTTTTTATATTCACTTGTGTAAATAGTTTAAAAATTTCTTAAGGAATGCTGGGCTCACCATCATAGATGAAACTTGAAACCGAAGCAAGTAGTGCTGAATTTTCACCAAAATACCACATGTAATGTCCACCTACATTGATATGACTTGTGTAATTAGTTTTTGTGCATTTTCACTCTATTTATTAGATAAATAATGACATCTGAGATGAGTAATCTTGAATGTTAAAGAAATCATTAACAACTTGGAGGTGGGGAAACAAGAATAATTTCTTGTTTCCCACCTCCAAGTCTATTTATTTTACATATATAATTAGTGTAAATTTTAACTGCTTTAGTAAATCCTGTCTTAGGATCATGATCCAGCATCCACAGCAGGACAAGTAGTTGATGTACATCCCTCTGGTAAAGTGGAAGTATCATGGGTTAATGGAAAAACTTCTCTTTGCTATCCACAGGAACTTTACAGAGTTGGAGAGTATGTAAGTAATTCAGTATGTAACTAATGTCAGCATTCTTGAGTGTGCTATGTTTGATATCATTCATGCTATTTTAATATTGATTTTATACTTAATTCTTCATTCATTGAGTCATTATGCTGCTTATATAGATACTGTTAAATCTTGTCTGGTAAAGACTAGAATTCAACATCTGTCTTTTGATGAGTTTAGGATGCTGCTGCTGTTTGCTTTCTCTCAGTTTTAGCTGGTTTTACATTTTTGCCAAATCCTTCTTTAAAGCACATGTATATGTGATTTGAATAAGGGTTTAGCATAAACTTAAAAACTAGTTATATATGTTAAGTGTAAGGAAACTACTGATTTTCAAATTCTTTTGTTATTACTGCCAAAAGAAGTTCACCTTTGAATCATGGGAATAAATTCTACAAGGAAGAATGGTTGTATCATAGGTGAAATACTTATTTCAAATTTTCATCTTCTGCTACTTGCTGTATTTGATAATATTGCTGCCATTTTAATAACTGATTTTTTACATATTTCTTCATTCATTAATTTAAATCTGCTACATTGGTCTGATGATACTGAGGTAGCATTATATAGGAAAACCTTGTTAATTCAGTCAAAGAGAAATCTTGAATAATCCAAAGTTAACAATCCAAGCCAACAGAATCTTTTTTTTTTTTTTTTTTTTTTTTTCGGGCATTTAATACATTTATTTCATAATGCTCTTTAGTTTTTAATTTAAAGACAATATTCAGTTCTACAAATATATTCTTAAAAAATTCAAAAACAGTAACCAATAATTAATGCTTAATTGAGTATGTTGGAAAGTGTTTATAAATTAGTTCTGTTGAGAGATGAACCGTAAAGATATATATATGCTGCTTTTGTGTTTATACCCCTTTTATATCATTTTCTTTTTAGCAAAAGATGAGTGAGATGTCAAAGCAATGTTAGCCATTGAAAAATAATAAAAAATCACATATTGATAGTGCTGGTCATACTGTTATCCCAAACTAAAATACAACTTGATACCCCAGAAAAGGACACCATTGATAAATTGGATGTAAAGTCAGACCCCTAGAATTCTTTTTGGGATCTATTTATTTAAAAAGCAGTACATTAGTAGAGAGGTTGGATGTCATCAATAGCAATAGTAAATTTAAAATGTAACTAAGCAGTACTCAGTCCACCTTACAAATGTGTTTTTTCTAAATTAATAAGAATAATTATGAGAATACCAAATAGGACTCCAAAATTAGCATATATAAGAGGATATATACAAGACTTGGATGGACAGAAAGTGAAAATGCATACAGTTAATGATTCCTTTTAAATATACTCATACAGTTGATACTTTATCAAGATTGTTGTAGCACAAATAATTATCAGAATACCAAATAAAAATCCAAAATTAATATGAATAAGCCTGTATGTGCAAGAGATACAAGAATAGAAAGCTAAAACATATACAGTTGTGGTTGATAAAACTGGCACAAGATTTTTACTTCCACTATTATATCAGCTGATGTAGTTAATTTTTATTTGTAGATTTCAAAAATAATTTTAAAATTTCACATCGTATTACAGTTTCTATGTATACAGCTTTTTGTGTTTACCCATAATGTGTATATTTCTTACTATAATTTAGGGAAGTAGATATGGCACCAATTCGTTGTATTACTTGCAAATAATAATGTTTGCATATGCTAATAGATGGCAGGCATTAGCATTAGTAGAGGCATACAATGCAAGAAAGCAAACTTATACAGCATCAGCCAAAAAAAAACCCCTTCCCATTTCACCCATCTATTCACTCCAAATGTTTGTGTAGTTCTGCCTTAAATTTATTTAAGCTGTCGACTTCTACAACAGATGGAAGTTTATTCCGGCAATCAACCATCAACTGGCTAAAGACAAATTTCTGCACATCTATTCTACAACTATCTTTCCTTAATTTCAATTTATGTCGGCTCAAGTGATTAATCTGCGGAAAAATCCCAACAGCATTGAGCTTGCTCAAACCATTCAAGGCCTTATACACCTCGATCAGATCACCTTGCAGATGCCTAGTCTCCAGACACTGTAATTTGGAAAACTTAAGCCTTTCTTCATAAAACCAACATTTTTTTCCATTCGCTAATCTTGTTGCCCTTCTCTGTACTCATTCCAGCAGATCTACATTCTTCCTAAAATGAGGCCTCCAGACCTGTATACGGTACCCAAGGTGTGGCCTGACCATTGCCTTATACAAGGGGATAATCACCTCCTTATCCCTGCTTGAAAAATTTCTGTATATCATTGACAAGACACCATGAACTACTCTTCCAGACCGTCTGCACTGCTCAGAAAACTTCATCTGATTACACAATTACCCCCCAGGTCCTTTTCATTCTCTACCACTTTGAGTTTAGTACCACACAGTTGATACTTTACTCTGGGATTACTGCTTCCCATATGCTGTACTTTACATTTGTCAATGTTAAACTTCAGTTGCCACATCTCAGCATATCTGCACAACTTTTCTAGATCCTGCTGCAGTAGTATGCTGTCATTAGTGTCATTAACAACACTGCAAACTTAGACATTAAGCCTGAGAAAACAACAACGGACCCAACACTGAATCCTGAAGGACTCCATTAGTAAAAACATTAGTCC
The DNA here is from genome assembly GCF_048544385.1 of Mastigoproctus giganteus. NCBI lineage: Eukaryota > Metazoa > Arthropoda > Arachnida > Uropygi > Thelyphonidae > Mastigoproctus > Mastigoproctus giganteus. The sequence goes on from NC_143587.1 coordinate 134,788,908, forward strand.
ACGAAGAACAATGTCCATTGATTACCACTCTCTGTTGCCTCCCACTCTATCATCCCTTTATCCATAGCAGCAATTTGCCCTTAATGCCATACTGCTGCATATTGTACAATAGTCTTCCATGTGCAAAAATATGAAAAGCTTTCCTGAGATCCAAGTATATGATATCAGTATTATTTTTTGCATCCAGTTCCTTTGTGACCACATCATAGTATCCAATGAAATTGGTCAGACAAGACTTCCCCTTAATAAACCCATTCTGTCTTAACTATTACTGCTGTCTTCTCTATATGATCCTGCAGTGCTTCTTTAACCAGTGCCTCCATTAATTTCCCCAGAACAGAAGTTAAAATAACAGGTCTGGAATTATTTGTGTCACCCTCTGCTCTTCCTTTGTGAATTAGGATCACATTTGCACTCTCCAGTCTATGGGTACCATGGGTAAGTCCAAGGAAGGCCTAAACCGTGAACAATATTTCTTAGGTAGTATGAAAAGCCCAGTAGCATCCAATATTAATTCTTTGAATGCTTTCCATTTAGAATTTGTTGCTGGTAACATCATCAGTTGATCCCACTGTATAGAATTTAAAAACTGTCTCAGACCACTGTAGTCACCTTTACGAAAGCAAAAACCCTTCCCTCTACCCCTGATGGTAATTATCTGTTCGAGTAAATCCCACATCAGCACACTGTGATCACTGCCATCTAGTGGTTCTTTTACCTGCAGATTCTTAACGCATGAAGAATCACTACTGATAATCAGATCAAGAATATTATTCCCTCCGGTTGCTCCCGAACATGCTGCTATCAAAAACAATCATCCAATAAATGCATAAAAGCCTTGCTAGTGTATGAGTGATCAACCCACAAGTTCCAGTCAATATTTGGAAAATTAAAATCCACTATTATAAGACAATCTGATTTACTGGCCCACTTTATTTCCTAAAATGAGGCTTCCAGACCTGTATACAGTACCCAAGGTGTGGCCTGACCATTGTCTTATACAATAAAAAAGAAATATTTATGTGAAAATCAGTAGAATATACATGATAATCGGAATAATTAATATGTACTGTAATATGTACATACTAACTAGTTGACATTTCGGTTCACTGACATTTTCCTGGTGGGGGTTAAAATTTAAAACAGTAAAAAGATAAGCAATCATAACAAAGAACACGGCACACACACATTGCAAGTAACACAATATGCGCAAGTGAGAACGGAGTAACAAATTATGAAGCTTTAAAAATAGGAATGAAGAGGAGATTCTGAAAATTAATTTTTTTTATATGATTGAAGATTCCATGAAAGTGTAAACACATTTCACCATAATAACCCACAGAATTCCAGCTGTCGGTATTATCACAAATTCAATAAGATCTAGTTTACTATCTGTTTATGAGAGATTGCACTAACAGAAAAGCCCAATAAACAGGTGATTACTAATTGTTTTTATTGTTTTATGGTTGTGACTTCCAGAAATCCGACCGAACCACATGGTACCATCGGAGACAATCGTACGGTAATCTCCAGTGCTGCAGTCCCCTGCCCCAATTAAACGGCATGTTGTCCCAATTAAGCGAAGTAAACCCTGGCTATTTTCTTGATTGGGTTCTGTTTTTTAAGATTTGCCCCGATTAGCCGGTGGCCAAAATAACCGGAATCCACTGTATTTGCATCTCTTTTACACATAATAAAGACATGCTGATACCAGATCCCCAAAATCATGGATAAAGGAAGCAGTAATGAATATAGCAAAGATTCTTTGTTGCAGATTTTACTGTACCATCCACTTCAACACCTTTTGAATACCAATCTGTTCCAGTACGCTACTGGAACAGGATCTAAAAAAGTTAGGTATTTAGGTTGAGAAATGGCTATTCAAGTTTAACATTCATAAATGCAAAGTACTTCACATGGGTAGCAGTAACCCCCCAGAGTAATGTACCAATAGTGTGGTACTACATTCAGTAGAAAAGACCTGTGGGTAATTGCATAGTCAGATATGAAGTTATCTGAGCAGTGCAGACAGGCTGCCAGGAGAACTCATGGAGTTTTAGTAGTAGTAGTAGTAGTAGTGGCACGTGATGCAAGAAAGCAAGTGTATGAGCTTATGCAGCATCAGCCAAAAAAAAAAAAAAACACACCATTCCCTCCAAATGCCTGTCCAGTTCCTCCTTAAATTTATTTAACCTATCAACTTCCACAACGACAGATGGAAGTTTGTTCCAGCAATTAACCACCCGCTGGCTAAAGGCAAATTTCCACACATCTATTCTACATCTGTCCTTTCTTAATTTGAACTTATGTCCCCGTAGGTTCGTAATCTGAACAAGTGGAAGGATCCCATCAGAATTCAGCGTGCTCAACCCATTCAAGGCCTTATACACCTCAATCAGATCACCGCGCAGGTGCCTAGTCTCCAGCCACTGCAATTTGCAGAACTTAAGCCTCTCTTGGTAAGAGGATCTGTTCATTCCCCTCACCAATCTTGTTGCCCTTCTCTGTACACGCTCAAGTAAATCTACATCCTTCCTTAAATGCCTCCAGACCTGTACGCAGTACTCAAGGCGTGGCCTGACCATTGCCTTATACAGCAAAATTCCTGTATATCATTGACAAAACCCCATGACCTGCCCTGGCAGCCTGTCTGCATTGCTCAGAAAATTTCATATCTGACTGCACAATTACTCCCAGGTTTTTTTCTTTTTCTACCACCTTAAGTGTAGTACCACACAGTTGGTACATTTCTCTGGGGTTATTTCTACCCATATGCAGTGCCTTGCATTTGTCGAGGTTAAATTTTAGTTGCCACTTGTCAGCCCATCTGCCCAAATTATCTAGATCCTGTTGCAGTAGCACACTGCCATTACTGTCATTAACAACCCTGCCACCCTTTGTATCATCTGCAAACTTCGACATTAAGCCTGATATACCTTCATCGATATCATTGATAAATATACAAAACAACAGTGGACCCAACACCGAACCATGTGGGACTCCACTAATAACATTAGTCCACGAAGAGCAGCATCCATTGATTACCACCCTCTGTCTTCTCCCACTTAACCATTCTTTTATCCATTGTAGCAACTGACCCTTAACACCATTCTGCTCCAATTTGTGAAATAGTCTTCCATGCGCAACAGTGTCAAAAGCTTTCCTGAAATCCAAATATATGATATCAAAATTATTTTTTGCATCCGGTTCCTTTGTAACCACATCATAATATCCTATCAAATTTGTCAGACAAGACTTTCCCTTAACAAACCCATGCTGTGTCTGAATTATTGCTGCTGTGTTGTCTGGATGATCCTGCAATGCATCTTTAACAGTGACTCCATTATTTTAACCGGAAGTTAAACTAACTGGTCTGTAATTATTCGTGTCACCCTTTGATCCCCCTTTGTGAATTGGGGATACATTTGCACATCTCCAGTCCGTGAGGAACTCCCCTGAATCCAAGGATGCTCTCATAATTATGGCTAGGGGTTTGCTTAGTTGCTTTGCCGCCTCCTTTAATATAACTGGATAGATCCCATCCACCCCAGGTGCTTTTCTTATGTTTAACTTCAACAATTTCTCCTCCACTTTGCTTTCAGTTATTACAAAATCATTAAGTATCCTGCTACAATTTGATAACCTTCTGCTATTTTCAAACCTTAATAATTCCTCATGTGTTGAATGTAGATGCAAAATACTCATTCAGTTTCTTTGCTATCTGAGCAGGATCATCAACAGTCGAACCATCGATGTCAAGTGGACCAATTAGATTCATCCCCTTCCTTTTAGAGTTTATATAAGTAAAGAAATCCTTGCTGTTTTTCTTAGCATCTTTTGCCAAGGATTTCTCGTAATCTGCCTTCGCCTGCCTAACCTCCTTTGTGACCTGATTACAGACTAGCTTATATCTGCCATAGGCTTCTGAGTCGCTTGATAATTTATGTGCATCCCATGCATTTTTCTTCTCTGTTATGAGTTTCATCAGTTCATTACATAACCGTTTAGGCCTAAACCTTGAACAATATTTCTTAATAGGTATGAAACTTTTAGTAGCATCCACGATTAATTCCTTGAATGCTTCCCACTTAGAATTTACTGTTGATAACATCGTCAGTTGATCCCCCTGTACAGAATTTAAAAACTGTCGGAGACCACTGTACTCATCTTTTCTGAAGCAAAAACCCTTTCCTTTACCCCTGAAGGTAATTAAATCTTTAAGTAAATCCCACATCAGTACACTGTGATCACTGCCACCTAGTGGTTCCTTTTTCTGCAAATTCTTAATACACGAATGATCACTGCTGATAACCAAATCAAGAGTATTACTTTCTCTGGTTGCCTCTCGACCATGCTGTTGTAGAAAACAATCGTCCAATAAATCCACAAAAGTCTGACTAGTGTGTGAGTGAGCAACTCACAAGTTCCAGTCAATATCTGGGAAGTTAATATCCCAAATTATAAGACATTCCGATTTACTAGCCCACTTTATTTTTCTGTACAATTGTTCATTGTACTCATTCGAGTCATTAGGCTTATAACACACTCCTACTCTTATTTTTGCTTTCGCAGTGCTTATGTCACACCAAACTGACTCAACAGTGCACTGTTCATCTATATCAACTGGATGCACTTCTTTTGATTTTATGTTTTTCTTAATTAACAGCATAACACCTCCTCCCTTTCTATCCTGTCTATCCTTTCTGTACACATTGTACTCCCCAAATTCCAATTCAGCATTCCTTATATCTGTGTGACACCACGTCTCTGCTATCCCAACAATATCCATCTTTGATGTCTTGACCAACACTTCAAATTCATCAAATTTATTTACTATACTTCTAGAATTGGTATTGATGCAAGCATACATGCTCCTTCTCCTATTCCTAGTTACCCTAACACATCCAATATACCCACCTATTTCAGGATGACTGCCATCCATCCCTAAAACCCCCAACACCCCACGCTCCAGGTCGCTACTTATTCTAATAGAAGTTGTGCAAGAATCACCTTCACCTCTGCCTACGGCTACTGTTAAACTATTAGTCCTTGTATCTCCCCAAGCTATCAGTTTTCAGACCCACCTAACACTGCCTCGATAGCATCAGCAAATATTCTTGCACCCTTTCTATTTAAGTGTATCCCATCCCTATAGAAGCAGTCTCTCCTGTTAACAAGTACAGTCCAGGTTGAAAAAAAATTCTACCCCTTGAGAATTGCACAATCTTTCCACGGCCGAATTGATCGACAAGGCTGTCATCATATACTCCCTTCTATCGTGTCTGGGCAGAATTGCAGACACTTTCAAATTCAACCCTAATTCTCGGCTTTTGTTCAACAGTGACCTATACTTGTTAAGTAATTTTGACGGTCTCCTACTCTTAATATCATAAGTGCCAACGTGTACAACTATATCACCTTTTGTGCCCTTAAAAGATGATATCCGCTTTACAACATCATCAAGCTTTGCCCCTGGCAGACATACCCTGGTCCTGTTCCACCTATCCTTTTTACAAAACATGTTTTCTGTTTCCCTGACAATAGAGTCACCAACAACTAATAGTTCCTGTGGGACCAGCGCATTCTGCTTTGGGGGTTGCCGCTGTGTTGCATGATGTCAAAGTGCAAGCTCTGGCTTTGATGTGGGCAGCTGAGAGCTTGATGGGACCCTCAATTTAGATCTTTCGAGGGCATCTACCCTGGCCTTCAAACTCTCATATAGGCCCATAACAACGCTGAGTTGTCGCCTGGTTTCCTTACACTCCTTACATCGCGCACACACAAAGACATCCCCCATGGCAATATCATGTTCCATTCCAGAGAGTTTGGCAAACATTTCACAAGTCGCACATTTTAGGCTCTGATGCGTTGGAGAATCGCCCCCCTCCCTCAGTTCTGCCCCGAGTCACAGCACTCCTGCCACTTTGTGCCCGTTGCTTTGCTGCTCTAGTCTGGGGCATGAAACTTTAAATTAATAAAATCAATAAATTAAATTAATTAAATGTTAATACTACGCTCTCTAATAGAAACAGTGAAGCGTATTACTCTATAATTATACTTTAGAGCTACCTAACTACCTCAATTAAAAAATTAAAGTATAAATTAAGATCCAAATTAACAGATAGCCGCCTCATGTATGTGTCCCCACAGCATCTTTAGTATCCAGGCTGATGGAAATAATCTCAAACGAAAACCAATTCCATAAATCACATGCTACAAAACATTAAACTTAAGTTTTATACTTTTTTCTTGCAACACTACATTTCATAAATATTTCTCTGTATTATTTTCAATCATTTAAATTTATGATCAATATTACATTTGTTTTTCATTTTGCTTTACAATTAACATAAAATTTTGTTTTGCTTCATTTAAAAAAATACCATTCAAGTTTCCATGTGATAATATGCTAATTATGTAGATTTTTGCCAATTGTATTTAAATTTATTGAAAAGTGTTGTTTTCTAATATATATGTTGTGCTGTGTAATATACATATCAATGACATTACAGCATTAACCCATTATACAGCCAAACCACAATTTATATTATTGTTCAGAGCAGTGCAGACAGGATACCATAGCAGGTCATGGGGTATTGTCAATGATATACAGGAATTTTTTTAATAGGGAAAAGAAGGTGAATTATCCCTTTGTATAAGACATTGGTCAGGCCACGCCTTGAGTACTGTGTACAGGTCTGGAGGCCTTATTTTAGGAAGAAGAATATATATAGAGTTGAGTGAGCATGTACAGAGAAGGGCAACAAGATTGGTGAGGGAAGAATATAGAGTTGATTGAGCATATACAGAGAAGGGCAACAAGATTGGTGAGGGGGAAACGAAGGGATCCTGGGGTCATTTTACCAAGAAAGGCGTAAGTTCTGCAAATTGCAGCAGCTTCGGACTAGACACCTGCGAGGTGATCTGATTTAGGTGTATAAGACTGCTAGATTGGGGGGATACAAGGACTAATAAATTAACAGTAGCCACTGGCAGAAGTGAAAGTGATTCTTGCACTGCTTCTATTGGAATGAGGCACAGCCTGGAAAATAAAATGCAGGATATTTCAGAGACTGCTGGGAATCATTGGGGTACAAATAAACACATAGGTTGTGTTAGGGTAGCTAAGAAAAAGAACAGGTGCATGTATACTTGCGGGTACACCAATGCTAGGAGTTTAGTAAATAAATTTGATGAATTTGAGGTATTGCTCAAAACATCAAAGGCAGATATTGTTGGGATTTCAGAGATGTGGTGTCACACAGATATAAGGAATGCAGAACTGGTATTTGGGAAGTACAATGTCTACAGAAAGGATAGACAGGATAGGAAGGGAGGAGGGGTTATGCTATTAGTTAAGAAATACATAAAATCCAAGGAAGTGAAGCCAGTCGACATTGCTGGACAGTGCAGTGTCGAGTCAATTTGGTGTGACATAAGCATTGGGAGATCAAAATTGAAAGTAGGAATGTGCTATAGGCCTAATGACTGATGAGTATAATAAGAAACTGTACGGGGAAATAGAGTGGGCCAGTAAATCAGAGAGTCTTATAATGGGGGGATTTTAATTTCCCAAATATTGACTGCAATTTGGGGGCTGGTCACTCACACACTAGCAAGGCTTTTGTGGATTTATTGAATGATTGTTTTCTACAGCATGTTCAGGAGGCAACTAGAGGGAGTAATACTCTTGATTTGATTATCAGTAGCGATGCTTCATGCATTAAGAATCTGCAGGTAAATGAACCACTAGGTGGCAGTGATCACAGTGTGCTGAAGTGGGATTTACTCAAAGAGGTAACTACCATTAGGGGTAAAGGGAAGGGTTATTGCTTTCGTAAAGGCGACTACGATGGACTGAGACAGTTTTTAAATTCTATACAGTGTGACCAACTAATGATGTTACCAACAGCAAATTCAAAATGGGAAGTGCTGAAAGAACTTATCTTGGAAGCTACTAGGCTTTACATACCAACTAAGAAATATTGTTCAATGTTTAGGCCTAAGTGGATGTCAGATGAACTAATAAGACATATGGCAGAGAAGAAAAATGTATGGGATACATACAAATTAACACGTGACAGAGAAGCCTATGATAGATACAAGTTGATCTGTAACCAAGTTACAAAGGAGGTTAGGCAGGCGAAGGCAGATTACTAGACATCTTTGGCAAGGGATGCAAAGAAAAACAGCAAAGAGTTCTTTACTTATGTAAATTCTAGAAGGAAGGGGATGAATCAGATTGGTCCGCTTGATATCGATTGGTCAACTGTTGATGATCCTGCTCAGGTAGCTAACAAACTGAATGAATATTTTGCATTGACATTCACACATGAGGAGTTATTCAGGGAGGGGAATGCCAGAGGTGTATTCAACTCTTGCAGTAAGCTAGAGAATCTTGTAATAACTGAGAGTAAAGTGGAGGAGAAATTGTTGAAGATAAATACAAGAAAGGCACCTGTGGGTGGATGGGATCTATCCAGTTATATTAAAGGAAGTAGCAAAGGAAGTAAGCAAACCCTTAGCCATAATGATGAGAGCTTCTTTGGACTCAGGTGAGGACCCATGGACTGGAGATGTGCAAATGTGACCCCAATTCACAAAGGAGGATCAAAGGGTGACACAAAGTAATTATAGACCTGTTAGTTTAACTTCTGTTCCTGGAAAATTAATGGAGGCACTGGTTAAAGAAGCACTGCAGGATCATCTAGACAAGACTTCAGTTATAGCTCAGACACAGAATGGTTTTGTTAAGGGGAAGTCTTGCCTGACCAATTTGATGGATACTATGATGCAGTCACAAAAGAACTGGATGCAGGGAATAACTTTGATATTATATACTTGGATCTTAGAAAGGCTATTGATACTGTTGCACATGGAAGACTGCTGCACAAAATTGGAGCAGTGTGTCATTGGAGGCAAATTGCTGCTATGGATAAAGGGGTGGTTGAGGGAGAGAAGACAGAGAGTGGTAATCAATGGACACTGCTCATCGTGGACTAATGTTATTAGTGGAGTACCTCAGGGTTCAGTATTGGGTCCATTATTGTTTTCTGTATTTATAAATGATATTGATGATGGTATATCAAGCTTAATGTCCAAGTTTGCAGACGATACGAAGGTTGGCAGGGTTGTCAAGGACACTACTGACACTATGCTACTGCAACAGGATCTGGAAAGGTTGAGCAGATGGGCTGAGAGGTGGGAAATGAAGTTTAACATTGACAAATGTAAAGTACTACATATGGGAAACAGCAAACCCAGAGCAACGTATCAACTCTGTGGTACTACACTGACAGTGGTAGAGAATGAAAGGGACCTGGGGGTGGTTGTGCAGGCAGATATGAAGTTCTCTGAGCAGTGCAGACGGGCTGCAAGGGTAGCTCATGGTGTATTGTCAATGATATATAGGAATTTTTCTAGCAGGGATAAGGAGGTGATTATTCTCTTGTATAAGACAATGGTCAGACCGCACCTAGAGTACTGTATACAGGCCTGGAGGCCTCATTTCAAGAAGGATGTAGAGATGCTGGAACAAGAAGGGCAACAAGATTAGTGAATGGAACAAAGAGGTGCTCTTACGAAGAAAGTCTTACGTTTTGCAAATTACAGTGTCTGGAGACTAGGCACCGGCGAGGTGATCTAATAGAGGTGTATAAAGCCTTGAATGGTTTGAGCATGCTGAATGCTGATGGGATTCTGGGATTCTTTCTCTTGCTCAGAATAATCACCTGAGAGGGCATAAATTCAAATTGAGGAAAGACAGATGTAGGATAGACGTGAGGAAATTTGCCTTTAGCCAGCGGTTGGTTGGTTGCTGGAATAAACTTCCATCCCCTGTCGTGGAAGTTGATAGCCTAAATAAGTTTAAGGCTCAGCTGGACAGGTATTTCGAATGAACAGAGGGGTGAAGTGGAAGTGGTTATTTTTTATTTATTTATTTGTTTTTTTTTTTTTTTTTTTTTTTTTTTTGGCTGATGCTAAGACCTTGAATGGGTTGAGCACGCTGAATACTGATGGGATTCTTCAGTTTGCTCAGATTACAAACCTGAAGGGGCATAAATTCAAAGTGAGGAAAGACAGTTGTAGAATAGATGTGCAGAAATTTACCTTTAGCCAGTGGGTGGTTAATTACTGGAACAAACTTCCATTTGAAGTTGATAGCTTAAATAAATTCAAGGAGAAACTGGACAAACGTTTAGAGGGAATGGATGTGTGAAATTTTTTTTTTTTTTTTTAAGGTGATGCTACATAAGCTCATACACTTGCTTTCTTGCATCACATGCCAGAATTACTACGACTACTACAATATTGGCCTGCAGGCAAAAAGGTTTGAGAACCTGCCGCCATAGCAGAAATTAATATCAAAATGAAATTAAAGGGTGATGATGATATTTGGTGTTTAGGAACATTAGCAACTAAGGCCATATTTCTCCGGGGATATGCGGTAGTCATTCCCTGACCTTTCTGCATCCTCCGTATTTGTCGGTCACTGGCGCGAACTACATGTAGAAGCAAGAGAAAGAGAAATTACCATAAATGCAATAAGTGCGAGATAGAAAACCAAACATGAAGACTTCAAAATATATATAGCACTAAACTGGCAACCTCTTGTGAACAACAAAAAAATTAAAATAAAATGTAGTGAAAGCATGAAATACCATACGAAACAAATCAGTAAGCAAACACTTAGCCTTAATTATGAGAGTATCCTTGGATTAAGGAATAGTCCTGTAGACTACAAATGTAACCCCAATCACAAAGTTAAAAGAATGACATGAGTAATTACACACCTGTTAATTTACCTTTTGTTTCAGGGAAAATAACAGAGTCACTAGTTAAAGAAGTAATGCAGAACCATCTAGACAGGAGTGCAATTATACTTCAGTCATAACATGGGTTTGTCAAGGGACAAACTTTTCTGGCCAATTTGATTTGATATTATAATTCAGTAACAAAGGAACTGGATACAAAATATAATTTTGATATCATATACATGGATTACAGGAATTTTTTTGATACTGTTGCACATAATAGAGTTTTATACAGATTGAAGTAATGCATCATTAAGGGAAATTTACTGCAATGGATAAAGGGATGGTTGAGTGGGAGAAGATAGAGTTGTTATTAATGGACTCTGCTATCATTGTTATCAGTGGATTCCCCAGGGTTCAGTGCTGGGCCCATGTTGTTTTTTTTTTATTTTTTAAAGATGTTGGTGAAGGTATAGCATTAGCATTAGTAGAAGCATATGATGCAAAAAAAGCAAGCTTATGCAGCATCAGCCAAAAAAAAAAAAAAAAAATGCTCCCATTTCACCCCTCCATTCGTTTCAACTAACTGTTCAGCTCAGCCTTAAATTTATTTAGGTAATCAACTTCAAGAACAAAGTATGGAAGTCTGTTCCACCAACCAACTACCCGCTGGCTCAAGGCAAACTTCCACACATCTGTCTTTCCTCAATTTGAATTTATGCCCTCTCAGGTGATTATTCTGAGCAAGAGGAAGAATCCCATCAGCATTGAGCATGCTCAAACCGTTCAAGGCTTTATACACCTCAATCAGATCACCTTGCAGTGGATTCCCCAGGGTTCAGTGGGCCCATGTTGTTTTTTTTTTTTTTTTTTTTTTAATGATATTGGTGAAGGTATAGCATTAGCATTGCAGGTGACTAGTCTCCAGACACTGTAATTTGCAAAACATAAGCCTTTCTTCATAAGGGCAACCCTTTGTTCCATTTACTAATCTTGTTGCCCTTCTCTGTACTCGTTCCAACAGCTCTACATCCTTCTTAAAATGAGCTCTCCAGACCTGTATACAGTACTCAAGGTGTGGCCTGAGCATTGTCTTATACAAGGGGATAATCACTCCTTATCACTGCTAGAAAAATTCCTGTATCTCATTGACAAGACATCATGAGCTACTCTTGCAGACCATCTGCACTGCTCAGAAAACTTCATATCTGCCTGCACAATTACCCACAGGGCCTGTTCGTTCTCTACCACTGTCAGTGTAGTACCACAGAGTTGATACCTTATTCTGGGGTTAGTGCTTTTTGCCACCTCTCAGCACCTCTGCTGAACTTTTCTAGATCCTGTTGCAGCAGCATACTGTCATTAGTGTCCTTAACAACCCCACCAACTTTCGTATCATATGCAAACTTGGACATTAAGCTTGATATACCATCATCAGTATCATTTATAAATACAGAAAACAACAATGGACCCAACACTGAACCCTGAGGGACTCCACTAATAACATTAGTCCACGATGAGCAGTGTCCATTGATTATCACTCTCTGTTCTCCAACTCAACCATCCCTTTATCCATAGCAGCAATTTGCCTCCAATGTCATACTGCTCCAGTTTGTCTTCCATGTGCAACAGTATCAAAAGCCTTTTATAAGATCCAAATATATGATATCAAAGTTATTCCCTGCATCCAGTTCCTTTGTGACCACATCATAATATCCAATCAAACTGGTCAGACAAGACGTTCACTTAACAAAAACATACTGTGTCCAAGCTATAACTGAAGTCTAGCCTATAGGATCCTGCAGTGCTTCTTTAACCAGTGCCTCCATTAATTTTCCTGGAACAGAAGTTAAACTAACAGGTTTGTAAAGCCGACCTGGCTAGCCGGGTGGGTAAAGTGTCTGCCTAGCAACCCAAAGGTCGCGGGTTCGAATCCCGCCTCGGGCTTGGATCAAAGGACTGCAAAAAAAAAAAAATCTCCAAGCTTCCAAGATAAGTTCTTTGAATGCTTCCCATTTTGAATTTGCTGTTAGTAACATCATCATTTGGTCCCACTGTATAGAATTTAAATACTGTCTCAGTCCATCGTAGTCACTTTTACGAAAGCAATAACCCTTCCCTTTACCCCTAATGGTAGTTACCTCTTTGAGTAAATGCCACTTCAGCACACTGTGATCACTGCCACCTAGTGGTTCATTTATTTGCAGATTCTTAATGCATGAAGAATCACTACTGATAATCAAATCAATTATATTACTTCCTCTAATTGCTTCGTGAACATGCTGATGTAGAAAACAATCATCCAATAAATCCACAAAAGCCTTGCTAGTGTGCGACTCACACACAAGCCTTGCTAGTGTGTGAGTCGCCAACCCACAAATTCCAGTCAATATCTGGGAAATTTAAATCCTCCATTATAAGACTCTCTGATTTACTGGCTTGCCCTATTTCCTTGTACAGTTTCTTATTATACTCATCAGAGTCATTAGGCCTATAACACACTCCTACTCTCAATTTTGATCTCACAGTGCTTATGTCACACCAAACTAACTCGACACTGCACTGTCCAGCGATGTCGACTGGCTTCACTTCCTTGGAATTTGTGTTTCTTAACTAATAGCATAACTTCTTCTCCCTTCCTATCCTGTCTATCCCTCCTGTACGCATTGTACTTCCCAAATTCCAGTTCTGCATTCCTTATATCTGTGTGACACCACGTCTCTGATATCCCAACAATATCTGCCTTTGACGTTTTGAGCAATACCTCAAATTCATCAAATTTATTTACCAAACTCCTGGTATTGGTGTACACCCAAGTATACATGCACCTGTTCCTATTGTTAGCTACCCTAATGCAACCCATGTGTTTATTTATACCGCAATGACTCCCGGCAGTCTCTGAAATAACCTGCATCTTGTTTTCCAGGCTGCTGCTCATTCCAATAGAAGCAGTGCAAGAATCACTTTCACCTCTTCTAGTGGCTACTGTTAATCTATTAATCCTTGTATCCCTCCAAGTTTTCTGACCCACCAGGCATAATTTCTAAGTTTGCAGATGTTATGAAGGTCGTCAGTGTGGTTAATGACAGTACGCTACTGGAACAGGATCTAAAAAAGTTAGGTATTTAGGTTGAGAAATGGCTATTCAAGTTTAACATTCATAAATGCAAAGTACTTCACATGGGTAGCAGTAACCCCCCAGAGTAATGTACCAATAGTGTGGTACTACACTCAGTAGAAAAGACCTGTGGGTAATTGCACAGTCAGATATGAAGTTATCTGAGCAGTGCAGACAGGCTGCCAGGAGAACTCATGGAGTTCTAGTAGTAGTAGTAGTAGTAGTGGCACGTGATGCAAGAAAGCAAGTGTATGAGCTTATGCAGCATCAGCCAAAAAAAAAAAAAACACACCATTCCCTCCAAATGCCTGTCCAGTTCCTCCTCCTATCAACTTCCACAACGACAGATGGAAGTTTGTTCCAGCAATTAACCACCCGCTGGCTAAAGGCAGATTTCCACCATCTATTCTACATCTGTCCTTTCTTAATTTGAACTTATGTCCCCGTAGGTTCGTAATCTGAACAAGTGGAAGGATCCCATCAGAATTCAGCGTGCTCAACCCATTCAAGGCCTTATACACCTCAATCAGATCACCGCGCAGGTGCCTAGTCTCCAGCCACTGCAATTTGCAGAACTTAAGCCTCTCTTGGTAAGAGGATCCCTTCATTCCCCTCACCAATCGTGTTGCTCTTCTCTGTACACGCTCAAGCAAATCTACATCCTTCCTAAAATGAGGCCTCCAGACCTGTACGCAGTACTCAAGGCGTGGCCTGACCATTGCCTTATACAGAGGGACAATCACCTCCTTTTCCCTGCTAGCAAAATTCCTATATATCATTGACAAAACCCCATGACCTGCCCTAGCAGCCTGTCTGCATTGCTCAGAAAACTTCATATCTGACTGAACAATTACTCCCAGATCTTTTTCATTTTCTACCACCTTAAGTGTAGTACCACACAGTTGGTACGTTTCTCTGGGGTTACTTCTACCCATACGCAGTACTTTGCATTTGTCAAGGTTAAACTTCAGTTGCCACTTCTTAGCCCATCTGCCCAAATTATCTAGATCCCCCTTGCAGTAGCACACTGCCATTACTGTCATTAACAACCCTGCCAACCTTTGTGTCATCTGCAAACTTCGACATTAAGCCTGATATGCCTTCATCAATATCATTGATAAATACACAAAACAACAGTGGACCCAACACCGAACCCTGTGGGACTCCACTAATAACATTAGTCCACGAAGAGCAGCACCCATTGATTACCACCCTCTGTCTTCTCCCACTTAACCATCCTTTTATCCATTGTAGCAACTTACCCTTAATACCATTCTGCTCCAATTTGTACAGTAGTCTTCCATGCGCAACAGTGTCAAAAGCTTTCCTGAAATCCAAGTATATGATATCAAAATTATTTTTTGCATCCAGTTCCTTTGTGACCACAACATAATAACCAATCAAATTTGTCAGACAAGACTTTCCCTTAACAAACCCATGCTGTGTCTGAATTATTGCTGCAGTCTTGTCTAGATGATCCTGCAATGCATCTTTAACCAGTGACTCCATTATTTTATGGCTAAGGGTTTGCTTAGTTGCTTTGCCGCCTCCTTTAAAATAACTGGATAGATCCCATCCACCCCAGGTGCCTTTCTTATGTTTAACTTCAACAATTTCTCCTCCACTTTGCTCTCAGTTATTACAAAATCATTAAGCACACTGCTACAATTTGATAACCTTCTTCCATTTTCAAACTGTAATAATTCCTCACGTGTGAATGTAGATGCAAAATACTCATTCAGTTTGTTTGCTATCTGAGCAGGATCATCAAAAGTCGAATCATCGATGTCAAGTGGACCGATCAGATTCAACCCCCTTCCTTTTAGAGTTTATATAAGTAAAGAAATCCTTGCTGTTTTTCTTAGCATCTTTTGCCAAAGATTTCTCGTAATCCGCCTTCGCCTGCCGAACCTCTTTTTTGTGACCTGATTACAGACTAGCTTATATCTTCTACAGGCTTCTGTGTCGCCTGATAATTTATATGCATCCCATGCATTTTTCTTCTCTGTCACGAGTCTCATTAGTTCATTTGATAACCATTTAGGCCTAAACCTTGAACAATATTTCTTAATCGGTATGAAAAGTCTAGTAGCATCCACGATTAATTCCTTGAATGCTTCCCACTTAGAATTTACTGTTGGTAACATCGTCAGTTGATCCCACTGTACAGAATTTAAAAACTGTCTGAGACCACTGTACTCCCCTTTACGGAAGCAAAAACCCTTTCCTTTACCCCTGACGGTAGTTACCTCTTTGAGTAAATCCCACTTCAGCACACTGTGATCACTGCCACCTAGTGGTTCCTTTATCTGCAAATTCTTAATACACGAATGATCACTGCTGATAACCAGATCAAGAGTGTTACTTTCTCTGGTTGCCTCTCGAACATGCTGCTGAAGAAAACAATCATCCAATAAATCCACAAAAGTCTGACTAGTGTGTGAGTGACCAATCCACAAGTTCCAGTCAATATCTGGGAAGTTAAAATCCCCCATTATAAGACATTCTGATTTACTGGCCCACTCTATTTCTCTGTACAATTGTTCATTGTACTCGTTCAAGTCATTAGGCCTATAACACACTCCTACTCTTATTTTTGCTTTCGCAGTGCTTATCTCACACCAAACTGACTCAACAGAGCACTGTCCATCTATATTAACTGGGTGCACTTCCTTTGATTTTATGTTTTTCCTAATTAACAGCATAACACCCCCTCCCTTTCTGTCCTGTCTATCCTTTCAGTACACATTGTACTCCCCAAATTCCAGTTCTGCCTTCCTTATATCTTTGTGACACCACGTCTCTGCTATCCCAACAATATCCGCCTTTGATGTCTTGACCAACACTTCAAATTCATAAAATTTATTTACTATACTTCTAGCATTGGTATACATGCAAGCATACATGCTCCTATGCCTATTCCTTGTTACCCTAACACATCCCATATACCCAACTATTCCATGATGACTGCCATCCGTCCCTGAAACCCCCAACACCCCTCGCTCCAGGTCGCTTCTTATTCTAATAGAAGTTGTGCAAGAATCACCTTCACCTCTGCCTGCGGTTACTGTTAAACTATTAGTCTTTGTATCCCCTCAAACTAGCAGTTTTCCGACCCACCTAACACTGCCTCGATAGCATCAGCAAATATTTTTGCACCCTTTCTATTTAAGTGTATCCTATCCCTGTAGAAGCAATCTCTCCTGTTAACAAGTACAGTCCAGGCTGAAAAAAATTCTACCCCTTGAGCCTTGCACAATCTTTCCAGGGCCGAATTGATCGACAAGGCTCTCATCATATACTCCCTCCTATCGTGTCTGGGCAGAATTGCAGACACTTTCAAATTCAACCCTATTTCACGGCTTTTTTTCAACAGTGACCTGTACTTGTTGAGTAATTCCGCCGGTCTCCTACTCTTAATATCATTAGTGCCAACGTGTACAACTATATCACCTTTTGTGCCCTTGAAAGATGATATCCGCTCGACAACGTCATCAACCTTTGCCCCTGGCAGACATACCCTGGTCCTGTTCCACCTATCCTTTTTACAAAGCATGTTTTCTGTTTCCCTGACAATAGAGTCACCAACAACTACTAGTTCCTGTGGGACCAGCGCATTCTGCCTTAGGGGTTGCCGCTGTGTTGCGTGATGACCAAGTGCAAGCTCTGGCGTTGATGTGGGTAGCTGAGAGCCTGATGGGCCCCTCAATTTAGATCTTTCGAGGGCATCCACCCTGTCCTTCAAACTCTCATATAGGCCCATAACAACGCTGAGTTGTCGCCTGATTTCCTTACACTCCTTACATTGCGCACACACAAAGACATCCCCCATGACAATATCATGTTCCGTTCCAGAGAGTTCGGCAAACATTTCACAAGTTGCACATTTTTTTAGGCTGTGATGCGTTGGAGAATCGCCCCCCTCAGTTCTCTCTCAAGTCACAGCACTCCTGCCACTTTGTGCCCGTTGCTTTGCTGCTCTAGTTTGGGGCATGGTAGTTTAAATTAATAAAATCAATAAATTAAATGTCAATAGTATTTGAATAGAAACTATTAAATAGAAACAGTGAAGCGTATTACTATATAATTATGCCTTAGAGCTACCTAGCTACCTCAATTAAAAAATTTGAATTCCCTACCACTCTATACAAAAACAATGGCTACAAAAATCGAACGAAATAACGGTTTTACCTATCGTAAGTAAAATCCACAAAAACTCTTTATCTAAATTAAAATAAAAAATAACCAGCGTAACTATAACTATATGACTACGTATTAAGTACAATATAAAATAACAATCATGTAAATAAAAGGCAAACACTTATCGTTTTTGCGGAGCCTGTAACTGACAGCTGTAACTTTTAAAGAGAGTCAGCGCCCTCTCTTTTGTCAGTGATCAGGCCGCATCTTGAATACTGCATACAAATTTGGAGGCCTCATTTTAGAAAGAATATGGAATTGCTGGAAAGAGTACAGAGAAGGTCAATGAGGTTGAAAGGCTTCAGTTCTACAAATTGTAGTGTCTGGTGACTAGGCACCTGTGAAGTGATCTGATTGAGATGTTTAAGGCTTTGAATGGATTGAGCAAGCTCAATGCTGATGGGATCTTACTCAGACAACAAACCGGGGGGGGGGGGTGTCACCAATTCAAATTGAGTAAGGACTTTTGCAGAATGGTATGTGGAAAATTTCTTTTAGCCAGCGGGTAGTGGATTGCTGGAACAAGCTTCCATCTGTCATTGTGGAAGTTAATAGCTTAAATAAATTCAAGGCAGAACTAGACAAACATTTGCAATGAATGGATGGGTGAAATGGAAGGGTTTTTTTTTTTTTTTTTTTGCTGATGCTGTATAATCTTGCTTTCTTGCATCATATGCCTCTAAAACAAGAAATATAAGTAAAAATAGCAAAGAAATATATGGAAAAAAGTAAAGGAACAAAAGAAATCACTATATGTAAAAAAAAAAAAAAAAAAAAAAAAAATGAAAATATACAAAAAAAATAAGTATATTTTATAATGCACAAGTCTAGTGTCATTATCGAATCGACTGCCAAGATTTCATGAAAAGACAACAATATAAAGTCTGTTTTTGACACAAAGTGTATACTAAGAAATATAGGCAAAACAAAGGACTAAAAAAAAAAAGTAGTGAAAGGCCAAAAGGAATATATATATTTATAGGGGAGGATACAAGTAGTAAGAATGTTGGCCCAGCTGAGGAACAAAGAAGTAAAAACTGAAAAATGTAGTAAAAGAATTCACTGTAACAGACAGCAACTAAAATTAAACAAACCAAACGAAAATACAACAGAAATATCTAAAACATAAAACACAAATACAATAGATATGTCAAAGCAGCAGATTAAAAAAAGAAAAAAATCTCTAGTGGATAATTAAATGCACTCCAAAAATAGAAATGAAGGAACTAATGAGCAAAGTAGCAAGAAAAGGATGTTAAACTTTGAAAAAGAGAAGAAAAAAAAAGCTTCTATTTTCTCTCCTGATAACATGCTTATCATGCTTGCTGCAGTGGTTGCTTCACCACATTGGATAAAGTGTAAACTGTTGAAATGGGAGTACCTGTTGCTCCAGCTGCTAATTGCCACAGATCTTTAATTTTAATGCCTGGATATTTCAATTTAAAATATACAGGCACATTCCAAAAAAATTTTCCAGTTTGTAGTGCCTTTCTCTTTACACCAAAATAACTCTAAACTTCATTTTCACTTGTAGTAGGCATGTTGGAGTGAGCTTGTAAATGGCATCATTCCACACCAAAAGTAACTTAGGCAATAATTGCATTCCTTATATGGAATAGTAATGTCTCACTCATCTTTTGATAAAAGGGGTATAGTAGCCATATGTTTATGGTGATGTAGTTAACAGTGATATTTTATAACACTCTGTGTCAAGGTTTATAATGTGTAGATAAAGCAAAAATAAACAAGTTAGGTAATGTAGACAGTGCATTACATTTCAGGCATGCTAGCTTCTTATTCTTAAGTTAATTGAATTTTTTTTTTTTTTTAAATAAAAGTAAATAATAATAATTATTATTATTACTATATTTAATCATTGGTGCAAGAAAGCCTGAGGCTTTTGCTGCACCAGCAAAAAAAAAAAAAAAAAAAAATTCTGCGTTACCCGAGAGAGAGAGAGAGAGAGAGTGGGGGGGAGAGAAACAAGATTAAAAGTAGAAGGAAATCACCAAGAGAAGAGAAGAATGATGATATCCAGCTCAGGACCCTAAGTGTGCCAAGCCCATACTCACTGGATGTGAGCCCCTGGAGTTAATTATTTTGTTACTAATTCATTAACAAATAATATATATAAAAGAAATAAGTATGTGCAGTGAAGTGAAGACAATACAATTCAATAACATTTGAATTTTATTTTCACTTCATTTCACTTCACATACCTCAAATGATGTAATATTCACTCGGCTTTTTTGTAATAACTTATGTATTTCCTTCTGAATTTTTAATAAAAATTGAAATGAACATGTATTTCAAAGATCTTCTATGTGATTTAATAAATTAAACAAATAGCAGTACATATCTCAGATCATAGTATCCAGTGATTGTTTTTGTAGTACTTTCTTATTCCCTCCTGGATTTTAGTAACAGTTGAAATATGACACTCATTTTACATTTTTCTAATAATTTACAATTTTATAATAAACACATTTTACAAGTTTGTAAGAAACAAATAGTAATAATTCAATAGTTATATATTTAGTAAATTAACAAAAGAGAGAATAGCAACAACTCTGTAAATAAATAGCAGAAACTTTTACATGTATACTGCTTAAATTGAGAACTTTTCTTTTTTGCATATTTGTCATATTGTTCATTCATACTTCCAGTTAGCATACAGCAAGAAACATATTGTGCTTCAGCTACAGTATACAGTATATTGATGCCCTATGTGATGGTATGGAAAAAAAAAAAGAAAAGAAAGAAAGAAATAATAATGCTGCATTTCTATTTCTATGATTTCAGTTAAATTTGAGATGGATTAACAAATATTTCTGTCTTTTCGGTAGAAATAACTGGGTGTGAAATTTCACGAAAATCCGGCCACTGCGATCAGGTAGTTACATTAGGACATATAGACATTGTAAGAACAATAGGCACTTTATGCATATGGTAAAATTGGCCACATTTTGTTTTGGCCAGTTGAATTTTACCACAAATTCAAGTTCAGAACCATAATGTCCACATACAAAGAGAAATATACATTTGTAGACATAATGTTCATATTAAAAAGGGAAAAAAAGCATTAACTGTGTAATAAAAACTCAAAATTTTGTAGGTAGAAGATAAAAATGGAAAAGACTAGAGCTGAAATTACCCAGAAATTTGGCCATAATTAATTTAACAAAAACAAACGAGAATGTAATGGTCAACACATGCTGATTTAGAAACAGTAACATCTGAATTGTATTGTAGGCAAAGTACTGATAACATTTTGATTTCAGACTATTTCATAAAGATAAAGATTGTGCATTAAGCAGTACTCAATTTTAAGACCTGAAATGGATAGCTGTTTTTTGTTGTTTGTTTGGTTTTTAGGAGCATTAGCAGCTAAGGCTATATTGCTCCTGGGATATGCATGGTCATTCCCTGACCTTTCCGTATCCTCCGTATTTGGTGGTCACGGGCTCAAACCCCGGCGTAATCAAGAAGCGTGTGCTACGCACAGCTGCTCCTGCCACCTGGCTACGGAGGTGCCTGGATTGCTTTTGAAAATGCCTTTGTGCAAGGGCAGCAAAGTGTCCTCTGTTAAAGTAGTTATTGATAGCTGGTAAGAAGATAAGACTTTAAAAATATCCACTTCTGATATATTCAACTGCAATGAAAATGGACTGTTTTTGCAGTTTTTATCTCAATTCAATTAACACAGTTGTTTACATCATAACATGGATAACTTTTAAAGAATTGACATTATACAGTATATTTTCAAAAAGTATCCAGATTAGCATTTTAGAAAAAAAATGCAAAAAAAAGAAAAAAAAAAAAAAACATTTCCACTTCACTCCTCCGTTCGTTCGAAATACTTGTCCAGCTGAGCCTTAAATTTATTTAGGCTATCAACTTCCACAACAAGGGATGGAAGTCTGTTCCACCAACCAACTACCCGCTGGCTAGAGGCAAATTTCCGGACATCTATCCTAAATCTGTCTTTCTGAATTTATGCTCTCTCAGGTGATTATTCTGGGCAAGAGGCAGAATCCTATCAGCATTGAGCATGCTCAAACCATTCAAGGCTTTATACACCTCTATCAGATCACCTCGCCGGTGCCTAGTCTCCAGACACCGTAATTTGCAGAACTTAAGCCTTTCTTCGTAAGAACAACCCTTTGTTCCATTCACTAATCTTGTTGCCCTTCTCTGTACTCGTTCCAGCATCTCTACATCCTTCTTGAAATGAGGCCTCCAGACCTCTATACAGTACTCAAGGTGTGGCCTGACCATTGCCTTATACAAGGGAATAATCACCTCCTTATCCATGCTAGAAATATTCCTGTATATCATTGACAAGACACCATGAGCTACTCTTGCAGCCCATCTGCACTGCTCAGAGAACTTCATATCTGCCTGCACAATCACTCCCAGGTCATTTTCATTCTCTACCACTGTCAGGGTAGTACCACAATGTAACCACAATGTATCAACTCTGTGTTACTACACTGTCAGTGTAGTACCACAGAGTTGATACATTGCTCTGGGGTTGCTGTTTCCCATATGTAGTACTTTACATTTATCAATGTTAAACTTCATTTGCCACCTCTCAGCCCATCTGCTCAACCTTTCCAGATCCTGTTGCAGCAGCATAGTGTCAGTAGTGTCCTTAACAACCCTGCCAACCTTTGTGTCATCTGCAGACTTGGACATTAAGCTTGATATACCATCATCAATATTATTTATAAATACAGAAAACAATAATGGACCCAACACCGAACCCTGAGGTACTCCACTAATAACATTAGTCCACGATGAGCAGTGTCCATTGATTACCACTTGGCATTGGAGGCAAATTTGTCTCCAATGCCACACTACTCCAATTTGTTCAGCAGTCTTCCATGTGAAACAGTATCAAAAGCCTTTCTAAGATCCAAGTATATAATATAAAAGTTATTCCCTGCATCCAGTTCTTTTGTGACTGCATCATAGACAATCAAATTGGTCAGGCAAGACTTTCCATTAACAAAACCATGCTATGTCCGAGCTATAACTGAAGTCTTGTCTAGATGATCCTGCAGTGCTTCTTTAACCAGTGCCTTCATTAATTTTCCTGGAACAGAAGTTAAACTCACAAATTTATAATTACTTGTGTCAGTCTTTGATCCTCCTTTATGAATTGGGGTCACATTTGCACATCTCCAGTCTATGGGTACCTCCCCTGAGTCCAAGGAAGCTCCCACAATTATGGCTAAGGGTTTGCTTACTTCCTTTGCTGCCTCCTTTAATATAACTGAATAGATCCCGTCTACCCCAGGTGCCTTTCTTGTGTTTATCTTCAACAATTTCTCCTGCACTTTACTCTCAGTTATTACAAGATTATCTAGCTAACTTCCAGAGTTGAATACACCTCTGGCATTTCCCTCACTTAATAACTCCTCATGTGTGAATGTTGATGCAAAATATTCATTTAGTTTGTTAGCTACCTGAGCAGGATAATCAACAGTTGAACCATCGATATCAAGTGGACAAATCTGATTTATCCCCTTCCTTCTAGAGTTTTCTTGTAATCTGCCTTCCTTTCTCGTAATCTGCCTTCTCCTGCCTAACCTCCTTTGTAACTTGGTTACAGATCAACTTATATCTGTCATAGGCTTCTGTGTCACATGTTAATTTATATGTATCCCATGCATTTTTCTTCTCTGCGATATATCTCATTAGTTCATCTGAGCAGACCAGGCTAGCCGGATGGGTAAAGTGCCTGCCTGGGAACCCAAAGGTCACGGGTTCGAATCCCGCCTTGAGCTTGGATCAGAGTGCTGCAAAAACCTTGGGAGGTGCATTATGGCCGCAGAAGCCGATGCACCAACAACTACCAAAATAATAATAATAAAAAAGTTCATCTGACATCCATTTAGGCCTAAACTTTGAACAATATTTCTTAGTTGGTATGTAAAGCCCAGTAGCTTCCAAGATAAGTTCTTTGAATGCTTCCCATTTTGAATTTGCTGTTGGTAACATCATCAGTTGGTCCCACTGTATAGAATTTAAATACTGACTCAGACCATTGTAGTCACCTTTACGAAAGCAATAACCCTTCCCTTTACCCCTGATGGTAGTTACCTCTTTGAGTAAATCCCACTTCAGCACACTGTGATCACTGCCACCTAGTGGTTCCTTTATCTGCAGATTCTTAATGCATGCAGAATCACTACTGATAGTCAAATCAAGAGTATTACTCTCTCTAGTTGCCTCCCGAACATCCTGATGTAGAAAACAATCATCCAATAAATCCACAAAAGCCTTGCTAGTGTGTGAGTGACCAACCCACAAATTCCAGTCAATATCTGGCAAATTAAAATCCCCCATTATAAGACTCTCTGATTTACTGGCCCACTGTATTTCCCTGTACAGTGTCTTATTATACTCATCAGAGTCATTAGGCCTATAGCACACTCCTCTCAATTTTGATCTTCCAATGCTTATGTCACACCAAGCTGACTCGACACTGCACTGTCCAGCGATGTCAACTGGCTTCACTTCCTTGGATTTTATGTGTTTCTTAACTAATAGCATAACCCGTCCTCCCTTCCTATCCTGTTTGTACACATTGTACACTCCAAATTCCAGTTCTGCATTCCTTATATCTGTGTGAAACCACGTCTCTGATATCCCAACAGTATCTGCCTTTGATGTTTTGAGTGATACACCTGGAATTTTAGAAAATGAACTATACTCACTGCTCACCTATCATGAATAGGTATAAAAGCAATTATGCAGAAATGCATTCACTATTCAAGTAAGGAGATCAATGAAATTCATTAAATGGATAAGATGTTGAGCTTAGCACCTTCCAACAGGGTGTCGTTATAAGATCCTATATCAGCAGTGAATCTGTCTATATCAGTTCAGCAAAGCTGCAATTACTTAGATCAATGGTGGCTGACATAATTGCCAAATGGAAACATTTGGCGATTATGTCATCATTTGGTCATTCTACTGTATGTGAACTGTAAGGCAAGATGTGAACTAAGGTGCTGGTTAACTTACAGACGGTGTCTTTCTTACAGTACGAGGTCTAATCATTTGAAAATTTCTGCCGCTTGTTAACCCCTGGCGGGCATGGTGCTGTGAAGGGTTCTGTAAAGTTGTGGTACCTGTGTGTACTGGTGAACCTTACAGTAAAGATCAAATTTATTTATTTATCATTGTGCTACCTACTACCAAGCCAGGAAATGTTTAGTTGAGCGCATGAATTGGCAAAGAGAGACTGGGGAGCACTCAGAAGAGTGGTATGCAAATCGTTCCAGTCTTCATCAAACCAGCATTATTTTCAGTTATTTTTTGGCAATAAAATATACTTTCTCACCAGTCATTCTCATCAGTTATAGGATACTCAACCTTGAAAGGGTTGAGTGCGCTGAATTCTAATGGGATCCTTCCACTTGTTCAGATTACGAACCTAAGGGGACATAAATTCAAATTCAGAAAGGACAGATGTAGAATAGATGTGTGGAAATTTGCCTTTAGCCAGCGGGTGGTTAATTGCTGGAAAAAACTTCCATCTGTCATTGTGGAAGTTGATAGGTTGAATAAATTTAAGGAGGAACTGGACAGGCATTTGGAGGGAATGGTGTGATTTTTTTTTTTTTTTTTTTTGGCTGATGCTGCATAAGCTCATACACTTGCTTTCTTGCATCACATGCCACTACTACTACTACTTTTCTGCTTATGCATAAGGACACTAGCCATGCCACTTTTAGATGTGCTGAAATCCTCCATACCATTGTAACATAAACAAAAAAAATAGTGAAAAAACTGGGCTGATTCATTATTAAAAAGTACAAAGGTACTAAGTTTTTAAAAGGGGTAATGTATCTTCTGTCAGACTACAAACCAACCAGCATACACGATGACAAGAAATCTTATACAGTTCTTTCAACAACAAAAGAATTGGATGTGAAATATTTTGATGACTATAATGTATTTAGATTTTTGATACATGTGGATGCTTTTAATGTAAGTTGGAACAGGGTGCCATTAGTTGGACGGTGATATCATGAATGATGTTTTCTTTAATGGTAAGAGACAAAAAGAGTGGTTATAAATGGCTTTCATTCTGAGTGGACCAGGTTTACCAGTGGAGTCCCACAGGATTCAGTACTGCATCCCTTATTGTTTCTGATAATTGTTAATGACAATATATATCAAGGTTGATGCCAAAGTTTATTGATGATATAAAAGTTGAGAGGTCACTAAACACTAATAATCAAGGTATACTTCCTCAACAAGACCTAGAAAAATTATTAGGTTGGCCTAAATGTAGCAGTTAATATTAGTAAATGAATGTTGTTTCTACATTTGTATATGAATAATTCTAGATTATTTTATTACTTTGCAAATAACAAACTTAGGGTAATTGATATTGACAAGAGATTTGGTGTAATTGAACAAACTGACATGAAGTTCTCTAAACAGTGCAAATAGGTCACCAGGACGATACATGGTGATTTACTGTGATGTTCAAGAAAATTGCTATTAGAATCAAAGGTCATTATTGCATTATGTAAAGTATCCACACATTAAATATTTTATACAGCTTGGAGAGCTGATCTCAGGAAGCATATGTATCTGCTGGAAAAAGTGCAGGCTATTTATTGGGGGATATTTTCTTTTTTCTTTCAGGGTGGTTTTGCAGCTGGTGAGATAAAGGATTTTCCAAAACAGGAACATTGTTCTATTGATGGACTGTATGCTGTAAACAGTGAAATGGCCATAGTTTTGAAGCATGTTTGTGTATCACTTACATGTCAAGTTCCATCCGGTCCCTATGTTTAGGAATTATCATTTGCTTCAAATGGCTTAGCAAAAGTGTCAGTATATTATTATCTCTGTGAGAACAACAAGAATATTCCCATTTCAGGTATCCAAAAATGAATGCCTTAGATGCAGTGAAACCTGTCATTGTCTGAGTTACTATTGAGCCTATTGTCATCACAAACAATTTTTCCAGAATTTAATTAGCAAATAGATAAATAATTCATAACTTCTGAGCCAAAAATATAATAAATCCTGATTACTGGGCTGAGATGCTGTATTTATTTGATTGCCCAACAAATTTTGAGGATATAAATTGGGATGTATGGTTGGATATTCCTGAAATCAAGAAACGAAAACTGTGACTAGTACCACAGTAATTCCCACTAAATGAGTGAAAGAGAGTCTGATGAAGTTGAGAAAAGCTTTACTGCACCTGTATTACTTAGTAATCATTTACCATGTAGATGATATCAAATTTTTACCAATGTAATTACTGTCATAATGAACAGATGAGAACAGTCTCAGAGTGAAAGAAATGTTAATGAATATATTCAGAAACAAATTAAAACATTCAGTGTACTGATAAAATCGTGACAGTTTATAGTAATTTATATATAGACTATATTATATTAGTGTTGAAGTTTATTCATTTAGACTCGCCATATTATTGTATGTTTGTGGATTCATTCATTAAATGGTATGATCTTGTGGACATCTTTTATTGTGATTTACCTGACAAGAATGGATTTAACACCAGTTTTGTGAGTAGAGTGGTATTCGTAACCAGGTGAGCATCTTTTTCTTGTTATTTATTTGATCATGATTTGTATATAAAATGGGCTCCATCCTTTTTAGTTTTCATTATTTTATATTACTACATGTACCATGTAGTAATATAAAATAATGAAATAAAACTATGGTACATATATATTTAAATGTTCTATCAGTACTTCTTTCCAACAGTACATTTATTGCTAATGTAGGGGACTATAATTCAAAATTTAAGCTTGTCCCACTTTAGTCATGTTATCCCACTGGAATTCAACATTATTATATATTATATAAAATTTAAAATTTTAACACCAAAATGAAATATCACACAATTTAAAAGAAAAAAAATTTTTGGCTCTAGGGTTTCGAATTAAGAAGGTTTTCCTGTAATTTCTTATTATGGACAAAATAGTCCTCAGTTTTGTGAGAACAGTGGTATTCGTA
Source organism: Mastigoproctus giganteus (assembly GCF_048544385.1). Lineage (NCBI taxonomy): Eukaryota > Metazoa > Arthropoda > Arachnida > Uropygi > Thelyphonidae > Mastigoproctus > Mastigoproctus giganteus. The sequence continues at coordinate 134,817,000 of NC_143587.1, forward strand.
ACTAGATAACTTTGCTATTTCCTGAAGTGTCCATGTAAAGAAACATTATTTCCTAAACAGCATTTTGCACAACAGTAACGTGTAAAACTTTGATTTAAAAAACATAACAGTGCTATAAAAATTTGCTGTTCTTATAGCAAAGTGTGTTGAGGGCTTTGCTAAATAAAAAGTACCTTTCATTGAGGAAATTTTCTAGTGTTTTTTTTTTTTTACCCTGTAAATATTATGAAAAACTTATATGCATCTGTAGGAAGCAACTTATTTTAATTATTTATGTATTTTTCTGTTTAGTTAATCACATTACAAGCAGTGTTTCTAACTCATTAAAAAGTCATGTGTTGTTATTGTTAGGACAAAGCACCCTGCAAGATCTAACAGCATCCTACTTTTCTGCTATCAGTACATTGGTCTGAATCAATCTGTCATTTGATAATCCTGGAGGGTTCAATGTTTGAAGTAGTGATGCTGGTAACTGCTGTGATATCCACTTTGGTAACTTGTTTTTCATGTATTTCTACACTGCAGTTTTCTCATTTCCAGGCTTTCAGTGCAGTATTCTTTTGCAAATTTCCCAAATCTAACCAAATAGTTAAATTTGTGAAATTTACTAAATTTTTAAATGAAAATGAGAAACCAGTCGCATGGCACCATGATGTTGCTTAAAAAAAAAGACAGCTGCTGTTTATCACAATTTACTGTGAGGTCCTTCAAATGCATTTTACTAATGTCCCACTTTTGCAAACATCCCTAAGATAATCTAATATAATGAAACTATTGTAGGCAATTAGGTTAGAGCAATTGACTCAAGTATTAAGTGGAGATAAGCATTTATTATTAAAAAAGGTATCCCCTTGCTAGTTCCAAATTTTGCCATAAACATTGCTAGTGATAAAGTTACTTGCTCAATATCAACATCCCATTACACACAGAGCTTTCAAATTTTTGAGGAAAGTGCAAGAAGATATTCTGCATCTACAGGGCGATTCAAAAAATCATGCAACCTGTAGCATTCAATTTTATTCATTTATTATTTCAATTAAGTTATATAATTATAATAGAAGTTTCAGTGAGTTTTATTATTAGTGTTCATTAGTGTTCATATATGTCATTTGTGATTTGTTCTTCATTCACTGGTAGAATGCATTTAGATGCACATAATGAATATATAATAAATTTTGCAGTAAATGATGAAATTTTTCTCCCTTCAAAATGTAAATGTAAACTTCTTTGATATAGTGTTTGAACAATTGTTGAAATTTCTGATTCAATATTGACTTTTAATTCTGCCGATATACAAAGGTTTTTCATGTGTGCCACTCCTTTTAAATAGTGTAAAAGATAAAAATATGGGGATCACTGAGGAGCTTTGATTCAGTTATGAGCGTGTGTCATTCATGGGAAAATGGCATATTGCCTTCATTATAAACAAAACACTACTGGTTAGTGATTCAATAAAAAACAACTGTTGGGCACATCTGAGAATTACTGCTACAACTGCAGCAGTCAGAATCAAATTCCATAAAATTGTCAATGTTAAATTAGCACTTCAGTGGATGAATTTTGAATCACCCTGCAGTAAAATAATGGAAATTCTTTGTTTATTTATAAATACACAGTAAGCCCCGGACTACTCACAAAAAATTGGGAATGCTGGTGTCTCCCTTTTGCACTGCTGACAAAATTCAGTAACAAAACAGCCAAAAATATTACTGTTTGGAATAAGCTCCAGCAGTAAGTAGAAGCTTGAATTTTATACTGCGATATGAACTCGATTTAGTTTCTTGCTGATATATAATAATAATGTGTGACTACAAAAACACTAAGTTGCCAGTGGCCATTATGATTAAGCTGCTGAGCAGTAATATTCATATGACCACCTGAAAACTTATGTAAAACAAGGAAGAAATCTGATTGCAGATAGCATTTTTTTCACTTTTCTAATTCATATTCGTTAATTTGTGATTTGAATAATGTTTCTTGACTGAATGTCTAAGGGTATGAAAGAGGTTGTTTATGTATGCATATCATTTCTACTACCCAGGTAGTATGAATGCATAAATGATGAATTCATACTACCTGGGTAGTAGAAATGATGAAGGTGCCATATGCATGCATAAACAACCTCTTTCATACCCTTAGACATTCGGTCAAGAAATATTTTTCGATTAAACCATGCACACCATCAAGCATCTCTCATATTGTGGAGTTATACTTCATAACTATGTTGTCGCTATTGCAACAGGGTACCTGCCCACCCGCCGATGATGAAACCAACTAGCTTTGAAACGGTGCTGTCTGGGTGGTTGGGCCCATCTGAGAATAAGTAGCAGTAGTCTTCTCTACCAGAGAAATGTTACTTATTCAAAGTAGTGCAATACCTAGGCAACTCATGAAGGTGTTCACAATATGAGATATGAATAAACGATGTATTCATACTACTTGGGGTAGAAATGATGGAAGTGCCATACCTGTGCATAAACAACCTCTTTCAGTTTGTGATTTGTTCTTCATTCACTGGTAGAATGCATTTAGATCTGCAGTGCAAACCTAACATCTGATATCATAATAGCCAGCAAGATTGCTTCCAACTGATTGATTGACAGGTGATCAATTAATAACAGGGTGGATATAACTAACTCTAAAATCACATGTTAAAATTGATTAATTGAGAGAGCAGTTTGGTCTAAAGAGTATATAGTGGGGCAGCATGTTACCAGTATAATTTTTTAGTCTCTTTCTTAACTTTTGTTGTTATTAATATATTGCTGCTTTAATTTAAAATTGACTAATTGTGCATTTATAATTAAAATTAATTTTTAAAATTCATTAAAAAGTTTACTCTAGCAGTAAGGGCAGTTGCATGCTGCATTTTACATGTTGTTATAATGCTTTGAACAGAAGTGAAAAATCACATATTTATTGATGTTACTTGCATCAGTAGTTATACTTTATATATTTTATATAGTAATCAGAACATAATGCTAAAATAGAGAGTAAGGGGATATATGATGTCAGCCACTGTAGTTTCTATGGTTATCAGATTTGCAGTTTGAATCAAAAGAAAAGCAATATGCAGCCTTGCACTTTTTAGAGTGACAGGTTCCAATACAGTTACCAATAATCACATGTGGCACATTAATCATCAGTTAATAGTTTTTGTTTCTTTGGGTCTGAATGTATTAAAAGAGCCTGTTGGAAGGTGAAGCAGATTGACAGTGGCTTAATTATGGCAAGAAGAAAAGATGAAGAAATTAACTAAAGATGAATCCATCTTGATATTTTGGCAGCTTTTGTAAAAAAAAATACAAATAAAAAAAATAACTCACTGATGTCCACTGAAACATCAAAAAGTTATTTTCATTATTCTGATCAATGCAGTAATGGAAATCTTTCCACATTGAGCTACTTGACATTGTCTCTACCTCTAAACATGCAATTGATACTTATTGATTACCTATACCTGAATCTGGAAGAAAATTCAAAATGCTCTGTCTGTAGTTTTCTGCCAGTATTGAAGGTATTGGTAAAAGAATATGATTTTCCAAATCGTGCTGAAACTTTAAAGTTGTCTAACAACCACATCATTTGCATGTTATACTCTCTTTGTTTTTATCTAGAGATATGTACTGTTATATTTTCTTCTGCATAAACAAGGATTACCGTGTTACTACATCTTGGTAAATATTATTACTTATTAAATGATACACCTAGGACTTATTTTTAAAAGAATAAGCTTTATCTTATTATTATTAATGTACAGTAAATTCTCACTTTAGTTTAATGAGTTGGGAAACAGTGGTTGACTGAACCCATGCTTTTCATCCCTACTGGACCCTATTAATGACTTTCTCCATGTGATGTTATTTACCTTTAGTTAAAATATTTTAACAATAAAGCAGATTTAATCCTCCACAGCTAATGAGAAGACTGCCCTTGCTTCTGCTTATCAGTGCAATGGAATGTCAGATAATTAGATAGAAACATGAAGTACCATATGGAGTTTCTCTCTCTCTCTCTCTCTCTCTCGTGACCATTTAAGTAACTTGTTTCTTAATAAGATACTGATATGTACGTACAAATATGTCATACAGTATTTTGATACTATATGTATACAGTATCAAAATACTGTATGACATATTTGTTTACATTTCCTGTTATTGTGAAGAAACTGAACAATCAGAAGTTCATATGATCTGGGAAGTGTCTGCTGCATGAATGGAACTCTTGCATGAGTTTTCCCAGTGCAGCACCATCTTCAAATCAAAGCTGTCAAAGTCGTTGGAATTTTTTTTGAAGACTCAAACACAAAAGGTACTAGAACCTATAGTACTTAATACTGTGTGTGGCTTGAAGGTTGGGAAGACAGAGATAGCTTTTGACATTGGACTTGAATTTCTGTAGATTGTAATTCTTCTGAAATACAAGTGAAGGAAGGCTGTTTCATAAAACAGAAGTTGAATGGTTAAAAGAGGAAGAAGAAAGTTGATTCTGTGAGTTTGGAATTGGAGTAAATGGATGTTAACTAGTTGTTCCACATGTTCAGGCTAGTTGGGAAGAGAGAGGGGAAATTATAGATGCCAATACAGAAGAACAGTGCTCATGGACATAACTATAGAAAAGGCATGCAACAGAAACAGAACATCTGTGAGACAGAGAGGCAAGAGACTTTGGAAGAATTTGGTCATTAATTAACCTGACTTCCCACCTTTGAACAGAGTCTAGAAGTCTGAGATAGGTATTGGGATGTACCACTCCAGATGTGGGAACAATATTCCAAAATAGGGCAGATTTGAGATTTGCACAGGGTGACAAGTTGTTTAGAAGAAAAGTAAAGCCAAGAGTGAAAGAGAAACCCAGTTTTTAAATGTAGCAGAAGCAGTATTCGTGTTATGCTTATGCAAAGTGAGATTGGATGTCAAGATAATCCCTAATAGAGAGTTGTGATCTTGTATAGAGAACTGAGTGTCATTGAAGACTAGTAATGATAAGTAAACTCTTTTTTTTGTGGAAATAAGACAGGACTAAGTTTCAGAGGGATTAAATTAAATTTAACTAAGTTTTCATTGCATACTGAAAATTTAACTGGAGATCAGCATTTATGGATTTGGTGTTGTTGTTGTTGTTTGGTTTTTAGGAGCATTAGCAACTAAGGCCATATTGTTCCGGGATATGCAGTGGTCATTCCCTGACCTTTCCTCATGCTCCGTATTTGGTGGTGATGGGCTCGAACCCCAGTCTAATCAAGAAGCATATGCTTCGCACTGCTGCTCCTTCCCACCTGGCTATGGAGGCGCATGGATTTGGTGAAGATTATTAAAGAAGTTTAAGCTGTTTGCGCAGGACAAGCTTTAGCAAATTGAAAGGTGGAAAGTAGTGTTCTATCACGAGCAAAACTATGGATAGGATTTCCAGTCAATGGAAGAAGGTCATTAATATAGAAGAGGAAAATAGTGTGGGAAAGAACTGAATCTTGGGGAATGCATACATTAGTGGAAAAGTTAGAAGACAGAGAGCCATCTACCATGACTGCAGCAAGCAGTCAGAGAGAAAACTGGATACCCAATTGCAAAAAACAGTCAGCAGTCCATAAGCTGGAAGCTTGTTTAGAAGGGCTTTTTGCCAAACACAATCAAAAGCCTTAGAAAAGAGCAACTGCTTATGTTTCACCAAATTTTTCCATTGAATTTGCCCATAGTTAGGAGTTAGGTATGGGCAAATTGGCTCATAAGCCATAGATTGGCTTATGAACAATATATCATTAGTGAATCAACACTGACAGAATCTATACTGGCAATAATTAGTCAGATGGAAGGTGTCAAGATAGCTTAGGAATTGGCTATTAACAGATTTCTCCATTACTTTGGAAAGAATAGAGGTAAGTGTAGTGGGACAGTAATTGGATGGGAGGGATTTGTCACCTTTTTTTTTTTTTTTTTTAGGAATTGGCTGAATATGTGCAAATTTCCAAGCATAAGGAAAAACACCAATAGAATAAGAACGTATAAAAGGGCAATACAGAACAGGAGCAAAGGTGTCAAGAACAAATGGAGTAATGCCACAAGGATCAATCTGGAGCTTTCTTGGCATCAAGATTGTTCAGGTGGTTTACCAAGGTTGTCAATACAAGAGTTAGAAGAAAAGTAGGATGATAGGAAGTCGGCTTTATCTTTAGCTTAGGAGGCAGTACCAACAGGTTTTAGGCAAAAGTTGCAGCTAATAACTTTGGCAAGAGAACAGAATGCTCATCTGCTTCTTTCCCATTTGAGAATGAAGCAAGTTAAAATCTACTTTGGATAATTAATAACTGCTTTACAATTGAGGGGTTCACAACAAACAGCTTTTCTCAAATTGTTAAACTTTACAGGAGAACAATAAAATTTTATGGCTTGTTTGTATTTTGCTTAATTTGTTTGAAAATTTATACATATGTGGAGTGGCACTTGAGGGTGCTTTCTGTATATTTTATGACCGTAGGAAATATTAAAGTCAAGAACTTAAGTCTGAAAGCTAGTGACTAGGTTTGTTCTGGTTGGAAATTTAGAGAAAAATTTTGGAAATTTGTTATGAACAAAATTAAGAGACAATAATATTTATTGATTTAGTTATTGATACAGCCAATAAAAATTTTTACTGGAGAATGATTAGATATTATACAAAATTTGGTATAATATCTAATCATTCGCTGCACCACTGTTGTTATCCGAAACAACAATGTCCATATGCAAACTACTTTCATCTTCTCCTAAATTTAACCTATTGTAAAAGTCGTTACCATCCACTTTCAAAAACTGATAGAGGTCTTTAAATAGGTATCTGAGGTATTGATATTTCCTATATTGATATTGATCTTAATGCCCTCTAAGGAGCCAAAGATATATCTCTTTAGGCAAAGTGACTTTATTTCTTAGTGTTACAGTATGCCTATCATCAGTGTAGCATTAGCATTAGTTGAGGCATATGATGCTAGAAAGCAAGCTTATACAGCATCAGCCAAAAAAAACCCTTCCAATTTCACCCATCTGGTCACTCCAAATGTTTGTCTAGTTCAGCCTTAAATTTATTTCAGCTATCAACTTCACAACAACAGATGGAAATCTGTTCCAGCATTCTACTACTCGCTGGTTAAAGGCAAACTTCCACACATCTATTCTACAACTGTCTTTCCTCAATTTGAATCTATGCCCCCTCAGGTTCTTAATCTGTGTAAGCAGAAGTATCCTATCAGCATTGAGCCTGCTCAAACCATTCAAGGCCTTATACACCTCAATCAGGTCATCTCACAGTTGCTTAGTCTCCAAATGCTGCAACTTGCAGAACTTAAACCTTTCTTTGTAAATGTACCCCTTTGTTCCTCTCACCAATCTAGTTACCCTTCTGTGTACTCTTTCCTGCAACTCTACATCCTTCCTAAAATGAGGCCTCCAGACCTGTATACAGTACTCAAGGTATGGCCTGACCATTGCCTTATACAAAGGGATAATCACTTCCTTGTCTCTGCTAGCAAAATTCTTATATATCATTGACAAAACTCCGTGACCTGCTCTGGTAGCCCGTCTGCACTGTCAGAGAACTTCATATCTGACTGCACAATTACCCTCAGGTCTTTTTCATTCTCCACCTCCCTGAGTGTAGTACCACACAGTTGATATGTTTCTCTTGGATTACTGTTACCCATATGGAGTACTTTACATTTGTCAATGTTAAACTTCAGTTGCCATTCTCAGCCCTTCTGCCTAACTGTTCTAGATCTTGTTGCAGTAGATACTGTCTTTACTGTCATTAACACCCTGCCAACCTTTTGTGTCATCTGTAAACTTGGACATTAAGCTTGATATACCTTCATCGATATCATCCCTTACTGAAAGTAAGGGTAAGTATAGTTATCCCTTACTGAAATTAATCAACTGGATGAATCTATCTTTAACATCCATTGTTTCTTCAATATTGCAACTCCTTTTCCTGCTTTTTTTAAGTATAGTTCAGCTGCTTGCTTTGTATTATATACAAAAGATTGGCATACATTGACAACCTTGAAAGGATTAGGATTGATATGACATGATTTCATAATATTGTCTCATCCTTCCATTATCTCAACCATTACTTTTCTTTTTCTCAATGAGAGAGAAGGCCTGCTCATTAGGAAGAAAGAGTGCCCTTGAATAGGAAAAAGATACATTACAGTTTTGAACATGTCAGAAATCAATACAGGGTTATCCTTCAAATTTATTTTGGTTTTGAAATAATGGAACAAAAACAACATAACTTCATTTTGGCCTCTTTTGGCTATCCCCTCATGATATGCATATATTGATGCATCGTTATTTTCCAAGTCATACACACCAAAATGTAATACCACAGCTTCCTATAATAAAATATCGCATTAGTCTGAATATGAGGGTGAGGTAGGTAGTTATGTGTATAATTAAAGCTGATCACAGTGCCCAATCCCTCCAGAGTTTTTCCTATATACTTCCTTTTTGACTTGTAAAAAGCTTCAGCTTTGTACAGATGTAATTTCTTTTTGTACCATCTTGGATTGTTTTTCATATGGGTCTGCAGAGGCTGCTATCTGTTGTTGAAACATATTGCATGTTGAATATGTGTCCAATCATAGACAACTGAAAGAAATGTTAAACTTTTCATGGAATATCTTCCAGTAGGACTTGTAGCAAGGAACTTTAATTTGATATTCGTTTACAAACATTTTATGCATTTTACTTACTGTCAGTGTTTCTGTACAGTTTTTTGGGATTGTCACAAATTGAGTAATGCAACTGCCAACGCTTGAAATTACTTATGTGGCTCTCAAGCAATAATTAAAGGGTTGGAGGCAGGGCTTTTGGTCTATTCTGGTGCTTTTATCTAGTGTATATTGGTAATCATTCATTTTGAACAAGGCTATGTTGAACAGTGCACAGCAAACCTCTCATGATTCCATGAATTCTCGTGAATGCATTTCTGCACATTGGAATTTCTACGATAGCACCATAGTCTTTGACGCGAAGTTTATAATAAAAAGCTACAGCATGAGCAGATTCATTGGTGTTTGGTTTCGAGGAATTGGGGTCATCCCCTTTGGTTTTGCAAAATCTGCTCTGTTTTACAGCTTCCACATTAATTAAAGCAGACACATATGAAGCTTGCAGATCTTTACTTGTTAACTGGTAAAAATTTTAAAATACTTTCCCTCTTTCTTCATTTTTTAACTGTTTCAAAGCACTACACCTGAAATAAACACATTATCAATATAGTGAAAATAAAATTAGATATATCTGCAAATAAAAAGAATGGATCCAAAAAATCAATAAAAAAATTATTGGATATCATCCGATATCGATTTGGATGATATCATCGGATATTATCCAAAAATAGTGGATATCATCTTTTAAGGGCACAAAAGGTGATATAGTTGTACACGTTGGCACTAATGATATCAAGAGTGGGACACCGGCAGAATTACTTAACAAGTAATTAAAAAGTTGAAAAAAAGCCGTGAATTAGGGTTGAATTTGAAAGTGTCTGCAATTCTGCCCAGACACGATAGGAGGGAGGGAGTATATGATGAGAGCCTTGTCGATCAATTCGGCCCTGGAAAGATTGTGCAAGGCTCAAGGGGTAGAATTTTTTTTCAACCTGGACTGTACTTGTTAACAGGAGAGATTGCTTCTACAGGGATGGGATACACTTAAATAGAAAGGGTGCAAGAATATTTGCTGACACTATCGAGGCAGTGTTAGGTGGGTCGGAAAACTGCTAGCTCGGGGGCGGAGACAAAGACTAATAGATTAACAGTAGCCACTAGCAGAGGTGAAAGAGATTCTTGCGCTGCTTCTATTGGAATGAGGAGCAGCCTGCAAAACAAGATGCAGAATATTTCTGAGACTGCAGGGAGTCATTGCAGTACAAGTAAACACATGGGTTGTGTTAGAGTAGCTAAGAATAGAAACAGGTGCATGTATACTTGCGTGTACACCAATGCTAGGAGTTTAGTAAATAAATTTGATGAATTTGAGGTATTGCTCAAAACATCAAAGGCAGATATTGTTGGGATTTCAGAGACGTGGCATCACACAGATATAAGAAATGCAGAACTGGAATTTGGGGAGTAAACGTCTACAGAAAGGATAGACAGGATAGGAAGGAAGGAGGGGTTATGCTATTAGTTAAGAAACACATAAAATCCAAGGAAGTGAAGCCAGTCGACATCGCTGGACAGTGCAGTGTCAAGTCAGTTTGGTGTGACATAAGCATTGGAAGATCCAAAATTGAGAGTAGGGGTGTGCTATAGGCCTAATGACTCTGATGAGTATAATAAGAAACTGTACAAGGAAATAGAGTGGGCCAGTAAATAAGAGAGTCTTATAATGGGAGATTTTAATTTCCCAGATATTGACTGGAATTTGTGGGTTGGCCACTCACACACTAGCAAGGCTTTTGTGAATTTATTGGATGATTTTTTTCTACATCAGCATGTTCGGGAGACAAATAGAGGGAGTAATACTCTTGATCTGATTATCAGTAGTGATTCTTCATGCATTAAGAATCTGCAGATAAAGGAACCACTAGGTTGCAGTGATCACAGCGTGATGAAGTGGGATTTACTCAAAGAGATAACTGCCATAAGGAGTAAAGGGAAGGGTTTTTGCTTTCATAAAGGCAACTACGATGGACTGAAACAGTATTTAAATTCTATACAGTGGGACCAACTGATGATGTTACCAACAGCAAATTCAAAATGGGAAGCATTCAAAGAACTTGTCTTGGAGGCTACTAGGCTTTACATACCAACTAAGAAATATTGTTCAAGGTTTGGGCCTAAATGGATGTAAGATGAACTAATGAGGCATACAGCAGAGAAGAAAAATGCATGGAATACATATAAATTAACATGTGACACAGAAGCCTATGATAGATATAAGCTGGTCTGTAACAAAGTAGGTTAGGCAGGTGAAGGCAGATAACAAGAAATCTTTGGCAAAGGTTGAAAAGAAAAACAGCAAAGAGTTCTTTACTTATGTAAACTCTAGAAGGAAAGCGGATGAATCAGATTGGTCCACTTGATATTGATGGTTCAACTGTTGATGATCCTGCTCAGGTAGCTAACAAACTAAATGAATATTTTGCATTGACATTCACACATGAGGAGTTATTCAGCAAGAGGAATGCCAGAGGTATATTGAACTCTGGCAGTAAGCTATAAAATCTTGTAATAACTGAGAGTAAAGTGGAGGAGAAATTGTTGAACATAAACACAAGAAAGGCACCTGGGGTGGATGGGATCTGTCCAGTTATATTAAACGAGGCAGCAAAGGAAGTAAACAAACCCTTAGCCATAATTATGAGAGCTTCCTTGGACTCAGGGGAGGTACCCACAGACTGGAGAAGTGCAAATGTGGCCCCAATTCACAAAGGAGGATCAAAGGCTGACACAAGTAATTATAGACCTGTGAGTTTAACTTCTGTTCCAGGAAAATTAATGGAGGCACTGGTTAAAGAAGCACTGCAGGATCATCTAGACAAGACTTCAGTTATAGCTCGGACACAGCATGGTTTTGTTAAGGGGAAGTCTTGCCTGACCAATTTGATTGGATACTATGATGCAGTCACAAAAGAACTGGATGCAGGGAATAACTTTGATATTATAAACTTGGATCTTAGAAAGGCTTTTGATATTGTTGCACATGGAAGACTGCTGCACAAAATTGGAGCAGTGTGGCATTGGAGGAAAATTGCTGCTATGGATAAAGGGGTGGTTGAGGGGGAGAAGACAGAGAGTGGTAATCAATGGACACTGCGCATCGTGGACTAATGTTATTAATGGAGTCCCTCAGGGCTCAGTTTTGGGCCCATTATTGTTTTCTGTATTTATAAATGATATTGATGATAGTATATCAAGCTTAATGTCCAAGTTTGCAGACGATACGAAGGTTGGCAGGGTTCTCAAGGACACTACTGACACTATGCTGCTGCAACAGTATCTGGAAAGGTTGAGTAGATGGGCTGAGAGGTGAAAAATGAAGTTTAACATTGACAAATGTAAAGTACTACATATGGGAAACAGCAACCCCAGAGCAACGTATCAACTCTGTGGTACTACACTGACAGTGGTAGAGAATGAAGGGGGACCTGGGGGTGGTTGTGCAGGCAGATATGAAGTTCTCTGAGCAGTGCAGACAGGCGGCAAGAGTAGCTCATGGTGTATTGTTACTGATATATAGCAATTTTTCTAGCAGGGATAAGGAGGTGATTATTCCCTTGTATAAGGCAATGGTCACACCACACCTAGAGTACTGTATACTGGTCTGGAGGCCTCATTTCAAGAAGTATGTAGAGCTGCTGGTACGAGTACAGAGAAGGGCAACAAGATTAGTGAATGGAACAAAGGGGTGCTCTTACAAAGAAAGGCTTAAGTTTTGCAAATTAGTGTCTGGAGACTAGGCACCAGCGAGGTGATCTGATAGAGGTGTATAAAGCCTTGAATGGTTTGAACATGCTCAATACTGATGGGATTCTTCCTCTAGCTCAGAATAATCACCTGAGAGGGCATAAATTCAAATTGAGCAAAGATAGATGTATGATAGACGTGCAGAAATTTGCCTTTAGCCAGCGGGTGTTTGGTTGATGGAACAGACTTCCATCCCTTTTTGTGGAAGTTGATAGCCTAAATAATTTAAAACTCAGCTGGACGGGTATTTTGAACGAACAGAGGGGTGAATTGGAAGTTGGTTTTTTTTTTCCTGATGCTGCATAAGCTTGCTTTCTTGCATCAAATGCCTCTACTAATGCTAATTAAGTCTAATCAAACAAAATAAAAAAAAAAAAAAAATCAAATATCAATAATAATAATAATGATAATATAGACTTGTTGGCAATTCTCACTTATTTGTTTAGCTGTGACATTTTTTTCTGCATTATTAATGTGTTCAACTCCTTTTAACTTCAACTTTTCACTATGTTTCCTTTCTTTCACTCCTCTGCCTCTTTCTTTGCCAGTTATTATTAAAAACATCACTATTTGAAGCCATTATGAACTTAACTTATGCACTACATTAATTTGAACACCTGAAAACACAGAACAAGTATGGAAGATTATACTATTAGTATTAGTACTGGTAAATGATGCAAGAAAGCAAGCTTTTGCAACATCAGCCAAAAAAAAAAACTTTTTAATTTCACCTAACTGTCAAATTCAACAATTTGTCTACTTCTTCTTTGAATTTATTCCAGCAATCAACTACCCATCGAATAATGGCAATCGTCTGCACATCTATTCTGCAACTATTTTTCCTCAATTTGAATTTATGTCTCCCTCATATATATTCTTCAATCCATTCAAAGCCTTAAACACCTCAGTCAGATTGCCTCACAGGTGCCTAGTCTCTCTGCACAGTATGGCCACCTTTACACCAAAAAAAAGCCCGTCAAGTGACAAAGGTTGCTTTTGTAAGAAAGAGCTTGCACAATCACTGTTTTTGGAGAACTGTTGAAAATTCATTACTCTATAGCACAGAACATGGGTTGTTTTTATGACTGACAGTGCAACCAAGCTGTAAGTATATCACTTGGCCAACAGAGTGCATTGTTAACTCAATTTCATAAATTCTTGACAAGCGCTGGTTTTGTTCTGAACCTCTCAGTTGTTGTGAGTTTTAGTGTGGGCATAAAATGAACCAGGAGGAGTTTAGATCTGAGCCAGTTGTGATATGCAACATTCTTCTCTTGAACAGTCTTAGCACATCTAATGGAAAACCAAGGTTTAGATAAAAGACAGGATTTTAAGGTGTAGTGTGAAATAAAAGATTTCATCTCGACAAGAATAATTTCACTGACTCGATCTGAGCAAACATTACCATCAGGAGATTTTAGAACAACAATCCAAACATGGAAAATAAGAACAGAAAAATTACAGATCATGTCATTTCATATTCTTGTAATGCCAGACAACAAGAGACTAAGAATGGCCACAGGTGAAAGGCTCCTTTGGAGATGAGCCCATCACTAATTTGTGATCTGAGGTGCCTAGAGTATCACTCACTTCGACCATATACTTTGAAGGGTTGTTCCTGAGAAAAAGGTCAACAGCGTTGAATGTGTGGTTTGGATTTTTTCTGGTATTCTGGTAGCTAAATTAATAATCTGAATGAGGTCATTAGTAATTGAAAAAGCCTCAGTATCTTGACTAGGTGGGTCCATGTGGCTAGAAAACTGAAACCAACTGGAGTCGTTAATGTTACAGTCCCCTTACCTTGCTGTTAGAGAAATTGGATTGGAGAAAATCAAGCTTCAAAGAAAGAAAATCAAAGAGTTTGCATTAGTATTAGCAGAGGCATATGATGCAAGACAGCAAGCTTACACAGCATCAGCCAAAAAAAAAACACACTTCCCATTTCACCCATCCATTTTCTCCGAACGTTTGTCCACTTCTTCCTTGAATTTATTTAAGCTATGATGGAAGTTTGTTCCAGCAATCAACTACCCACTGGCTAAAGGCAGATTTCTGCACATCTATTCTACAACTGTCTTTCCTCAATCTACACCACCTCAGGTTTGTAATCTGAGCAAGAGGAAGAATCCCATCAGCATTGAGCCTGCTCAAACCATTTAAGGCTTTATACACCTCAATCAAATCACCTCGCAGGTGCCTAATCTCCAGACACTGCAATTTTTGTCCTTGAGATTGTCACAGACATTCTCTCAGATATGCCAGATAAGCTGTACTTGCTATCTGGAAGTCTAAAATGCTAATGAAACTGATATTCGGGTGACATTCAGGTCAAGTGGACCCAATTTCGGCAAAGTCCGGATGGTCTGTGACAGCCAGATCCTCTGCTTGCAACTTCACAATTGTGGGACTGTTAGCAATCCTGGGTATAACCTCCATGCATGAGCACACTGTGGGTGACCATCCAAGTGTGAACCAACGTAAGCAGGGGTCGAGGTATGGTGCCCACACCACATGGAAGAATGCTGCTCCTCTGTGTTAACCAGGCAATATTAGGTGGTAGATGACTCTCATCAGCCGGTGCAATACCACCACTTTGCTTATTGGAGGCTCGAAGTGGTGGGACCCATGTTTGGTCTCCAGAGCTAAATTTCGTTCAACCCTTCCCATCTCTTCCATCATTCAGTATGACTGGTGACTTTTGAAGTTATGATGAACATCATGGCAAGATCCAATCTTCCTTACATTTCGAGGATACAGCTCTAAAACAGGTTTCGCAGGCTGGCCGCTAGTTAGTACACCGGACCAAACCTATTGGTGGCTCTTTACGAGGCTTCCGGATCAGCTAGTGTATAATCTTGCTGCCTCTACTTGCCAGATAGTGACTGGGGGAGTCCGAGTAGTGTGTATGCGGGGGGGGGCATTGTTGAGGCCACTCTATGTGTACGCTCTATCCAAAAATTTCATTACTTCATACAGCATGTCCCCCTTACTTTTTCTTACTATTGAATACACCATGAATTATCATAGAGTAATAGAGTAAGCTTATCTGCGAAAAGTTTTAAAACTCCCACAAAAAAATCCTAGTTCATTTCACAACTATACATGGTCACAATTCTAATCACAATGATGTCCATTTCCACTTGCAGTCTGCCAAAGCCCATGTACTTTTTCTGACAGAATCTCAGTTATTGGTTGATTCAACCACTGCTCATCTCAGTTGCCCAAATTATTTGCTGTACAATTCCTTTCGCCTCAAAGGTGGAGCATATACTTGTGCATATATCCGTTCCGATATTCCTGTCAGAGACTTGGTAATTTCGAATCTTCTCTTTTCGATCTTCTCTGGCTTAAAATCTCTCTACCTCATTCTGTCAAATTCATCTGTTGTCTCTACCGTTCTCCCAACTCCACTAATCACTTGGAACTCTTTGACTTCCTCTCTTTGCAACTTGACTTTCTCCAATCCAACTTTCCTAACAGTGAGGTAATTTTCCTTGGTGGTTTTAATGTTCACAACTCCAGCTGGCTTACATTTTCTAGTCACACCGACCCACCTGGTCGAGGTTCTGAGGCTTTCACAATTACTAATGACCTTGCACAGATTGTTCATTTACCTACAAGAATACTGTACAATCCTAAACACGTTTGATCTTTTTCTCACAAACAACCGTTCTAAGTACACGGTCGAAGTGAGTGGTCCTTTAGGCACCTCAGATCACAACTTGGTGATTGTCTCTTCTCCAATGGAGCCTTTATCTTGTGGCTATTCCCAACCTCATATTGTTTGGCATTACAAGAATGCAAAATGGGATGACCTGCGAGATTTCTTTTCCTTGGTCAGATTACTGTTTCAAAACTTCTGATGTCAACATTTGCTCAGATCATGTCAGTGAAATTATTCTTGCAGGAATGGAATCCTTTATCCCACACTCCACTTTAAAATCTCGTCCTTTTTCTAAACCTTGGTTTTCCAATAAATGTGCTAAGGCTGTTCAAGAGAACATTGCATATCATAATTGGCTTGTTTCTAAATCTTCAGTTTCAATTTCTGCCTACACCAAAGCTTGCAGCAATTGTAAAGCAGTTACTAATCAGTCCAAACTAGATTTTGACAGGCTAACAGCAGAAAACTTGCTTCTTGCCCTAATGGCAGCCAAGCATTCTGGTCTCTTGCCAAAGCTATTGGCTGCAACTTTTGCCCATCTCTGCTCCCACCTCTTTCAGAACCAGATGGTTCTGTTGTCACTTTAGCCAAGGATAAAGCTGACCTGCTAGCATCCCATTTTTCTTCCAATTCATGTATTAATGATCTTTGTAAAACACCTCCCACCATTCCCAACACTCTCCATTCAATCTCTCTTGTGGTCTTCCGTCAAAAGGATGTCAGAAGGATTATGACGAATCTTGATGCTAAGAAAGCTCCAGGTCCTGATGGTATTTCTCCACTTGTTTTCAAAACCTGTGCTCCTGAACTTACTTGTGTTCTTTGCCGCCTTTTTTCACTTTCTTATTCCAAAGGTGTTTTTCCTTCTGCTTGGAAATATGCTCATATCCAGCCAGTTCCTAAAAATGGCAACAAATCACTCCCATCCAATTATCGTCCCATTGAAATTACTTCTACTCTTTCTGAAGTAATGGATAAATCAATTAATTGCCAACTCTTAAACTACCTAGAAACCTTCCGCCTGATCAATGATCGCCAGTATGGATTCCATCAATGTCAATCCACTGGTGATATTCTGGCTTATGTTACCCATTTATGGACTAATTCACTGGTTTGTTTTGTTTGATTTTGTAGTTGTTGGCGCATCGGCTTCTGTGGCCATATTGCACCTCCCAAGGTTTTTCAGTACTTTGATCCAAGCCCGAGGCGGGAATCGAACCCGCGACCTTTGGGTTGCCAGGCAGGTACTTTACCCACTCGGCTAGCCCGGTCGGCCTAATTCACTGGAAAAGTTCGGTGAAACACAAGCAGTTGCTCTAGACATCTCAAAGGCTTTCGATCGTGTTTAGCATAAAGGTCTTCTAAACAAGCTTACATCTTATGGTTTGCCAACTGTTTTTAGTAATTGGTTATCCAGTTTTCTCTCTGATCGCTCATTGAGGGTGATGGTAGATGGCTCTCTGTCTTCTAACTTCTCCACTAATGCCGGTGTCCCCCAAGGTTCAGTTCTTTCCCCCCACTCTTTTCCTCTTGTATATTAATGACCTTCTTCCATTGACTGGAAATCCTGTCCATAGTTTTGCCGATGATAGCACACTGCATTCCACTTTCCATTTTGAGAAATCTTGTCCTGCTCAATCAGCTTCAATGTCTCGAAAATCTGCTACCAATTCCTTAAATGCTGATCTTCATATGTAATTCTCCAGTGGGGCAAAGACAACTTAGTTGATTTCAACCCTTCTAAAACTCAGTGTTGTCTTATATCTCACAAAAAGGATTCTTGTGCTCCTTTGCTTATCTTTAGTGACACTCCAATTTCTAGGCAAAATGATATATCTCTTTTGGGGATTACCCTGACTTCTAATCTCTCTTGGCACAAGCAAATTACAAATATTGCTTCCTCTGCATCTAAAAAACTTGGTTTTCTCTTTCGCTCTCGCCGTTACTTTTCTTCCAAACAGTCATGTTTGGAAGATAGATGTAGAAATCTATCTACATGATGTCACTATCCTACATCTATCTACATGTCAAATGGGCCTCTTAGTTTCGTGTCATTTCCAGCAGTAATGACATCTTTCAGCTTGCCAACAGGTATGTGTGTGTAGTGGGGTTTGTTGTGTTTTTTTTTTTTTTTTTTTTTTTTCTCCCACTGATGCTGACTAAGCTTGCTTTCTTCCATCATTTTCCACTGGTACTACTACTACTAATAAGGTCCAGTAAGGTCAAATTAATGACTGGGGCAGAATGCTGCCATCTGGTATCACTCCAAATAACTACCACCCACTGCTGGATGCAAAAACTAAAGCTAAACAGGTCCACTTCCATAGCTGGATGAAGATGAGAAAGTAGAAATATTGAATATGCTACATTGAGTGTGGTGCAAGATAAACTCACTTGCATTTAGACCTTTGGCAGAGGGATCAGTTCGAATAGTCAGACAGTCTTCCAAGGACGGCATAGTGCTAAGGATAAGGCACCACCAGTGGTTTCCCACAACTGTGCCATCAGTACTGTTGTGAAGAAAACAGAACTCTGTGAATGCCAGAAGGGTGTGCAATGTGTGATTTATGTAGTATAGTGTGTTGTTCTTCTGGTTGCTTGGCCACAGGGCCCCCTAGTTGGACTCCACATTGCTCCACCGTCTCCACGGGGAAGAGAGCCAGACAGTACGACTATTGTTTTCAAACTAGCCTCTGCCAAGATCACCCGAGCTTCCTGATGGAAACAAAAAAAAAAGAGGGGAGGTCAGAATGAATGGAGAAAGGAGTGGGTTGCAGGGAAAGAAAGCCTGCTGAGCAAGTTGAAGCAAAAAAAATTGGGGTGGGGGGGACAATTGGGCAGAGCCCAGTAGGAAAAGTTAAAGAGAAAGGTCCCTATATGATTGCCATTCAGGGAGCTTTGACAAAAGATCGACATTATACAATGGTGTAGTTATTTGTTATTTGGTTTTTTTTAGGAGCATTAGCAACTAAGGCCATATTGCTCCGGGGATATGCGGTGGTCATTCCCTGACCTTTCCGCATCCTCTGTATTTGGTGGTCACTGGTTCGAACCCCGGTCTAATCAAGAAGCGTGTGCTACGCACTGCTGCTGCTCCTGCCCACCTGGCTACGGAGGCGCCTCACAATGGTGTAGTGTCGACAGACATCCTACTCAACAATTGGGCAGAGCCCAGTAGGAAAAGTTAAAGAGAAAGGTCCCTATATGATTGCCATTCAGGGAGCTTTGACAAAAGATCGACATTATACAATGGTGTAGTGTCGACAGACATCCTACTCAACTTAGGTCAAATGGGGGGGGGCAATTGGGCAGAGCCCAGTAGGAAAAGTTAAAGAGAAAGGTCCCTATATGATTGCCATTCAGGGAGCTTTGACAAAAGATCGACATTATACAATGGTGTAGTGTCGACAGACATCCTACTCAACAATTGGGCAGAGCCCAGTTGGAAAAGTTAAAGAGAAAGGTCCCTATATGATTGCCATTCAGGGAGCTTTGACAAAAGATCGACATTATACAATGGTGTAGTGTCGACAGACATCCTACTCAACTTAGGTGGCACATGATCCTCTGATGATGAGGTACAGGTAGAAGTAACCATTTCAAGAATGGAGACATGTCTCTATGGTTTCAATATCAAGTGCATTAGTTAAATGTTGTTAGTTAAAAGTTGAATGATGTAATAAGCTTGTCATGCAAGGGGATATCAAAAAGTTCGTACCCTTACCTAGAAATAATAGCCATCTGCCATCTGTTACTCGAGATGGCAGCTAGAAAGGTGAAACTTCACAGGAACTTTAAACCTTTTCTATGTACTCTCCATGTATAGTTACACATTTCTCCCATCTATGGATCAGTTATTTAATGCTTTGATCATAGAAGTCTGCACTTTTTGCCCGAAACCATGATTCCACTTCATTGATGTCTTCCTAAGATGAATCAAAGCATCTCCAGATCATACTGGTACACCCAGCAGTTGTCATCAACCACTCAAAAAAGTTCTCAACATCCACATTACACAAATCCAACAGTTGACGAGAACGTTGCATTCGACATTGCTTCTGCAAAGGCATCGGCAATCTTGGAACCCATCGTGTGGAGACCTTAGACATGTGCAGATGGTCATGTAAAACGCTGTTGCAGACCCATAACTAATTCCCACTGCATTTGCGATGAAACAAATTGTCACACATCTGTCACTAAACACCAACTGCTCAACCTTTGCAACCATCTCACTGTCTGTGGATGTTGATGGCCTTCCTTCTCTTGGCTCATCAAAGACACTTGTATAACCACACACTGGAACTCCCGTTTCCACTTTTTTTACAGTGTCTTAGCATTAGCATTAGTAGAGGCATTTGATGCAAGAAAGCAAGCTTATGCAGCATCAGCCAAAAAAAAAACCCACTTCACCCCTCTGTTCGTTCAAAATACCTGTCCAGCCGAGCCTTAAACTTATTTAGGCTATCAACCTCCACTACAAGGGATGGAAGTCTGTTCCACCAACCAACCACCCGCTGGCTAAAGGCAAATTTCCGCACGTCTATCCTACATCTGTCTTTCCTCAATTTGAATTTATGCCCTCTCAGGTGATTATTCTGAGCAAGAGGAAGAATCCCATCAGCATTGAGCATGCTCAAACCATTCAAGGCTTTATACACCTCTATCAGATCACCTCGCTGGTGCCTAGTCTCCAGACACTGTAATTTGCAAAACTTAAGCCTTTCTTCATAAGAGCACTCCTTTGTTCCATTCACTAATCTTGTTGCCCTTCTCTGTACTCGTTCCAGCAGCTCTACATCCTTCTTGAAATGAGGCCTCCAGACCTGTATAAAGTACTATAGGTGTGGCCTGACCATTGCCTTATACAAGGGAATAATCACCTCCTTATCCCTGCTGGAAAAATTCCTGTATATCATTGACAATACTCCATGAGCTACTCTTGCAGCCCGTCTGCACTGCTCAGAGAACTTCATATCTGCCTGCACAACCACCCCCAAGTCCCTTTCATTCTCTACCACTGTCAGTGTAGTACCACAGAGTTGATACATTGCTCTGGGATTGCTGTTTCCCATGTGTAGTACTTTACATTTGTCAATGTTAAACTTCATTTGCCACCTCTCAGCCCATCTGCTCAACCTTTCCAGATCCTGTTGCAGCAGCATAGTGTCAGTAGTGTCCTTGACAACCCTGCCAACCTTCGTATCGTCCGCAAACTTGGACATTAAGCTTGATATACCATCATCAATATCATTTATAAATACAGAAAACAATAATGGACCCAACACTGAGCCCTGAGGGACTCCACTAATAACATTAGTCCACGATGAGCAGTGTCCATTGATTACCACTCTCTGTCTTCTCCCCCTCAACCACCCCTTAAATAGGATGGACAATTCTGCCTATACACAGCTTTCAATTCTTCGTCAATTTCCTGAGCTTTCTTGCCCTGCAGATACAGGAACTTGATCACTGCTCAATACTCCACTTTATCAACCCTAGCATCCTTCCTCAAATTCCAGGCTCCACCTCTGGTGTACAATCACCTATGGGAATGAAATTTCACATGTTAGTTATTGAATAGACAACTTATGTTAAACGTGGTGTCTTCCTACTGATGTTTGATGGTGTCTTCCTACTGATGTTTGATGGTGTCTTCCTACTGATGTCAGTGTATGAACCTTTTGATACCCCTCGTACTTTAAGTCTCAATGAGAAGGAGATGCAGGTCGGTAATCTTGGTCCATCTGTTATGCAAGTAAGGTCACTTAGCTTGGAGGCTAGCATGTAACCATTTTGTATGAAAGGAGAGAATTTGGTAGCTCTTGCTTATTTTAATTGCTATTTATATTTTGCATGTTAGCATGAAGATTTGCATGCCTCTTTTGAAAAACTATTTGAGGAAATTCAGTGAATGCAGTGTAGCAGTGCTCACTCATGAGTAAGTGTGCAGTGTTATGGGGATTGTCCTGTAATTTGGTGATGAGTCTGCTTTGTTGGTTTTGATATTCTGGCCATTGGTATGTCATGTGATTCCAGCTCTCCACTTCACCACAGAAGCAAAGTGGGTATTGCCTATACCGAGTGCTGTTAATTTCTGTTGAAAGGGCCATGTCCTATTAATAAGAATGTCAACTACGGGCTGAGGGGGGAGGTAACAAGGATGTAACATTGGGCTAGTCAGTGTAGCTGAGGTTATAAACTCAATATTGCTGTTTTGGTGGTATTTTCCCAGCTTTCTTTCCATACTGACCAGCTTGTTCACAATCCTCTTTCTCTCATGCTTGAGTTGATTGGTAAGGTCTAGTCAAATTCCAGCAATTTCAGCAACCTTTCTTCAGTAATCGGTATAGTCCAGTTCTGAGCACTTCCAGATAGAGGCATGAAGTCAGCCAAGACCTGCAGGGTGGGGGATTCTCACAGTGCAGCAGGCCCTCAGGATAGTTAGGAGCATGGATCTTTGGATTGACTCTAGCTTGAGCTTGTTTCTCACTGTGATAACTTTTTTACACTAGATTGCTGCACCATAACAAACTAAGGGAATGAAGATAGTCTTGCAGATGATATCTAGAGCTCTGGATTTCAGCCCCCACTCGGCTCTGCTAATCCTAGTAATCATGGCTGTATATTTTCTGATCTTTTCTGCTAAGTACGGAGGTGTGCATGAAATGTGAGCTTCATATCTATGATAATGCCTAAATATTTGATTTCGAGATAGAGTTTTACACATGTCCACGACTTTGATAACTGGTGGTCTCGTGAGCTGAATAGTTCCTTTCAATAATATAGACTTTGTTTTTCCCCCAGAGATGAGAGTCTGTGCATGGAGGCCTAGGTCAGGAGAGTCCTAAAAGCATGATTAACTCTCTCTTCAACCTGAGCTCTCGTGTTGCCGTGTACCACCATGACAAGGTCATCTGAAAAAGCCAGGGGTGAAGCAAACCTGAGTCCCATCCCAAGGAACTTGTCCAGGACAATGGACCAAAAGATTGGTCCCAGGATCGAGCCTTGTGGGCAACCTTGGTCTACAGGTCTAGAAACTTACTGGTACTTGGCAGTGACAGTGACTTTTCTTTTATACAGTTGTACAGGTTTCCTGGGATGTTGCATTATCAGAGCCTCCTCAGGACACTGGGCCACCAAACGTAGTTGAATGCACCAGCAAAATTTACCTTTATGGCAAGTATGTACTTAGAGACCGAGTAGGTGGTGCTGTCAAGTAGGTGTTGTTATTACTTGTATTACTTGTCATGTAATATTGGCTGGAGGCATTTATTATAGGCAAGTCCTTGTTGTTTGTTATTTGGTTTTTTAGGAGCATTAGCAACTAAGGCCATATTGCTCCGGGATATGCGGTGGTCATTCCCTGACCTTTCCGCACCCTCCGTATTTGGTGGTGACGGGCTCGAACCCCGGTCTAATCAAGAAGCGTGTGCTACGCACTGCTGCTCCTTCCCACCTGGCTACTGAGGCGCAGGCAAGTCCTTACCCGGAATTTTGTTCTCTTTGATTCTGCTGAGGGCTGCTTGAAGTTCCTCCATAAAAAAGGGTTCCTTGGCAATGGTGGTGGAATAAGTGACATTGTTTTCCATGATATGTGTTTGCTCATTGGTGAAAAGTGCTTCCAGCAAGTAGTTGGCAATCTTCCCATGTCAGAGTAATGGAACTGGTTTGGTTGTTGAAGTGAGGATTTCACCCCTGGAGACAACCCCTGTGGAGCAAGTGGTGCTTTCCTGCATATGGTTACCACAACTGAAGGGCAAGATTACCCAGCTCAACCAAATGGAGGTGTTTCCCATGCAACTTCACTAAATGAATATGTTCATCATGTGAGCATATTATGAAGTAATTAAGCTAGAGACCGATAAGACAATGTACAGGATGCAACTACAAACCAAGTGGTTGGAATGGTTCCCAACTGTTCAGGTCAGCAAATAGCAGACCACAGACAGGCTATCATTACAAAGAACCTGAGGCTCCTGCAATCTTGGAAAAAATCAAGCAGAATATGAGCAGCCAACTACAAAAACAAAACTAGAGAAGGAAAAGAACAACAAATGCAAGAAGTACAATCCAGTGCAGCTGAAATGGAAAAGGATTAATTTGCTATATTGAGAATAGAAGAACAGTGGAAGAAGGCCCCAGCAGACTTCAAGGGAAATGACCCCCCCCACAAACACCCACACAATACTAAAATAGAGACAACAGAATCCTGTGGCAAGTCACAGACCACCTCAATCTGCAAATAATACCAGATTACCTCAACAACAATAAAGTAACATTACACCTCATCCACAGCTGTTTACTGTGCCACTGAAGCAGCCACCAGAATGAACAGAAGAGAAGCTAGAGACCAAGAGGAAACAAAATGCAAAGACAAGAGCACCACCAGCCTGGGAAATAAGGTTACAACAGAGGATAGAAGAGCTGAGAGTGAAGACTAATGGGGTAGCAGAAGTAAAAAGCTGATAAGAAAAGTCAAGACCATCCTCAAGAAAGATAAAATCCAAAGCAAACCCAAGACCTGTAATTAGAGGATCAAAGAATACCTTGACACCCTCAACCAGAACCTCCTGGCATTCAGCAAGAGACTTTGCCGATGCAGAGAGTGCCCAGAGGATAAATAGACAACTAGACATTTGATGAAAAGCAGAGCCTTCTACAGGAAAATCAGAAGTGTAGATGGTAGACAGTTGACCCCCCCCCCCCAACAAAAAGGCATTTGAGGAGTTCTGGAGAAACCTGTGAAGCAGCAAAGCTAACCATAATGCCCCCCCCCCCCGATAGACACCTAGAATGGAAGAAAACCAAGGATATACAAGAGACAACAGAATGGAAGATTCAGGAAGAAGAAATACGGCACACAATCAGGAAGTCCCACAACTCGCAAATCTCAGAAATAGATAACATCCACAACTACTGGTACAAAAACTTCAGCTGCACACACACACACAGACACAGCGGAGCAGTTCACCCAAGTGATAAGTCACAGTGATATGATCCCAGAGTCTCTGACTCGATGAGTCATTTATCTGAAAGCTAAGGGCAACGACACTACAAATTTGAAGTATAGACCAATCACCTGTTTCACAACAGTGTACAAGATCCCAACCAGCTGCATAACCAAGAGGTTATCAGACCACTTAGATAGCTGGAACATCATGGCCAAGCAGCAGAAGGGATGTAAGCAGATGAGCAAAGGACGCAAGGAGCATTTGACCATTCAGCAAGCCTACAAGGAGCACCACAACTTCTACACAGCCTACTTACCTCTGCCTCTACACTCAGCAATGGAAATGTTTTTGCTTTCATAAAGGTGACTACAGTGGTCTCAGAGATTTTTTAGGTTCTATGCAGTTGGACCAGCTGATGATGTTACCAATAGAAAATTCTAAATGGGAAGCATTCAAGGAAGTAATTTTGAAAGCTACTAGGCTTTTTGTTCCAACTAAGAAATACTGCTCTAGGCTTAGGCCCAAATGGATGCCAGATGAACTAATGAGACTCATGGCCGAGAAGAAAAATGCATGGGATGCACATAAATTGTCAGGCGACACAGAAGCCTATGGTAGATACTAGGGATTCTTTTTCCCGGATTTCAGTAATCCCGGGATCCAGGGATAAAAATGTTCTTTTCCCGAGATTATTGTAGGTTGAATTAAAACTGAAAATTTCACAGCATTTTATTTCTTCACACACACACACACACACACACACACACACACACACACACATATATATATATATATATATATAAACTACAAATTGAAACAAATTCAAAACTTACTTTTCAGAAACTTAACATGTTCTTTTTTAAACCTTGACAGACTAGTGACTACATTGTTAAACAAAAATTTATTTCACTTTAGTTTATTTTGAAACTGATTTGGCAATTGACATATAATATGAACGTAAGAAACACAGGAAATTTACACTTTTATCGCTGAGTCTAGTTCTAAGTTTGGTTATAAATAGTCCTGCAGCCGAAAAGGACCTTTCAGCTTCTACACACTTGTTGGTGGTATGGATTCGAGAGCGTCCATTAATTTTAATACGTTTGTTGTTTTTTCACCAGTTGCCTCAAAGATTTCGAACTCCTTGGATATATTCTTTGCAAGTGATTGACCTTCAGCTTCATGTTGAGGGTCTTTAGAAACACATTCAGTTTGTTTTTTGATTTGATGCACCAGTTTCTCACAAAGCATCTGCTGTCTTTCGCTCTCACTGTCACACTCTTTCTCGGAGTTCGAATGTGACGAATCAGATTGCGATGATTCAGAAGAGGAAAACCCAAGACAAGTTATTATTCGTTTTGTTGTAACCAACAAGGCTGACTTGCTTGGAAATGGCTGCAACTCGGTTTCTACTATTTTTCTATTTCTTTTATAATACGTTTTTCCAGTTTTTATATACTTCAATAATCCAACCAAAGCTTTTTGCCTTCTCTTGTTTATCATTAAAATTAGTGCTTCCTGAACTTTTCTCGAAAAGATAGAATTTTGCTCAGAAAGTTCTTGTATGATGAAAGAAAAACTCCCTCTGCAGTAAGAAGTGTCGCATCAGGACTGCAAAGGTTTTGCGATCCGATTTCGACGGGTTTCAATGCACGTACAAGGTCATTAAGAGCTGTATACTCTGCTTCACGTATTGGATTTTTCATGTTATAGTCAGTCATTGTTTTTTCAATTTGTGATTTTAACTGTAAGAATCATTCTAACATGGCTACCAAACTATTCCATCTAGTTTTAGAATCGAATACTAGGCTTAAATTTTCATGCTTGAATGAAGATTTAACATAATTCTGAAGAGTATCATTTTTCAAGGGAGACTTTCGAACCATTCGCACAATCATTCTAACTTTATTAATGATATTAGTTATGTTTAATGCACCGGAGAATAGGTTATCTCTGAAATCACATTTTTGTTCCTTATCAGGATTGTTTTAAAAGCTTAGATTTGAATCGTAATTTTCCGTTTCATCCTCTTCTAAATCTTCCTCGCTGTCTTCAGTTGTTTCTACCTCAATTACACCTTCCGAATCATTCCATCTCTTGTATAGAACGTCACATATTGCAAGGTGTATACAGTGGGCATAGCAAAGCTGATGTTCACAATCTATCAACTGTTCGAATTTCACCATAACACTTGCCCCATCCATTACGCACGCAACTATATGATGCTCTATTGATAATTTAAACTCCACAAATTCTGTTTTACTTCTTCAACCATTTTTTTCGGCATTTATTCTACCATTAATAGCAATCATTCCTAGATTCCAAAATTTGTCTTTATCTTGATGAACATTGATATTTAAATAACGTTTGTTTTTAAGCAACAGATATTCGTCTAGAGAAAGGCTGAATCTCTTACCATTTTTTAATGATCGTTCAATTTCTTTTATTATATTTTCTTTTATAATATTATACTGTTTTATACACTAATTGCATAACATGATTGGGATTTTTAGGAAGAAGCAAACTTTTTTCACTGAATGCTTGCTGAATAAATTCACTTTTACATATGGCACTGATAGGAAATCCATCTACAGCTACAAGCTTTGCAATGATTCCTTCTTTTGTATCTTTCTTTAAAAAACTAAACAGTGTTGGCTTGAGAATGAACACTTTTTAAACATTTCGAAGAGCTTTCTACAGATTCATCCCCTGCAGAACGTTTGAGGTTACAATCATTTGCTGATGTAGGCTTCTCAATAGAATGTTTAGTTTTTAAATGCCGAAGCAAGCCACTTGTAGAAAAACCTCTACATTTCAGTATTGCACCACAATGACTTTGCTTCTTCATTATTATTACATTTAATGAGCACTGCCACACGAATGTTTTTGATCTCTCCATCTTCACAAAATATTAAAACAATAAAATATATATAAAGTGGCTTAACTGCAAGAGAATCTTTCTAGGACAAATGACGTATAATCGAGAAGAGTCGAGACTCGAGAAATGACGACAATGACATTACAGAGATATGTAAGAAAGTGCTGGCCTTTCGCTTTCTGCTTTATATATATATTGCAAATGTGATGTATGAAAATAAATATTTTTCTAAATTAAAATAATACACATCTTTATTGCTGACAATATCTCAAATTATGAAGAAACTATTTATCTTGCCAGCGCACGATGATCGCATATATATATATATATATATATATATATATTATAATGTATGTGTAAGACTGTTAGTATTGATTATTAAAGTTAGTAATTCAGACTGGGAAATCCCACAGCAAAAATCAACCGCGATCCTGGGATCCCGGGAAACAATCCCTAGTAGATACAAGCCAGTCTGTAATCAAATCACAAAGGAGGTTAGGCAAGAGAAGGGAGATTTTGAAAAATCTTTGGCAAAGGATGCAAAGAAACATAGCAAAGACTTCTTTACTTATATAAACTCTAAAAGGAAGGGGATGAATCAGATTGGTCCACTTGATATCAATAGTTTGACTGTAGATGATCATTCTCAGATAGCTGCCAAACTAAATGAGTATTTTCCATCTACATTCACACATGAGGAGTTATTCAAGGAGGAGACAGCCAGATGTTTATCAAACTCTAACAGGGAGTTAAATGATTTTGTAATAGCTGAGAGCAAATGGAGGAGAAATTGCTGAAGTTAATCATAGGAAAGGCACCTGGAGTAGATGGGATCTATCCAGTTATATTAAAGGAGGTGGCAAAGAAAGTAAACAAAACCTTAGCCATAATTATGCGAGCATCCTTGGACTTGGAAGAGGTCCCCACAGACTGGAGATGTGCAAATGTATCTCCAATTCACAAAGGGGAATCAAAGAGTGACACAAGTAATTATAGATGTGTTAGTTTGACTTCTCTTCCAGGGAAAATAACGGAGTCACTGGTTAAAGAAGCATTACAAGATCATCTAGACAAGACAGGAGTAATAATTCAGACACTGCATGGGTTTGCCAAGGGGAAGTCTTGTCTGACCAATTTGATTGGATACTCTGATGTGGTCACAAAGGAACTGGATGCAAAAAATAATTTTGATATCATATACTTGGATTTCAGGAAAGCTTTTGATACTATTACACATGGATTACTGCTGTACATATTGGAATAGTATGGCTTTAAGGGCAAGTTGCTACAATGGATAAAAGTATGGTTGTGTGGGAGAAGACAGAGATTGGTAATCAATGGATACTGCTCTACATGGACTAATGCTATTAGTGGTGACCTTCACGGTTCGGTGTTGGGGCCCATTGTTGTTTGGTATATTTATCAGTGATATTGATGAAGGTATATCAGGCTTAATGTCCAAGTTTACAGATGATACAAAGTTTAGCAGGGTTGTTAATAACAGTATGCTGCTGCAAAAGGAACCAGAAAAGTTAGGTAGATGGGCTGAGAAGTGGCAACTGAAGTTTAGCATTGACAAATGCAAAGTACTGCATATGGGTAGCAGTAACCCCAGAGAAATGTATCAACTGGGTGGTGTTATACTCTGGCTAGTGGAGAAGGAAAGAAACCTGGAGGTAATTGTACAGTCAGATATGAAGTTTTCTGAGCATTGTAGACAGAACTAGGCTGCCAGAGTAGGTCATGGGATCTTGTCAATGATATATAGTAATTTTGCGAGCAGGGATAAGGAGGTGATTATTCCCTTGTATAAGGCAATGGTCGGGCCACACACCTTGAGTACTGCTTACAGATTTGGAAGTGTCATTTTAGGAAGGATGTAGAGTTGCTAGAACAAGTACAGAGAAGGGCAACAAGAGTGGTGAGGGGAATAAAGGGGTGCTCTTATGAAGAAAGGCGTAAGTTCTGCAAATTATAGCTTCTGGAGACTAGACACCTGTGTGGCAATCTGATTGAGGTGTATAAGGTCTTGAATTGATTGAGCAGGTTCAATGCTGATGGGATTCTTCCTCTTGCTCAGATCACAAACCTGAGGGAATATAGATAGAAACTGAGGAAAGACAGTTGTAGAATTGATGTGCAGAAGTTTACCTTTAGCCAGCAGGTAGTTGATTGCTGGAACAAACTTCCATCTGTTGTTGTTGTTAAGTTGATAGCTTAAATAAGTTCAAGGCAGAACTAGACAAACATTTGGAACGAATGGATCGGTAAAATGGGAAGGGTTTTTTTTTTTTTTTTTTTTTTTGGCTGATGCTCTATAAGCTTGCTTTCTTGTATCATGTGCCTCTATGGATGCTAATGCTTAGACCACCTCAAAACCTTTGACTCTGTGTCCCATAGCTGGATGATAGAGACACTAATGATCTACAAAGTCAATCTGACATTGACACACTTTTAGAAGTAAACTTGACAAAATGGAGGACCACCATCAAGGTCGGGGAAATATCACCACCAGAATGATTGCCGTCAGAGGTGGAATCTTCAGAAGATGCCTGAGCCCACTATTGTTCTGTCTAGCACTCAACCCACTGTACACCATGCTCAACAACAGCAAGGATGAATATACCCTAAAGGAAGCGAGGAAGAATTTGTGCACCCTCTCTCACCTGTTGTACATGGATGACACCAAAGTCTCTGTAGTAACTGAGAATCGACTCCAGCAGCTGCTCCAGATCACCAAAGGGTTCAGCACTGACATTGGGAAACTTTTTTAGTTGGACAAATGCAAAACCCATGGATTGCATCAGGGAAATCCATTCTACCAAAACTACCAGTTGAATACCGGTGAAGAGATTCAAGCCATAAGGAAAAATCCTACAAATATCTAAGGTTGATGCAGGTTCAATAGCTAAGGATATCAAGGTCTGCCAAACTGAGAAATACCATCAGAGAATCCTGCTAAAATTAAAACTGGATGCCAGAACATGCTCCTTCAGGATCATAAATTGGACCAACACTGAGCTGGAGGAGAATATATCAACTAGGATAATGATGACCAAAGCCGCCAACACAACTCAAAGTCACCTATCCAGAGACTGACCATTCTAGAAAGAATGGGGTAGGGGGGGTGTAACAGGCCTCGTTGAAAAATAGAAGGTTATTAAAAACCTGAAAGATTACTTCCAGAACAACACAATCTTCTAAGCCATAAAGAAGATACACAAATGACATACATCAGTGAACCTCAACAATGAGACTCCACTCATACAGACAGAAGAAACAAAGACAGAAAGATGGGTGGAGAAGGCACTCGAAGGCAGACACTACAATAACGCTGACTGGACTAGCCAGGTAGGTAAAGTACCTGCCTGGCAACCCAAAGGTCGCGTGTTCGATTCTCGCCTCGGGCTTGGATCACAGTAAAATGCAAAAACTTTGGGAGGTGCATTATGGCCATAGAAGCTGATGCACCAACAACTAACAAAAAAAAAAAAAAAAAAATACAATAACTTCCATCAACACTACATAGATAAGATGGTTTCCAATGAATGGCTCATGAGCAGGAGGCTTTTCTCCAAGACCAAAGGATTCATGCTCACCATCCAAGACTAGGTAATCAACAGCAGGAGCTACAGGAAATACATCACCAAGGACCCAGGAGTGGCAGATGACATGTTGATGGTGCCAGCTGGCCGCAGAAACAATCCAGCACATCACTGCTAGATGCAGATTATCACCCAGATGAAGTACATTCATGGACATGACCAGTTGATCAAAGTGCACCACATTACAAGTATGAACTGCAGGCCATACTACAGACCCTTACTCACAGACTATACTAGGATCGCACTGTAATAACAGACAACACAATCCACACAACAGACCAGACATAACCCTCATCGACAATAAGTGGCTATCTACATGATCGATATAGCTTTACCCAACACCAGCAACCTCCAGAAAATCTATAATGAAATGATCAGGAAGTATACAAACGTAAGATTACCAGTCAAAGAAGTGTGGCATGGAACAAGTACTGACCATCCAATCTCCGTGTCAACCACTGGCATGGTGCCAAAGAGCCAAAAATCTAGCAGCAATAGGCCTCAGAGAGAACACTAACACGCAGCTTCAGAAAGCTGCTATCTTGAACACTTGTAGGATAGTTAGGGAGTTCTTTTACCAATAATAGTAACCAGACATAACAACTATCCCACATACCTGGCTCAAGTACCCATTGTGGGATGGGAAAAAACCCATTAAGGTAAGAAAGAGATAATAATAATCCAGTGCTTGTAGCCTCATAGTTTATTAGGGTAAAGATATTTTAAACCTTAACTGACATGGTGCATCTTTTCAAACTATAAGACATTAAAATTTCCCTCTTATACCAGGTTTTACTTTGCTCATCATGTGCATTTCAGTATAATTCAATTCATTGTAGTCTTAAAAATTTGTAATCTGCTAATACATTTTGGTTTTGTGGTCTGCTTATGATCTGAAAGAATGTACTTAACTATTTACATATTATTTTTGAGCATATTAATATATTAATTAACATATGTATTAATATGTAATTAATTTTTTAATTTGTAAATATTTTTTCATTACACGTGTTTTCTGTTTCTTTCATTTTTGACGAACTAGTAATATTTAATCTGAAGTTTTTTTGATAAAATTAGTAAATTTTTACGTTTTATGTAATTATGTTCTGTAAAACAAAATATAAAAAGCAAGATTAAATAAAGTTTTTCTATAAAATTTATTGTGTCATTTTATATAGTTGAAAAAATATATTATACTTCTTGTACCAGATGCTACCTATCACCATACTGCCTATCATTTTTTTAAACAAAACCTGCAAGCCATAGGATATAAAATCAAAACCATCAAATATAAAAAACTATAGTTAAAGAGTTAATCTAGAGCAGGGGGTAGCTAACTTAATTTGTGATGCAATCTACTTTTTTTCTTCAAAATGTGCCGCAATCTACCATCTCAAGGATTTCATTGCACTAGGTTAAAAAAGTTAATCGATACATATTGAAAAATGTTGTTTATAAATTTTAAAATTGAATACAATTCAGAATTCTTATTTTAAATTCATACATATTTGAAATTTTAATTTATGCAAAGTTTGCTTTCATGTCATCTGCCAAGCTTTCAAAATTGGGTATATACTGTGATAACCATAAAGAATCTTCTGTATGCAAGTATGTAAAAGTAGAGTGATTCTTTGTCTTTGTTTGTTTCAAATACGAAAAGGCAGATTCACATAGATATCTGGAACCAAAACAGGAATTTAAAAGTTTACTGCATTTTTTGACATTTGAGTACTTTTCTCGGCAAACATATTTCCAAAAGTCTTTTTCTGATGATCTGGTTTTTAGGAAGATATTGTTTCACAATGTAATAATTTCATTTTAAAGTAATATTTTTTTTTCTCCATGTGAAAAATCTCAATGATTTTTTTCTTCAATTTGTTTCGTATCTAAGTCAACATTAAATGGATAAGAAATATATTGAAATTCAATTGTTTTAAAATCACTGAATCTGGTTTCAAAATTGTCCTCAACTTTCACAATTTCAGAAACATATTTCTCACTATAGTGAAATTATAGTAACCCTATGTCAGATTTCTCACCATTAAATTCAAAAACAGGATGTTTTTGCAAATGATCTTGCATATTTGCAAAATGATCGAATTTTTTTTTACTTTCAAATCCTTAGTCATTGCCAAAAATTGATATTTATATGCAGAAATACTACAAATCATGTCACCCACATTTTTATTTTTTCCTTGTAATTCCAAATTCAGATCATTTTATTTACTGGTAAAATCTGCCAAAAAAGCCAGATCACACAACCGTATCTTGTAGCTGCTGATAATCATCTCCCCTTTGATCAACAAATTTTTTAATTTCATTCAGCAAATTTCAAAATCTCTGTAGAAACTTACTCTGACTCAGCCACCTCACATCATTGTGTAATATTAGATCTGGTTCTTTTTCATCGAGTTGCATTTTGAAAAGTCTCCTTTGAAGATATTGTCCTCTGATGGAATTCACAATTTTGAAAGCTCTGTCCATAACACTTTTAGTATTTAATCTTTTGCTGGTTAACACTTGTTGGTGGATGATACAGTGGTAACTCAAAAAATCTGGGAATTCATCATCCTTTTGGCACAATGCAGTGAATCCGGTAAGATGCCCGATCATTGCTTTAGCTCCATCTGGACCTCTAGTTCTTTCTTTTAATGAAACTATACCCAGCAGTTCTTCTCTAATGACAGAATCATCGAAACCCATACGAACAAAAACAAGCAATTGGGCTGTATCACTGATGTCTGTAGATTCATCCAGTTTTAAAGAAAAGGAAACACAATTAGCAATGAGAGCACACAATTGTTCACTCACATTTTTACTAATTTTTATGCTTCTGCTGCACCAGCCAAAAAAAAAAAAAAAATTCTGAATTACCATGAGAGAGAGAGTCAGAAGTAGAAGGGAATCACCAAGAAAGAGAAGAATGATGATATCCAGCTCAGGGTATGCTTGGGTGTGCCAATCCCATACTCACCAGAGGTGAGCCCCTTGGGATCTTTTTTATATATATTTAAAATTTGTTGTGATCGACCGAAATTGAAATCGCGACAACTTGTTGGCTACCCCTGATCTAGAGGATATCAATATTTATTTTTTTTTTTTTTTTATGAAAACCCCAAACACGAGAGGTATTAGAACCTGTAGTACTTAGTACCGTGCTTGGGTTAGAGGTTGAGAAGACGAGAGAAGATATTTGTTGACATTAGACTTGAACTTCTGTAGACTAATTTTCAGGATATACATATGAAGGAAGGTTGTTCCAGAAAACGGCAGTTGAATGAATAAATGAGGAAGATGAAAAGTTGGTTCTGTGAGTTTGAAGTTGGACAGTGAATGGATGTTGGCTGGTGGCAGCACATCTTCGGACTGTTTTGAAAGAGAGAGAGAGAGAGAGAGAGAGAGAGAGAGCGGGAATTATAGAAGCCAATTCAGAAGAATAGTACCCATGGAAGTATCTGTAGAAAAGGCAGACAGCAGAAACAGTACATCTATGAGAGACACCGAGTGGAGAGACTCTGAGTCATTAATTAACCTAACTGCCCTCTTCTGAATGGAATCTAGAAGCCTGAGAGGGGTTTTGGAGGCACCACCCCAAATGTGGGAATAATATTGAATGGTAGGACAGATTTGCGATTTATACAGATTGAACAGCTGTTTGGAAGAAAAGTAACGCCGAGAGCAAAAGAGAAAACCAAGTTTTTAGCTGCAGAGGAAGCAATATTTGTAATATGCTTGTGCCAAGAGAGATTAGAAGTCAGGGTAATCCCCAAAAGAGAGATATCAGTCTAGAAATCAGTCCTACCAAAGATAAGCATAGAAGCAGAAGAATCCATTTTGCAAGATATAAGACAAGACTCAGTTTTAGAAGGATTGAAATCAACTAAGTTATCTTTGCCTGGAGATCGGCATTTAAGGAATTGGTAGCGGATATTCGAGAAGTTGAAGCTGATTGAGCAGGGCAAGGTTTCTCAAAATGGAAAGTGGAATGCAATGTGCTATCATCTGCAAAACTATGGATAGGATTTCCAGTCAATGGAAGAAGGTCTTTAATATACAAGAAGAAAAGAGTGGGGGAAAGAACTGAACCTTGGGAGACACCAGCATTAGTGGAGAAGTTAGAAGACAGAGAGCCATCTACCATCACCCTCACTGATCATAGATGTTATTGTTATTTGGTTTTTAGGAGCATTAGCAACTAAGGCCATATTGCTCCGGGGATATGCGGTGGTCATTCCCTGACCTTTCCGCATCCTCCGTGTTTGGTAGTCATGGGCTCGAACCCCGGTCTAATCAAGAAGAGTGTGCTACGCACTGCTGCTCCTGCCCACCTGGCTACGGAGGCACCACTGATCATAGAAAAAACTGAATAACCAATTACAAAAAACAGTTGGCAAACCATAAGATGGAAGCTTGTTTAGAAGGCCAAACACGATTGAAAGCCTTTGAGATGTCAAGAGCAACTACTTGTGTTTCACCAAACCTTTCCATAGAATTTGTCCATATATGGGTGTACCATAAGCCAGAATATCACCAGTGGATTGACACTGACGGAATCCATACTGGCTATCGTTGATTTGATGGAAGGTTATTATTATTAGCTATATGGTGCAAGGAAGCCTGAGGCTTATGCTGCACCACCCAAAAAAAAAAAAAAATCCCGAGTTACCCTAAGTGAGAGAGAGAGAGAGAAGTAGAAGGGAATCACCAAGAAAAAGAAGAATGATGATATCCAGCTCAGGACCCTGGGTGTGCCAAGCCCATACTCACCAGATGTGAGCCCCTGGTTACTTAGTAGTTTAAGAGTTGGTGATTAATTGCAATGGGATGATAATTGGATGGGAGCAATTTGTCACCCATTTTAGAAACTGGCTGGGTATGAGCAAATTTCCAAGCAGAAGGAAAAACACCTTTGGAATAAGAAAGTGAATGAGGAGATTACAGATTTTTAGCAAAAATTACAAAACCTTATGTATATAAGCTCTGACATGTGATATTAAAGCTTATATACATAAGTAGCACCTTTTAAGTGAAAGGAATCATTAATAAAATAATTAAGGCAACTAAGATGAGTGCTAGTTTCCCCTTAACAAATGGTCACTGTGTAGATATATGAAGTACATCCAGAAAGTTAGTTCCTGGAATTTTACCATAAAAGTTTATTGAGTGTACAGTTGAGTCACTAACCTAATCACCTTCAGATATCCTGTGTGTGTGTGTGTGTGTGCACACGCGCGCGCACACACACACACACACACACACACACACACCTCTCTGGCGCCTCCGTAGTCAGGTGAGCAGGAGTAGCAGTGCATAGCACACGCTTCTTGATTAGACCGGGGTTCGAGCCCATGACCACCAAATATGGAGGATGCGGGAAGGTCGGGGAATGACCACTGCATATCCCCGGAGCAATATGGCCTTAGTTGCGAATGCTCCTAAAAAAACCAAACAACAACACGACTCTCCATTGGTCTTCTCATGATTTGGAACATTCTTTAATTTATTTATTATTTTTTTTTTTAACACACTTAGGATAACTTCAGCATTTTCTTTGATGTCATCCACTGTTGCTGAACAATGACCCTGAAGCCCTATTTTCAGTTTAGGAAACAGCCAGAAGTCAAATGATGGAAGGTCTGGGGAGTAGGGAGGCTGCTGCATGACTGATTTTTTTTTTTTTTTTTTTCACAGCCAAGAACTGAACTGTCATTGCCATTACTAGGTCCATTGTCATGGTACAGGATCCAGCCATCCTTACATTTTTGAGATTGTCTTCACCTTGCATTCTCGTGCAAATGTGTCAGAACCTCAATGTAGTAAGTAGCAGCAATACGTGAGTCACAAACTTGTAGTGCACTATGCCCTCATCATTTAAAAAAAAATGATCAGCATGACTTTGACATTTGATTTTGAAATTTGTTGCATAAGACTTCTTGGACCCCTGTGGACAATTTTGTGTGTCATTCGGATATTCCAACTTGGTCTTGGGATCATAGGCGAATTCCCAACTTCCCCAGTGATCACTTTTCTTGAGAAGCTTGGACTGCGTAGATTTTTCGAACAAATCACCTGCAATGACGTTCTTCCTGCAGTCCATTTGATTGTCCAACAGCAAGCATGGAACATACTTTGTATGCGCGCATGCACACACACACACACACACACACACACACACACACACACACACACACACACTCCTAAATCTTGCATCAGGATTGTGTGTACTGAGCCTACAGACTCCAAAAATCTCAACAGCAGTCATTCGCCTATCATTTTGCATGAGTTCGGGGAATGACCACTGCATATCCCCTTCACTTTCAGGACATCAAAGGGTGTTCACTGCGAGGTTCATCTTCATGTGCTTCCTGTCCATTTTTAAACCAATTAAACCACTAATAAACTGCTGTTTTCTTCAAAACATCATCTCCAAAAACTTTCTGTAATGTGTGCAGTGTCTCCGTAGCAATTTTTCCAAGTTTAAAGAACTTGATGTTAACACGCTGTTCAAGCTGCAACATTCCACAATCAGTCAGCTGTAACACATGATCAAAGTGATCAAGCCAGCTCCCACTTGGCATGCATGCGCATCATGGTCAATGCCAATGCCCCGTTAAACCTTACGGCTGTAGCACAAACTGTTTAAATACCAGCATACGATTCCAGGAATGTATTTAGAAGAATATTTGACAGACTTCCTTTGTCTCTTGGCTTGTTAACTGATCTTATCCTCATTAGGCATTTGTGGGATGAGGTTGAACAGTCTGTATGACACATGAATCTACTACTGGCCATTACCCAAGTATGCAACTGGGAAAAATATCAAGCTTCCAGCACCTGAAAAAGCCAGTCTAGATCTACACTCGTGATCCGAGTACAGATTATGTGCACCCTCATATCCTCTTCTGATACTTGTGTATATTCTTTGCACAACCAGTGGCTGATGCCACTTGCACCATGTTTACTGCAATTTAAAACACTGAATTTTTTCTTGAACTCCTCACTCATGTAATTATAGCTGATTAGTTTAAATGATAGTAAAGACAACAGGTGGATTACTACAAGTGATTCTCCAAACACAAATGAACCCTAGCAGAAACTGCCTGCCGGAGGCAGTACTGAAGATAGGCCATAGTCTCAAAATCTTTAGTCTTTGGAGAATCACTTGTAGTAATCCACCTGTTGTCTTTACTATCATTTAAACTAATCAGCTATAATTACATGCAGCTAAATTAAATCAAAATTATAAGAAAAATTTTCATTTTATTCTCCAGCATTCACAAGATAAAGATAATGCAAGATTACTGTATTTAATAGTGATGTGTGCTTGAAGCATTGTCACTTAAATGTACTTCTGTACTCTCAGACTCAGCTATGGTGGCTGTTACAATATTCTAAACTTTTTTTGACACACGTTCTTAAATTACCCCAAAGTACTTATTTTTTTTATTTTTTTAAATATTATGAACCTTGCTTTAAATATAGAACTGTGGCTCTAATTTAAGATCTGATTTTTTCATTGCATGCACCTACCCTTGACACATTTGCTGCTGCCTATATTTGAGAGAATACCCTTAATACTCATATTTTGATATCTTAATACTCATATAATACTCACAATTCCCATATTTTGGAATTTTTGGAATTGTGAAGAGTAACTCATTTAATGCTTCCTTAAAATAACTAATAGTTGAAAGAAAAGTGTGTAGTTCATAGCTAAAAATGAACTTACTTTTGTGCTCAGCTGTAAATTAGAACAAACTGCAAAATTTCATCAAAAGTTTTTTCATGTATTTACGTAAACCAACCTCATTGTATGCAAAGAACAAATAAAAGTGGGTTGTGCATACCAAATCTTAACAATAATGTTGACAATGTTGATAATAAACAAAAACCAAGCATTGCTGCAAATAGTGCAGAGTTCACTGTACTGATATTAAGTAGTTGTTAATTTTTTGTGCCTTTACTGTTATAGCATTTGTTTATTTTGACTCCCCCCCCCCGACACATATAAATCAGCAGCAGCGAATGTGTTAAACTATATAGTGTAAAGCAACCTATAAAATAAATTTCAATACTATTTATAGGAAATATAATACTATTTCCTATATATAAAAGTATAGGAAATATATAAAAAAATATAGGAAATAAAAGTATATAAAAATTTGACAAGAAAGCATATGTGACATCAGTCCCTGTTTGCCAAATTGCTCAAATTCTTCACGGCCAGGATTGGAAAATAAAATTCTAAAATCGTGCTGGTTATAGATCATTACTCATCTCACCAAAAAATAATGTCTCTGGGATTGAGTTAGTGTTCCTGTCTCCCTATACCAGCACCAGCATTCTATGTCATAGCATTGGAGTAGGGCATCTTTTAAGGTCAGAAAGTAGTACTTCAGAAAAGAAAAGCTCATCATCATTCTAATAAAAATATTCAACTTAAGATAAATAGCAGTAATTTTGAAATAAATGTCTTTAATGCATTTAGTGTTGGGAAGAAAATTACAGTTCCATGCATGGAAGCTAGTTTCAGATATGCAGTCTTAGTGACAAAACAAATACAAACAGTCCAGCAGCAGAATCATAAGGAAATACAGATCTT
Organism: Mastigoproctus giganteus; assembly: GCF_048544385.1. Classification (NCBI taxonomy): domain Eukaryota; kingdom Metazoa; phylum Arthropoda; class Arachnida; order Uropygi; family Thelyphonidae; genus Mastigoproctus; species Mastigoproctus giganteus. The sequence goes on from NC_143587.1 coordinate 134,857,145, forward strand.
GAAGGATTGGATGGTGCACTATTATTGCTTCATGTACATTTCAAGCTTACACTGATAAGTGTTCCCTAGTATGTGAATAGGTGACATATGGCCACTTCTTTCTCATAAAAGCATCACAAATCACATGATGCCATTAAGAGAAAGAAGAGGAGAAAGAGAGAAAGAAGGGAATTACTTTCTTGCAATTTCATCTCAGTATATTTTTGTAAGTGCTCGATTTTTGACTATCATAGGCCTGCTGTATATCAAAGAACTTATGATAATAGGATAGCTTTAAGGATTGCTCCTTAAAGCTCTTCAAACAGAGAAGTTTTTCCTGATTTATTTTCTGCTTTATTAGTTTAAATTGTCATATTAACTTATTTTCTAGAGTAGCTTTATATTCCTAGTTACGATACTTAGTTTAAAGTTTAACTTAGACAGAGATTTCGTAGATATTACTTAGTATCGGTAACGGTATCAAATCCACGTGTCACAAACCAAATTTTTTTTTTAACCAAATTTAGTCGATTTATTAACCAACTGTTATATCAAATTATCATCTATAAGTAGATTATAGACCTAGTCAGGATCCTTAGTTTATTCTAAATTGAGATAGCGAGATTTGGAAGCTAATCAATACTTACGAGTCCGTAGAAATACCGTTCGTGATTCCCGCCATTTTTACACGATAGCATAAGCTTAGTGTCGTATAGTGCATAATATAATATTGTCAATTAATCAGTAAATCTATTAATCTTGATAAACTTTATTGTCAATTAAATTGTACTTTTAACTCTATATATATATATATATATATATAACGACTTAATCGTAACAAATAATTAATACATAACTATAGTGGTACACGTGATACGGAAGTTGTATAAAGGGAACTCGTAGAAAACACTAGATACCGAAAAAAATATATATATAACATAACTGTTTTGGGATATAACTTAAGGATTTAATTTTTGTTTTGAATTTTATTGAATTAAATCGGAATCATGACTCTGACCAGAGCAGCAAAGCAAAAGGCTCAAGCTAATGGGAGTGCTGTGGTTCAGGGGAGAACTGAGGGGGGCAGTTGCCCTCTGAATCACAGTCTATTAAAATGCACTGTTTGCTTGATGTTTGCGGAGCAGTCGGGTACGGGACATGATACTGCCAAGGGGGATGTCTTTGTGTGTGCACGATGTAAGGAGTGCAAGGAAATCAGGCGACAACTCAGCGTTGTTATGGGCCTTTATGAGAGCTTGAAGGACAGGGTGGATGCCCTCGAAGGAAATAAATTGAGGGGCCCATCAAGCTCTCAGCTGCCCACATCAACGCCAGAGCTTGCACTTGGTCATCAGGCAACACAGAAGCAGCCCCCTAGGCAGAATGCGCTGGTCCCACAGGAACTAGTAGTTGTTGGTGACTCTATTGTCAGGGAAACGGGGAACATACTTTGTAAAAAGGATAGGTGGAATAGGACCAGGGTATGTCTGCCAGGGGCAAAGGTTGATGACGTTGTAGAGCGGATATCATCTTTTAAGGGCACAAAAGGTGATATAGTTGTACACGTTGGCACTAATGATATTAAGAGTAGGAGACCGGCGGAATTACTTAGCAAGTACAGGTCACTGTTGAAAAAAAGCCGTGAATTAGGGTTGAACTTGAAAGTGTCTGCAATTCTGCCCAGACACGATAGGAGGGAGTATATGATGAGAGCCTTGTCGATCAATTCGGCCCTGGAGGGATTGTGCAAGGCTCAAGGGGTAGAATTTTTTTCAGCCTGGACTGTACTTGTTAACAGGAGAGATTGCTTCTACAGGGATGGGATACACTTAAATAGAAAGGGTGCAAGAATTTTTGCTGATGCTGTCGAGGCAGTGTTAGGTGGGTCGGAAAACTGCTAGTTGGGGGGGATACAAGGACTAATAGATTAACAGTAGCCACTGGCAGAGGTGGAAGTGATTCTTGCACTGCTTCTATTGAAATGAGCAGAAGTCTGAAAAACAAGATGCAGGATATTTCAGAGACTGCTGGTAGTCATTGCGGTACAAGTAAACACATGGGTTGTGTTAGGGTAGCTAAGAATAGAAACAGGTGCATGTATACCTGCGTGTACACCAATGCTAGGAGTTTGGTAAATAAATTTGATGAATTTGAGGTATTGCTCAAAACATCAAAGGCAGATATTGTTGGGATATCAGAGACGTGGTGTCACACAGATATAAGTAATGCGGAACTGGAATTTGGGGAATACAATGTGTATAGAAAGGATAGACAGGACAGGAGGGGAGGAGGGGTTATGCTATTAATTAAGAAACACATAAAGTCCAAGGAAGTGAAGCCAGTCGACATCGATGGACAGGGCAGTGTCGAGTCAGTTTGGTGCGACATAAGCATAGGGAAATCAAAATTGAGAGTAGGAGTGTGCTATAGGCCTAATGACTCTGATGAGTATAATAAGATATTGTACAGGGAAATAGAGTGGGCCAGTAAATCTGAGAGTCTTATAATGGGGGACTTTAATTTCCCAGATATTGACTGGAATTTGTGGGTTGGTCACTCGCACACTAGCAAGGCTTTTGTGGATTTATTGGATGATTGTTTTCTACATCAGCATGTTCGTGAGGCAACAAGAGGGAGCAATACTCTTGATCTGATTATCAGTAGTGATTCTTCATGCATTAAGAACCTGCAGATAAATGAACCACTAGGTGGCAGTGATCACAGTGTGTTGAAGTGGGATTTACTCAAGGAGGTAACTACCATCAGAGGTAAAGGGAAGGGTTTTTGTTTTCGTAAAGGCGACTATGATGGTCTGAGACAGTATTTAAATTCTATACAGTGGGACCAACTGATGATGTTACCAACAGCAAACTCAAAATGGGAAGCATTCAAGGAACTAATCTTGGAGGCTACCAGGCTTTACATACCAACTAAGAAATATTGTTCAAGGTTTAGGCCTAAATGGTTGTCAGATGAGCTAATGAGACATGTGGCAGAGAAGAAAAATGCATGGGATACATACAAATTAATGGGTGACATGGAAGCCTATGATAGATATAAGTTGGTCTGTAACCAAGTCACAAAGGAGATTAGGCAGGCAAAGGCAGACTATGAAAAATCCTTGGCAAAGGATGCAAAGAAAAACAGAAAAGAGTTTTTTACATACTTGAACTCGAAAAGGAAAGGGATGAATCAGATTGGTCCACTGGATATTGATGGTTCAACAGTTGAGGATCCTGCTCAGGTGGCTAACAATCTAAACGAGTATTTTGCATCTACATTCACGCATGAGGAGTTATTCAGGAAGGAGAATGATGTAGGTAAAGTAAACATTGGCAGTGAGCTGGATGATTTTGTAATAACTGAGAGGAAAGTGGAGGAGAGATTGTTGAGGATAAACATAAAAAAGGCACCTGGGGTGGATGGGATCTATCCAGTTATATTAAAGGAGGCAGCAAAGGAAGTATGCAAACCCCTAGCCATAATTATGAGAGCTTCTTTGGACTCAGGGGAGGTGCCCATAGACTGGAGATGTGCAAATGTAACCCCAATTCACAAAGGAGGATCAAAGGCTGACACAAGTAATTATAGACCTGTTAGTTTAACTTCTGTTCCAGGTAAATTAATGGAGGCACTGGTTAAAGAAGCACTGCAGGATCATCTAGACAAGAATTCAGTTATAGCTCAGACGCAGCATGGTTTTGTTAAGGGCAGGTCTTGCCTGACCAATTTGATTGGATACTATGATGTAGTCACAAAAGAACTGGATGCAGGGAATAACTTTGATATTATATATTTGGATCTTAGAAAGGCTTTTGATACTGTTGCACATGGAAGACTGCTGCACAAATTGGAGCAGTGTGGCATTGGAGGCAAATTGCTGCTATGGATAAGGGGATGGTTGAGTGGCAGAAGACAGAGAGTGGTAATCAATGGACACTGCTCAACGTGGACTAATGTTATTAGTGGAGTTCCTCAAGGTTCAGTGTTGGGTCCGTTGTTGTTTTCGGTGTTTATGAATGATATTGATGATGGGATATCAAGTTTAATGTCCAAGTTTGCAGATGATACAAAGGTTGGCAGGGTCGTTAAGGACAATACTGACGCTATGCTGCTGCAACAGGATCTGGAAAGGTTGAACAGATGGGCTGAGAGGTGGCAAATGAGGTTTAACATCGACAAATGTAAAGTGCTGCATATGGGAAACAGTAACCCCAGAGCAACGTATCAACTCTGCGGTACTACACTGACAGTGGTGGAGAATGAAAAGGACCTGGGGGTAATTGTGCAGGCAGATATGAAGTTCTCTGAGCAGTGCAGACGAGCTGCAAGAGTAGCGCATGGTGTCTTGTCAATGATATACAGGAATTTTTCTAGCAGGGATAAGGAGGTGATTATTCCCTTGTATAAGGCAATGGTAAGGCCACATCTTGAGTACTGTATACAGGTCTGGAGGCCTCATTTCAAGAAGGATGTAGAGCTGCTGGAACGGGTACAGAGAAGGGCAACAAGATTAGTAAATGGAACAAAGGGTTGCTCTTACGAAGAAAGGCTTAAGTTTTGCAAATTACAGAGTCTGGAGACTAGGCACCGGCGAGGTGATCTGATAGAGGTGTATAAGGCTTTGAATGGTTTGAGCATGCTCAATGCCAATGGGATTCTTCATCTTTCTCAGAATAATCACCTCAGAGGGCATAAATTCAAATTGAGGAAGGCCGGATGTCGGATAGATGTGCGGAAATTTGCCTTTGGCCAGCGGGTGGTTGGTTGGTGGAACCGACTTCCATCACTTGTTGTTGAAGTTGATAGCCTAAACAAATTTAAAGCTCAACTGGACAGGTATTTCGAACGAACGGAGGGGTGAAATGGGAGTGGGTGTTTTTTTTTTTTTTTTTTTTTTTTTTTTTTGGCTGATGCTGAATAAGCTTGCTTTCTTGCATCATATGCCTCTGCTAATGCTAATGCTAATGCTAATGCTAATTGAAGTTGAAAATAATGCATATTGAAAAAAAATGCGCATTTACAGATCAGTTAAAAAAAATCACAATTTTGAGAAATTTGAGATACAAGTACAATTTAAGATACAAAAAAAAAAAATAAACAATGGCAATTTTTTTAAGTATCATATCATGTAATACGATAAGTTTTTAAGTGTGTTTGGCATATAAATGTGTTTAAGCATCTGTTGTCTTCACTATGGTTCTCTCCTGTCCATCCATCTGCATGTAATAACTCTACCTCTAATAATTATAATAATAACTAAATAATAATTAATAGATCAAAGCAACGATGATAATCAAAATGTAAAAATGAAGTAGTAATTACAGCGAAAAGGGAGTACAAGTTGAGCAGAACATGAAATGACATCAGTTAACTTACTAAGATCGGCACTTACATAAATATCCTTTACAAACAGCAAGATGGGACAAGATGCCATCTCGATATGCCTTGTCTATAGTCCACAGGTCGATGTCGATGTTGAGAGTGTCCAGAGTCATATTAGGGAAGTGTCTCTTGAAATTCTGTAACTGCTGGAGCCTTGAGCATAAGGAGGGGGTACTACGGAGATGTCTGCCTGGCAAACGCCAACCAACCGTGTTCCAGATGTTGATGTGATGCTGCTTAGCTGAGCACAGATGAAGGAATGACTTTATTTTTAGCACATGGGCTCTGTGGACTATGGGCGTATATTGCAAGTTGCAGCAGAGAGTAGATTTAGATGTTGTGTAGATCTGGTGCGACCACAAGTTGGATTTTCATAAAATTTTCATCCCGACTTTCATTAAAGTCAGACCAATGGAAATCCAGCAATTATTATTTCTTTTTCTATGCATAATAGCTAAACTGCCAGGGGATCGATATGCATGAAAATTTATACATGGCTCTTTTAGAAAGATTTTTCTTGCCATCCCAAAATTCATTAAAATCAGACCACAGACTGCTAATTATTGCAATTATTATTATATTTTATTTATTTTTTTTTTTTTTATACATACCAAATAGGCTGTCCATATACTGTACATGAGCTGATTAGAGAAATGAATGGGCAATATGACAGATACACAGAAACTAAATGTTCTCAGTTTTGTGCATGGAAGTCATTGCTTGTTTTTTTTTTTTAATAAATCATGAATTATTACTGTTTCCTAATGCATCTGAAATGTAACACATTACTTACATGAACTGACTAACTTGTTCTGTATATATAATCTGTAAATAGTGTTTGTATATATTTTGATGCTTAAATAACTTTGAATGCCCAAAGAAATATAAAGTGTATTTCAATGCATAGCCAGATAAAGCAAAGAATTGAAATAGCACCCAGCTGTACTTTATAGCAGACCCTTGTAAAGTCTATGACAAGTTAGATACCTACACAAATGTAGTTTGTATATAATTTAGCTTTATATTGATTCAACTACAATTTTTAGCAGGCGCCTCCGTAGCCAGGTGGGAAGGAGCAGCAGTGCGTAGCACACGTTTCTTGATTAGACCGGGGTTCGAGCCCGTCACCACCAAATATGGAGAATGCGGAAAGGTCATGGAATGACCACCGTATATCCCGGAGCAATATGGCCTTAGTTGCTAATGCTCCTAAAAAAAACCAAAATAACAAAAAAAATAACAATTTTTAGCATTAATTTAAATATTTGTTATGAATGCATATCTTTAATTCATATATATAAAAATTTTTAGTATCCCACACCATCAGTTATCTACCAATTAATTGACAGCATCCTCAATAGTACCGTAAACATTGCTTTTTCTTATTTGTCAACACTTTTTCCAAAGCATATAATGGCACACTTTTAAGAAGTTCTACATAGGTGTGTATTCTTTAAATTAAATGAAAATTGTCTGGCTAAATTGCATAATGAAAGCATTGTAATAATTGCTCTAGCTGCTGATTTGACATGTATTTTACCTTCCACTCTGAAATGAAATGAAGATTGAAATACATACAGAAGAGAGGGTATGGTTTTCATTGCTCCAGAAAAAAGTGACATCATAATGTGGTAATCATGGTCACACCGTCACATCCATTTCTGAAAAACATTGAATAAATAAGTGCTGTGAACTGTTCAAGTTAGGCTTGTCTCATGAATTATAATATTGAAATAAAATTAATATAAATACATTGTTATAACCTGTGCACCATTGTGGAGTCTGAAGTGTATGGTTTACATTTTTACATATGAATTATTAATACTAGCATGATACAATTCCAATATTTGTTATATAATTATCATAATATAATGAATGAACTCAGTTCTAGTTACGAATGTCCAGTTAACATATATGTGAACATATAGGTGAAAACAACAATAATTGCTGCTCAAGTTGTGCTCTTCCATAATAATGGCTCAAAAATTTTTTTTTTCGTTGTCTGCAGTAGCACTCAAATTTGTATTATGAATTTTCTAAATAAGCCAGAATTTTTTGTGTATGCTTTTCTGTATACTATTTATTTTATATTTCATTTGGCTTACGTTTTATGCAATAAAATAATAATAAAATTATATAAAATGTTAAGATGTGGATCCACTTTAGTTTTTAATTAATTTTGTGAAACTGCAGGACTGTCTTATGGCTTCATACAATTTTGAGCCACAGTTACATGCTCAAAGAGCCGCATCTGGCTCGCGAGCCACAGGTTGCTGACTCCTGCATTATGGCAACCTAATACTAAGAACTGGGCGAATGAGAAATTATTTTGAGTTTATCATTGCTCATTATCAGAGAATCACTAATACCCACTCTTTATCTTGTATAGCAAGATAATTAAGAAAACAAACTTCTGCCATGCTAATAAACTTTTCTTTGTAAACTGTATTATTTCAATTTAGCTTTTATACTTAGCATTAGCATTACTAGAGGCATTTGATGCAAGAAAGCAAGATTATGCAGCATCAGCCAAAAAAAAAAAAAAAAAAAACCACTTCCACTTCACCCCTCTGTTCGTTCAAAATACCTGTCCAGCTGAGCCTTAAACTTATTTAGGCTATCAACCTCCACCACAAGGGATGGAAGTCTGTTCCACCAACCAACCACCCGCTGGCTAAAGGCAAATTTCCGCACGTCTATCCTACATCTGTCTTTCCTCAATTTGAATTTATGCCCTCTCAGGTGATTTTTCTGAGCTAGAGGAAGAATCCCATCAGCATTGAGCATGCTTAAACCATTCAAGGCTTTATACACCTCTATCAGATCACCTCGCTGGTGCCTAGTCTCCAGAAACTGTAATTTGCAAAACTTAAGCCTTTCTTCGTAAGAGCACCCCTTTGTTCCATTCACTAATCTTGTTGCCCTTCTCTGTACTCGTTCCAGCAGCTCTACATCCTTCTTGAAATGAGGCCTCCAGACCTGTATACAGTACTATAGGTGTGGCCTGACCATCGCCTTATACAATGGAATAATCACCTCCTTATCCCTGCTGGAAAAATTCCTGTATATCATTGACAATACTCCATGAGCTACTCTTGCAGCCCATCTGCACTGCTCAGAGAACTTCATATCTGCCTGCACAACCACCCCCAAGTCCCTTTCATTCTCTACCACTGTCAGTGTTGTACCACAGAGTTAATACGTTGCTCTGTGGTTGCTGTTTCCCATGTGTAGTACTTTACATTTGTCAATGTTAAACTTCATTTGCCACCTCTCAGCCCATCTGCTCAACCTTTCCAGATCCTGTTGCAGCAGCATAGTGTCAGTAGTGTCCTTGACAACCCTGCCAACCTTTGTATCGTCTGCAAACTTGGACATTAAGCCCGATATACTATCATCAATATCATTTATAAATACAGAAAACAATAATGGACCCAACACTGAGCCCTGAGGGACTCCACTAATAACATCAGTCCACGATGAGCAGTGTCCATTGATTACCACTCTCTGTCTTCTCCCCCTCAACCACCCCTTTATCCATAGCAGCAATTTGCCTCCAATGTCACACTGCTCCAATTTGTGTAGCAGTCTTCCATGTGCAACAGTATCAAAAGCCTTTCTAAGATCCAAGTATATAATATCAAAGTTATTCCCTGCATCCAGTTCTTTTGTGACTGCATAATAGTATCCAATCAAGTTGGTCAGGCAAGACTTCCCCTTAACAAAACCATGCTGTGTCTGAGCTATAACTGAAGTCTTGTCTAAATGATCCTGCAGTGCTTCTTTAACCAGTGCCTCCATTAATTTTCCTGGAACAGAAGTTAAGCTCACAGGTCTATAATTACTTGTGTCAGCCTTTGATCCTCCTTTGTGAATTGGGGTCACATTTGCACATTTCCAGTCTATGGGTACCTCCCCTGAGTCCAAGGAAGCTCTCATAATTATGGCTAAGGGTTTGCTTACTTCCTTTGCTGCCTCCTTTAATATAACTGAATAGATCCCATCCACCCCGGGTGCCTTTCTTGTGTTTATCTTCAACAGTTTCTCCTCCACTTTACTCCCAGTTATTTCAAGATTCTGTAGCTTACTGCTAGAGTTGAATACACCTCTGGCATTCCCCTCCCTGAATAACTCCTCATGTGTGAATGTCGATGCAAAATATTCATTTAGTTTGTTAGCTACCTGAGCGGGATCATCAACACTTGACCCATCAATATCAAGTGGACCAATCTGATTCATCCCCTTCCTTCTAGAGTTTACATAAGTAAAGAACTCTTTGCTGTTTTTCTTTGCATCCCTTGCCAAGGATTTCTCGTAATCTGCCTTCGCCTGCCTAACCTCCTTTGTAACTTGGTTGCATATCAACTTGTATCTATCATAGGCTTCTGTGTCATGTGTTAATTTGTATGTATCCCATGCATTTTTCTTCTCTGCCATATGCCTCATTAGTTCATCTGACATCCATTTTGGCCTAAACCTTGAACAATATTTCTTAGTTGGTATGTAAAGCCTAGTAGCTTCCAAGATAAGTTCTTTGAATGCTTCCCATTTTGAATTTGCTGTTGGTAACGTCATCAGTTGGTCCCACTGTATAGAATTTAAATACTGTCTCAGTCCATCGTAGTCGCCTTTACCGAAACAATAACCCTTCCCTTTACCCCTAATGGTAGTTACCTCTTTGAGTAAATCCCACTTCAGCACACTGTGATCACTGCCACCTAGTGGTTCATTTATCTGCAGATTCTTAATGCATGAAGAATCACTGCTGATAATCAAATCAAGAGTATTACTCCCTCTAGTTGCCTCCCGAACATGCTGATGTAGAAAACAATCATCCAATAAATCCACAAAAGCCCTGCTAGTGTGTGAGTAACCAGCCCCCAAAATCCAGTCAATATCTGGGAAATTAAAATCTCCCATTATAAGACACTCTGATTTACTGGCCCACTCTATTTCCCTGTACAGTTCCTTATTATACTCATCAGAGTCATTAGGCCTATAGCACACTCCTACTCTCAATTTTGATCTCCCAATGTTTATGTTACACCAAACTGACTCCACACTGCACTGTCCAGCGATGTCGACTGGCTTCACTTCCTTGGTTTTTATGTGTTTCTTAACTAATAGCATAACCCCTCCCCCCTTCCTATCCTGTCTATCCTTTCTGTAGACGTACTCCCCAAATTGCAGTTCTGCATCCCTTATATCTGTGTGACACCACGTCTCTGATATCCCAACAATATCTGGGCGCCTCCGTAGCCAGGTGGGAAGGAGCAGCAGTGCGTAGTACACGCTTCTTGATTAGACCGGGGTTCGAGCCCGTCACCACCAAATACGGAGGATGCGAAAGGTCAAGGGAATGACCACCGCATATTCCCGGAGCAATATGGCCTTAGTTGCTAATGCTCCTAAAAACCAAAAAAAATAAGAAATAAATAAGAAACCAACAATATCTGCCTTCGATGTTTTGAGCAATACCTCAAATTCATCAAATTTATTTACTAAACTCCTAGCATTGGTGTACACGCAAGTATACCTGCACCTGTTTCTATTCTTAGCTACCCTAACACAACCCATGTGTTTACTTGTACCGCAATGGCTCCCAGCAGTCTCTGAAATACCATGCATCTTGTGCTATTAGAATACCCGATTGCTCTGCAAACATCAAGCAAACAGTGCATTTTATAAGGCTGTGAGTCAGAGGACAACTGCCCCCCTCAGTTCTGCTCTGAGCTACAGCACTTCCATTAGCTTGAGCCTTTTGCTTTGCTGCTCTGGTCTGAGTCATGATTCTATTAATTTAATTCTTATGGTGTATTACTTAATTCTTATGGTGTATTATTTTTATATTTTTTTTTTTACTTTGCATGATGTGATTTTCAATATTATGTATGCCCTAAAATACATAGTTTTTAAAGGGCAAATTTTGTTTGTGAGCTTAGGTACTCACCTAATGCTGATTACATTATTTCTTAGAGAAAAAATTGTTTCAAATTAAGAATGACTTGAGTTAAGGATAGGGATGGGGAACTTAACTTGTTTGTAAGTTGAGCAAGTGTACTTGATATATTATCTTTTTGGTTATAACATGTATTTATTTTACATTGCCCTACCATTAATATCTGGGCACTACCCCATTGATAGTTAGTCATATCCCACCCAAACACCACAAACACAATTATAAATGTGTTCGTATGCCTTCAAGGAGACAGCAGTACAATTCTGAATACAAGGTGCTGCAATTGATGGAATTAACAGACTTCCAGCATGGAGTGATAATAGGATACCACATAAGCAGTTGATCTGTACGTGAATTTTAATGGCTGAAGATCCTTGGGTTGACGATTGGTGATGTGATCTGCAAATTGAAGTGGACTGGTGCTGTCACGGAATAACCTGGAAAGCCCTCACCTGCTCAGAAAGCAGTCTGATGTTGTCACACACACAGGCCCTCATTGAGACAGTTGAAACACATGTCAGTACTAGTACAGTACACTGGTTGCTGTGTGATCTGTGTTACCACATTCATGCAGCCTACCACAAGTCACTAATCACTCCGACTAATGCCAAATGCCATCTATTTTGGTATGAGACCTACCATTCTAGGACCATAGACCAGTGGAAAGCTGTGCTTTAGAATGATGGGTCATGGTACATGGTCTGCTAGTCTGATGGTTGTGTGTGGGTGTGGTAGATGCCTAGCAAAAGCTATTTGCTGGACTGTATCATCCTGACAATGAAGTTTAGCAGAGGCAGTGGGATGGTATGGGGCTGTTTTTCATGATATTTGACCTGGGAACATTGGTAGTTTCAGACCTCTATGATGAATTGGGTTGTCAGGTGCATGCAAGGAAAGACTATCCAAAAAACGGAGCTGAACTGATTTCCATTTTGAAGGCCGAATGGCAGAAAATATATGAGGTCATTTACAAGAACCTGGTGGAGAGTGTTCCATGGAGACTAGAGGATGTCATAAAGGCTAAAGGTTTCAGCACACATTATTAGTTTTCATGTAAATAAAGGTTATTTTTAGATATGCAGGTGTCTAGATATTCTCATTTTTTTACTCACTGTATAAAAAAATGAATATGAAGATCATTTATTATACCAATTTTGAATATAATAGATGTTCATTATCCTAAGCAGTCTAACAAACTCTCATTGTATCAGTGTTGAATGGAACTTCCACAGGCACACAAACAGCATTGGAACATAGTAGTATATTTGATTTCTATTTTCGGAGTTAGTCCTAATATACTGTTCACAGGGTATTTTTTCTTAAAAAATGAGAATATATTATTTTAAACTTCATTTTGCCTTACTTTTTAAATAAAAAATCCATTTTTACTCATGAAGGATTCAGATGATCTTTGGGGAGATGATGATGACTCTCTTGAAGAAGAAGATAGCTGGGAGACTGAGTCTGAAGGATCTGTAATTGAAGCTGAGGAAGGGTACTTACTTCTTTACAGTATTTTCACTAATTAATTAAAGTAGAATTGCAATGATACCGGTACATTGTCTTTACTTGGTAGAATTTCAAGTTTATGTAATTTAAAAATTGATTATAATATGAGAATGTAGATTGCAACCAACTGGATTTAAGGCCTATTACAATTATGCAGGAAATTTTTTTCCATTAATAACACTCATCATTAAACTCTTTCAATTAAAAGCTTAGAACTTATATTTCAGTTTTCTGATCTTGGGCATTCCTAAAATTAATCTGGTTAAAATGAATTTTAGCAATGCCCATAATTCTAAGGAAATGAGAAATTTAATTTCTGATGGTAGAAAACACTGAACTGCATAGTTGCAGAAAAATTAAATTCAATATAGAAATGACTGCTCGGGTGAGCTTACAGTTTAACAGAATAGACAAATTTTGATAACAGGTCATACATTACAAACTTAGCCTTAAGAAATTCATCATCATAGCAAAAGTTGTTAGTCCCTTATTGCTCTTCAGAAGGCTATCTGACTGTCACATATCAAATCTTATTAGGCTCCTCTGCTTTTTTCTAGAAATTCTCAAATATTTGCTTCTTTTGGTGTAGAGAATCAACAGTTGACTAACATATTTGCAGAACAAATTTGACTAACAAATGCTTAATTTTGTCACTTCTTAGTGACAGTCCTTAATCTAGTCATATCTATTGCACTATGCAGTCAATGTTGGAGGGGGGGGGAATGATCTGTTTGTCATAGATAATTGTTTTTTCATTAAATTTCACAAAGAAATAAATAAATTCAGTTATAAAACTATGCAGCAGTGAAGGCATCCTAATTTATATACTAAAAATGCAGCACATAAACACAAGAAACTGTAATGCTTTTATAAGTGGTAGGTTGCTTGACATTCCGCTTATATAATATAATTCAATGCAAGTGGGTGATAGTTACAGAGAAATTGTTTAAGCAGTTAAAGGATATCCCTTTAACTGCTTAAACAACAGTTAAGGAAAATACATAAAGACTTTGTCATAACTCCCACTGACAAAACTATAGAAAATGATGGTATTACTTGGGAGAAAAAAAAATTTATTAAGAAAACTTATTTTTAGATATGCAGGTGTCTAGATATTCTCATTTTTTTACTCACTGTATAAAAAAATGAATATGAAGATCAGGTCATTGAAGCCATCAATGACCTTAATGATGGCAATTACCAATGATGGCTTCAATGACCTTAATCAGGTCATTGAAGCCATCATTGGTAAGCAGTTATTACTTAACTTACAGATATATTAAATTATCAAGAATAATAACACCAAATTCCTATTTGTATATTTAATATAAACATTTAATAAGTCCCCGGTGGGGTTTAGATTTATTACTTCTTACACCGATGAGCCTAAACATTATGACTGCTTACCTAATATGATGTTGGTCCTCCACGTTCAGCCAAAACAGCTCGTACCTGCTGAGGCATGGACGCTACAAGATTTCTAAATGTGTCTTGTGGTATCTGATACCAACATGTAACCAGCAGCTCCTTTAACTCCTGTAAGTTCCGTGATTGAGATCGCAGATCGGAGCTGCTGTTCCAACACAAACCACAGATGCTCGATGGGATTGATGTCTGGGGAATTTGGAAGCCAGGGTAATACCTGGAAGTCTTCCTCATGTTCTGTGAACCAGTCTCGAACAATGTGGGCAGTGTGGCATGGCACATTATCCTGCAGAAAGATGGCACCGCCAGAGGGGAAGACCGTTGCCATGAAAGGGCGTACATGGTCGGCAATGATGTTTAGGTAGGTGGTAGACGTCAAAGTGCCTGGCACATGGATGACTGGAACCAGGGTATCCCAGCAGAACATCAGCCAAATCATGACACCAGCTTGTTTTCGTCCCACTGTGCATCCAGGCACCATCACTTCCCCAGGTAATCGAACCACACGTACCCGGCCATCCACATGGTGCAACAGGAAACTTGATTCATCGGACCAGACGACCTTCTTCTAATCACTCAAGATCCAGTTTCGATGCTCATGTGCCCATTGTAGGCACTGTTTCTGCTGAACCATGGTTAGCATGGGACTCGGAGCAGCCTGTGGCTACGCAGCCCAATTTTCAGCGGGGTTTGATGTACTGTGTGTTGTGACACATTACTCCTGTCACCAACGTTCCAATTACCGGTGAGTTGCGCCACAGTCGCTCTTCTGTTGCCATGTACCGCGCTTGTCGGTTGCCATGCAGCCGCTAATAACTTACAAATACACTTTATCTGTATACATGTCGCGAATGGATATATATGTGAGAATGTATATAAATTGTATATAAATCTTGTATCATGTATATATAAATGGATGTATATAAATCTTGAGAATGTATATAGAATTGTGTGTATAAATAAATGTTGCCATGTACCATTCAGGAAAGCCTTTGCTCACCTCTAGCATGGATGAGCTGTGATTGTCCAACACGTCGCTGGAAGTTCGTGGGTTCCTCCCTCTTCGGACCACTTTCAGTAGGTATTAACCATGGTTCACTGTGAGCACCCCACCAGCCATGCTGTTTCGGATATGCTGTGACCCAATCATCTGGCCATTACAATTTGGCCTTTATCAAACTTGCTTAAGTCCGCTGCCTTTCCCATCTGAAGAACAAGAGTAACACTGACTAACAGAGCTCAGTATAAGGTGTTTTTTGTACTGTGTCCTCTCCCATGCACACTCTTTAGTTCACCTGCAGTTGCTTCGATTTGCATAATGATTCACTGGTCATAATGTTTTGGCTCATCGGTGTATAATGACAGTTATGTACCCAGTAAATCACTAGAAATATTTCTAAAGGTAATTATAAATAATCTAGATAAAACTAGATTTATCAATAATAATTCTCCAGTATTGGGGATCCAGTCTCTTAGTAGTGATGTTTACCATACAGTAACTTCAGTAATCTGTTTACGTATATTTCACATGATAATTTAAGATTAGTATATGAGGCGCCTCCGTAGCCAGGTGGGAAGGAGCAGCAGTGCGTAGCACATGCTTCTTGATTAGACCGGGGTTCGAGCCCGTCACCACCAAATAAGGAGGATGTAGAAAGGTCAGGGAATGACCACTGCATATCCCGGAGCAGTATGGCCTTAGTTGATAATGCTCCTAAAAACCAAATAACAAACAAACATTAGTATATGATAACACCTACAACGAATTTCATAAATTTTTAAAATGTGGAGAGAAAAAAAAATAAATAAATAACTCTTTGGAACCGTTAAAATTATCTTTTCAATAATTTTGTTTGTAGTGGTTCATCTTCATACTGGCAGTTCCTGCTTTATGAGTTCCTGGGTTTACGAGGGTTTTTTTTTTTTTCTGTTTTTTTTCAAGTATCAACAAAATCAAAAATATGAAATAAATAAATGCTAAACATTCATAAGTAAGGCATTTCACACCATGCACATAGCATCTCACTGACCCACATAAAGCAGTTACCGCACTGACGTTACAAACAGTGGTTATGTTGCGCTTCATTTTCACTGTCTTGTCTTATTTCAGATTTATCTCTCTTATTAATACTGTATAGCATGTGCCAAAAATACTATGAAGAGCAATGTTAATAAAAAGCAAAAAAAAGCAGCAAAGCAAAAGGCTCAAGCTAATGGGAGTTCTGTTGCTCAGGGGAGAACTGAGAGGGGGCCAGTTGCCCTCTGAATCACAGCCTTTTAAGATACACTGTTTCCTTGATGTTTGCGGAGCAATCGGGTACGGGACATGATACTGCCATGGGGGATGTCTTTGTGTGTGCACGGTGCAAGGAAATTAGGCGAAAACTCAGCATTGTTATGGGCCTATATGAGACCTTGAAGGACAGGGTGGATGCCCTCGAAAGAAATAAATTGAGGGGGCCCATCAAGCTCCCAGCTGCCCACATCAATGCCAGATCTTGCACTTGGTCATCTTGCAACACAGAGGCTGCCCCAAAGGCAGAATGCCCTGGTCCCACAGGAACTAGTAGTTGTTGGTGACTCTATTGTCAGGCAAACGGGGAACATGCTTTGTAAAAAGGATAGGTGGAACAGGACCAGGGTATGTCTGCCAGGGGCAAAGGTTGATGACGTTGTAGAGCGGATATCAAGTTTTAAGGGCACAAAAGGTGATATAGTTGTACACGTTGGCACTAATGATATTAAGAGTAGGAGACCAGCAGAATTACTTAACAAGTACAGGTCACTGTTGAAAAAAAGCCGTGAAGTAGGGTTGAATTTGAAAGTGTCTGCAATTCTGCCCAGACACGATAGGAGGGAGTATATGATGAGAGCCTTGTCGATCAATTCGGCCCTGGAAAGATTGTGCAAGGCTCAAGGGGAAGAATTTTTTTCAGCCTGGACTGTACTTGTTAACAGGAGAGATTGCTTCTACAAGGATGGGATACACTTAAATCGAAAGTGTGCAAGATTATTTGCTGATGCTATCGAGGCAGTGTTAGGTGGGTTGGAAAACTGCTAGCTTGGGGGGAGACAAAGACTAATAGATTAACAGTAGCCACTGGCAGAGGTGAAAGAGATTCTTGCACTGCTTCTATTGGAATAAGCAGAAGCCTGAAAATCAAGATGCAGGATATTTCAGAGACTGCTGGAAGTCATTGCGGTACAAGTAAACACATGGGTTGTGTTAGGGTAGCTAAGAACAGAAACAGGTGCATGTATACTTGCGTGTACACCAATGCTAGGAGTTTAGTAAATAAATTTGATGAATTTGAGGTATTGCTCAAAACATCAAAGGCAGATATTGTTGGGATATCAGAGACGTGGCGTCACACAGATATAAGGAATGCAGAACTGGAATTTGGGGAGTACAACATCTACAGAAAGGATAGACAGGATAGGAAGGGAGGAGGGGTTATGCTATTAGTTAAAAAACACATAAAATCCAAGGAAGTGAAGCCAGTCGACATCAATGGACAGGGCAGTGTCGAGTCAGTTTGGTGTGACATAAGCATAGGTAAATCAAAATTGAGAGTAGAAGTGTGCTATAGGCTTAATGACAGGGCAGTGTCGAGTCAGTTTGGTGTGACATAAGCATAGGTAAATCAAAATTGAGAGTAGAAGTGTGCTATAGGCTTAGTGACTCTGATGAGTATAATAAGATACTGTACAGAGAAATAGAATGGGCCAGTAAATCAGAGAGTCTTATAATGGTGGATTTTAATTTCCCAGATATTGACTGGAATTTGTGGGTTGGTCACTCACACACTAGCAAGGCTTTTGTGGATTTATTGGATGATTATTTTCTACACCAGCATGTTCGGGAGGCAACTAGAGGGAGTAATACTCTTGATCTGATTATCAGTAGTGATTCTTCATGCAGTAAGAATCTGCACATAAAGGAACAACTAGGTGGCAGTGATCACAGTGTGCTGAAGTGGGATTTACTCAAGGAGGTAACTACCATCAGAGGTAAAGGGAAGGGTTTTTGCTTTCGTAAAGGCGACTATGATGGTCTGAGACAGTATTTAAATAATATACAGTGGGACCAACTAATGATGTTACCAACAGCAAATTCAAAATGGGAAGCATTCAAGGAACTAATCTTGGAAGCTACCAGGCTTTACATACCAACCAAGAAATATTGTTCAAGGTTCAGGCCTAAATGGTTGTCAGATGAACTAATGAGACATATGGCAGAGAAGAAAAATGTATGGGATACATACAAATTAATGGGTGACATGGAAGCCTATGATAGATATAAGTTGGTCTGTAACCAAATCACAAAGAAGATTAGGCAGGCAAAGGCAGATTATGAGAAATCCTTGGCAAAGGATGCAAAGAAAAACAGAAAAGAGTTCTTTACCTATTTAAACTCAAGAAGGAAAGGGATGAATCAGATTGGTCCACTGGATGTTGATGGTTCAACAGTTGAGGATCCTGCTCAGGTGGCTAACAATCTAAACGAGTATTTTGCATCTACATTCACACATAAGGAGTTATTCAGGAAGGGGAATGTAGTAGGTGAAGTAAACATTGGCAGTGAGCTAGATGATTTTCTTATAACTGAGAGGAAAGTGGAGGAGAAATTGTTGAGGATAAACATAAAAAAGGCACCCTGGGTGGATGGGATCTATCCAGTTATATTAAAGGAGGCAGCAAAGGAAGTAAGCAAACCCTTAGCCATAATTATGAGAGCTTCTTTGGACTCAGGGGAGGTACCCATAGACTGGAGATGTGCAAATGTAACCCCAATTCACAAAGGAGGATCAAAGGCTGACACAAGTAATTATAGACCTGTTAGTTTAACTTCGGTTCCAGGAAAATTAATGGAGGCACTGGTTAAAGAAGCACTGCAGGATCATCTAGACAAGAATTCAGTTATAGCTCAGACACAGCATGGTTTTGTTAAGGGCAGGTCTTGTCTGACCAATTTGATTGGATACTATGATGTAGTCATAAAAGAACTAGATGCAGGGAATAACTTAGGGATCTTAGAAAGGCTTTTGATACTGTTGCACATGGAAGACTGCTGCACAAATTGGAGCAGTGTGTCATTGGAGGCAAATTGCTGCTATGGATAAAGGTATGGTTGAGTGGCAGAAGACAGAGAGTGATAATCAATGGACACTGCTTAACGTGGACTAATGTTATTAGTGGAGTTCCTCAGGGTTCAGTGTTGGGTCCATTATTGTTTTCTATATTTATAAATGATATTGATGATGGTATATCAAGCTTAATGTCCAAGTTTGCAGATGATACAAAGTTGTTAGGGTTGTTAAGGACACTACTGATGCTATGCTGCTGCAACAGGATCTGGAAAGGTTGAGCAGATGGGCTGAGAGATGGCAAATGAAGTTTAACATTGACAAATGTAAAGTACTACATATGGGAAACAGTAACCATAGATCAACATATCAACTCTGTGGTACTACGCTGACAGTGGTAGAGAATGAAAAGGACCTGGAGGTAATTGTGCAGACAGATATGAAGTTCTCTGAGCAGTGCAGACGAGCTGCAAGTGTAGCTCATGGTGTCTTATCAATGATTTCAGAAGATTTGGGAGAAGTCCAGTTGGCCTGCCTCCCTAAAATCCACTCATTCACACCTTCTCATTGGTAAGCCCTATTACATCACTTAGGTGGCAATGATCATGTAAAGTGGTTCTCTTCGAGATGCCTGGTCAGCGTGAAGAGGAAAAGACCAAACCCTCCAGCACATGACAGTAAGACAAAACAAATGGCCCTCTGTCCCCAGCGGCTTTTACTCCCCTTCTTATGGCAGCGAGAGGATCAGAGCGGAAGCAGAGGATGCTAAAAATCTCTGGGTACGACCAGGCTGCCATGCACGGAAACTAAACTTGGCCTGTTACAACATAAGATTACTCATCGGTGAAGATAGGATATTAGAGCTGGAGCGAATTGGAATATCATCGGTTTGGTTGAAACAACAAGAAGAAATGAATCACTTATAAGTTTATCAAGTGGAAATTTGTTGTACACCAATGGAAACAGTGAAAGGAGTGAAGGTGGAATTGGCTTTCTGGTCCATAAAGATATAAAAAAACAATGTTTTGGAATTCAATAGTACATCACCAAGGTGGTAAAACTACTACTCAGGATTTCTAAGAGGTACAAGCTAAAGGTTATAATGATTTATGCACCAACATCGAGCCATCATGATGAAGAGTTGAACAAATGTACACTGAAATTTAGTCTTCTAGGTGAACAGAAAACTCATTACACTGTCATTATGGGGGACTTCAATGCTAAGGTTGGAAAAAGACAAAACAGTGCAGAAAGGGGAACTATGGGAAATTTTGAAATTGGTGAACGAAATGAAAGACTTGTGGAATTTGCAGAATCTTGAGGAATGTCAGTAATGAACACTTTTTTCAAGAAAAGAGTGAACAGAAAGTGGACATGGAAGAGCCCAAATGGATTAACAACTAATGAAATCGACTTCATCCTAACTAACAGAAGATATATCGTGAATGATGTTACTGTCCTGAACAAGGTAAATGTTGGAAGTGATCCAGAATGGTAAGATGTACACGATATAGATGTAAGAAAAGAAAGGAAAAAACTGACTCGAATAAATAATACAAAGGTCTTTGAGATAACAGAAGAGGGAAAAAAAAGCAGTATGTACTTGAACTTAACAACAAGTTTGAGCTTCTGCAGACTGCTCAGGACCAAGATATCGACGAATAATAGTACAACTTTCTGAAAGTGATAAAGCCCAAGAAACCTATAGGTAAAAAGAAATCGAAAGTAGAAAAAATTAGTCAAGAAACATTTTGTCATGATGAACTGAAGACGACAAATGAAGATCAAGAAAAACACTGACAAGGAGAAAATTGAGTATACTGAGTTACGCAAAGCCATTAGAAAGAGACTCAGAGAGGACATAAGAAAATTTAACACAAGAAAAGTAGAACAAGCATTAAGTGAAGCAAAGGATTTAAACCAGCAGCCATGAGCAGTGATACAGAAAGACAAATGATACTAAAACTGAAGAATAGCGATGGTGTACTTATAAACAGGAGAAAACGCATAATTCAAATAGCAGAAGACTACTATAAAGAGTTATACAAGGAGCAAGGGAATGATGACAGTAGTGGGGAAGATGGATATACAACATACCTGATATATTCCTAATGAGGTAGAACATGCGTTGAAGAAAATGAAGAATCAGAAAGCCCCGGGGGAAGATGAAGTTACTGTACAGTTAAAATTGGGAGTTAGAGACATGACACAAAAACTGGCAAGACTCTTCACAAAATGCATTAGAAAAGTTGTGATGTCTAAGGAGGGGAATAATGCAGTCATAGTTTTGCTGCATAAGAGAGAAATCAGAAATTGGAAATTATAGACCAATTAGCTTGTTAGGTCATTACTAACCGATTAGAAAGAATACTTGATGAGAATAAACCGAAAGATCAAGCTTGCTTTAGGACAGCATTCTCAACTATGGATCACCTTCACGTAATATCACAGCTAGTGGAGCAAGCAAATAAATATAAAACACCATTATGCCTATCATTAGCATTAGTAGAGGCATTTGATGCAAGAAAGCAAGCTTATGCAGCATCAGCCAAAAAAAAAAATAAAGTGAAATAAATAAATAAAAAATAGCCACTTCCACTTCACCCCTCTGTTCATTCGAAATACCTGTCCAGCTGAGCCTTAAACTTATTTAGGCTATCAACTTCCACGACAGGGGATGGAAGTCTGTTCCACCTACCAACCACCCGCTGGCTAAAGGCAAATTTCTGCACATCTATCCTACATCTGTCTTTCCTCAATTTGAACTTATGCCCTCTCAGGTGATTATTCTGAGCAAGAGGAAGAATCCCATCAGCATTGAGCATGCTCAAACCATTCAAGGCTTTGTACACCTCTATCAGATCACCTCGCTGGTGCCTATGCATTTGTGGATTATGAAAAGGCATTTGACTCATACAGCATAAGGCATTGTTTTGAGCACTGGAAAGACAAGGCATAGATACCCCATATATTATGATTTTGAAGAAAATATATGAGAATGCTACCTCCTTTATTAGACTAGACAAAGACAGTAGTAAATTTAAAATTGAGAAAGGTGTTCAACAAGGAGACACAATATCTCCGAGTTGTTTACTGCTGCCCTTGAGGAAGCTTTCAGAGGATTAGACTGGTCACAGAAAGGAGTCAATGTGAATGGAGAGTACTTAAATCATTTACGATTTGCAGATGACATTGTGGTCATAAGCCACAATCCCAAAGAATTAAAGGAAAATCTTAATCAGTTATGCACAGTTAGTAAGGATTTTGGACTATAGATGAATATGGCTAAAAAGTAATGATGAACAAGTATGCCACAGAAATGGATATAATGATTGAAGAAGCAGTAATTGAAAAGGTGGAGTCATATACTTATCTGGGACAAGTCATTAGCTGCAATAATGATAAATGGCTGGAAGTCAAGAGAAGAATAAATTTTGGATGGATAGCATTCAGGAAATATAGTCACATACTGAGGAGCAATATCCCAATTTGTCTGAAACGTAAAATAATGAACCAGTGTATACTCCCCACCATGACTTATGGAAGTGAAACTTGGGCACTCACCAAAAGAATGGAAGAGAAGCTGAGAACTACACAGTGAAGAATGGAAAGAATTATATTGGGAATCAGATTGTTAGATAAGAAGAGAAACACATGGATTAGGCAACAAACTGAAGTAAAGGACATTCTTATCAAAACTAAAGAACTAAAATGGGTTTGGGCAGGACACATAGCTCGAAGACATAATGACAGATGGACTAAGAAAATAACAGAATGGTACCCAAGAGGAACTAGATGAAATTCATGAGTTTGTGGGTAGTAAATGAATGTCCATTGCACAAAACAGAAGGAACTGGAAAGTAGCTGGCAAGGCCTTCATCCTGCAGTGGATTGAAAATGGCTGATGATGATGAATTTGATTTGTTTTAAAGACTATGTTTTCATTACTTTGGATAAATGAATCATTGTTTAAACATAAACTATTGTTTTTTTTTTTTTACCTTTATTTAACATTACTATGGTCATTTTCATTGTTGAGAATGGAATCCCTGTTTTTAACATTACATCTGTGGGAAATAAATTCCCTCTTTACAAGTGCACGCTTGGAATGTAAAGTCAGAAACTACCTGTATATTTAAACAAGAAGATATCAATGGGCATGTAGTTCATGTGATGTTTTATTTAAATCGTTATGAAATTAACCTATACCAAAGCATTGTTATGTTAACAAACCATAATTCAAACAATAAATTGCAGATATATACCCACCTAATTAATTATTGAATGGACCAGTACTAAAAGCCATCAGGAGGCTTCTTATATATATATATATTCATATCAAAAGACCATGATAATAATATAAAAATAAAAATAATACAATAAAAATTTACAATAAAGCATTTAATTTTTTTAATTAGCACTTGAGTATTTCTAAAAAGGTGATTTTTTTTTGATTTAGTAGTTGTTGGCGCCTCGGCTTCTGTGGCCATATTGCACCTCCCAAGGTTTTTGCAGTACTTTGATCCAAGCCCGAGGCGGGAATCGAACCCGCGACCTTTAGTTTGCCGGGCAGGTACTTTACCCACTCGGCTAGCCCGGTCGGCCCTAAAAAGGTGAATGAATGGAAACTTGAATGGAAACTTGAATGAAATTATTAAATAATAATTAAAAAAAATTAAAGCTGAAATTAAAAACCAGTCAAAAAACTAAAGTGCAGTAGTGTACTTATAAGGTATATAAACTTACATATAAATAGATATTAATATAAATAAATAAATTTTCTGTTTATAATGTGGATGGCCACATAGGTTCAGATGAGTTTTCTCAGTCAGAATCAATAGCAGATTTTATTGAAGGACTTACATGTACATTTGGACACACCACTGTCTGATATAATGATTTTTTGAAATTTATATGTTATTACACCACATTTAAGAACATTTGCAAACTGCAAACTTAAAATATGGTGCCTGAGCTGGAAACAAGCTAGAAACCTCAACTCCACTTAACCCAATGGGTGAATGCAGATACCTCTTAAAGAATAAAGTTTAGGGGAATGATGGTGACCACTCTTTCAAGATGTGCTGGCCCTGTAGAAATTCCCAAACACTTGCATTTCTGCCATGGCTTGTTAACAGCAGAAGAACTTTCACTGCCAGCTATCAAGGCAGACAACAGGAAACACCTTAAATAGTCAAATTGTATCTGAGTTATTGGTTATCCCAATAACTAGGAAACCTAGTTATTGGGATAACCATATTTAAAATGTGTTTTCTGTTTTCATGTCCGTCTTGATTGCTCACATTGTGACATCCATGGTTTTTTGCTGGTAGCAATCCATGATAGAAATGCAAGTGTTTAGGAATTTCCACAGAGCCAATGCCTCTTAGAAAAAGTGGTCCTGCAGTTCCCCTAAATTTCCTTTCTTTTTTAGGTTTTTTCCTTTAGTTGGTGTCTGCATTTACCTTTTGGATTAAGTGAAGTGGTAATTTCCTAGCTTGTTTTCAGCAACAGTTGGGCCATATTTTAAGCAGGAGACCATGCTACTATGCTTCCCTAGGTGACTATAGGCTTTTGCTTCTTACTTATTTATTTCTGAAATTTTCTGATTTTTTTATTTTAATGTTTGCTTATATGCTGGTGCAGTTGGCAAGTACCTGTTCAGTATGGTATACAGGTAGTTCTTGACTTTATGAGTTAATTCGTTCCTAGCGCGTGCTCGTAAAACGGGAATTTATTTCGCATAGACATAAGGTTAAAAACAGGGTTTATGTTCTCAACAATGAAATTAGTTAGCTAATTAGTTTATGTTTAAACCATGATTGATTCATCAAAAGAAATGAAACATAGCCTTTAAAGTCAAGCAAATTATAATAATAAAGAAATTATTTACAACTTACAAATGTTAAAGAATGTTTATTCTTCATTATCGAATAAATGCACACTTGTTGATCACTCATTATTGGCTCAGCACTCGTTGGTTTGTTGCACAAGGAGTTGCTTCTTCAGAAATGTTTCAAGAGACGTTTGTTTCCAAGATAATCTTCTCTTTTAATTATAAATTTCACGATTGCATGCATAAGCATTTTTTAACGGAACACACATATTGCAACTAACATGATTCGTGTAAAGTAACAAGTTTACGAAGCTTAAAAAAAAGGAATGAAGAGAAGATTCTGAAAATTTATTTATGTTTTTTATACAATTGAAGATTTCAGTAAAGAGGAAACACATTTCACCATAATAACGCAAAAAACCACAGAATTCCAGCTATCGGTATTTTCGCAAATGCAAGAAGATTGAGTTTACTACCCATTTATAATGCTTGCAGTAACAGAAAAGCCCTATAAACCAGAAAGTGCAAATTGTTTTTATTGTTTTATGGTCGTGACCTCCAGAAATGTGCTTTAGAAAAATATCACAAAGGCATTTAAAATTGATTCTTATAACGGAACATATGATAATGATGAAAGTGTAGTGCATTTTAATGATTTGAATTGGTAACTAATGCAATTTACAAACCACGCTCCCGACCTTTTATATGGCCTTAAGGTCACGTTCATGACCTTAAAAATGACATTTTAGAGAGAAATAGCTTAGTTATACAGTGAAAATTTCAGCTTCCAAGATCTTCAAACGAATACAAAAAACAATGTGTTATTGGTTCACATTACGATATTTTAACGATACGATGATGTCTCTGGAACTGATTAATATCGTAAAGTGGGGTACACTATTCTATAGCTATGCACATGGTTTGGAATGCGGTATTTGTGAATGTTTAACATTCGTTTTTTGTAATTAATGTTCATATTTTCGATTTTGTTGATACTTGATACTTGGGGGGAAAACTCTAAAGTGAGAACTGCCTGTAATAACATTTTAATTTTGGAAAATTCATTACAGTAAAAGCCCTTTTATCCAATGCAATCAGGACTGCCCATTAGTCAGGTAATCGAAAAAGTCATTTAAATCAAAGAATCATGAAGAAGTTTATATTTATTATTTTATTTTATTATATTATTTCGAATTATATTTTCACTTAAAACACATCCATGTTATTCTGTTTAGGTGACGAAATGCAATGTTTTGCAGTGTAGTCACTCCACTTTTTTTTTATAAACATCATATTATTGGCTATTGAATAGTCAACAATATTGTTGGCTGTTGATGCCTCCTGTTCAATACAACAGAAATTGTGTGTAGGGGGGTAAGTAGACAAAAGGAAGAGAAGGATAGCAGGAAAATTCCCATCCCCTCGTATTTCACTAATAGTTGTGGAATTTGAAAATCTAGGGATTTAGAACAACATTCAAGGTCATTTGGAGGTTTCCACTCAGAAATCCAAGTGCGTGACTACTGTCCCCGTTAGTAGAGGCCCTGACTGGGGGGGAGGCATTGTTATGTTTTGTTACTATATTTGTTTTAGATCCCACTCCTCTGAATTATTATTATTATTATCATGACTGACCATTTATGACAAAGAGTTGTCATAAATGGTCAGTCATGAGGGTGTACTAGCATAACAAATGGGGTACATTAGGGATTAGTGTTGGGTCCCTCCTATTTCTAAATATCATAAATGATGTTGACAAAGGTATTCAAGGCAAAAGGAAAAAATTCAAGGGAATTCAGAGTTTGCTGATGATTTGAAGTGGGAATGATAGGTAGTTAACAGCTCAGTGGGAATGGTGGTCTATGTATGTTTATTGACTTGTTTGTTGATCTTATTGCTAGATTTTCACTGGTTTCTAACTTTAATATTGTGTCTTGTTTGTCTAATATTGTGGTGTTTTCAAAGGATGGGTAAAGTCCTGTGTCTAAGTGGTGAGCTACCAACTCAAAACTAATTTTTTCTGTCCAGTCTTATTTTTTTATTATTATTATTATTTATGGCTACTTTTAAACTGCCGTTATGCATGTCATTTTGAAGCAGCATGGCTACAAGAGAAAATCACAATAAGTTAGCATTTGTTTGACTGTGAATATTAGCTAACGCAAATTGTCTGTCCAACCTGTTTAAAGTTTAGTGGATGCAGGAAAGCAAGCTTCTATAGCATCAGCCAAAAAAAAAAAAAAATCACACAGTTCACCCATTCATACGCTCCAAGAATTTGTCTAGATCTCCCCTGAATTTATTCAAACCATCCACTTCTACAACAACAGATGGAAGCCTGTTCCAACAAACAACCACCAGCTTGCTGAAGGGAAACTTCTGCATATCTATACTGCAACCATCCTTCCTCAACTTAAATTTATGCCTCCTTTTATGTGTATAGTCTCAGCAAGTGCAGGAATGCCATTAACATTTGGCTTCCTCAATCCATTCAAGGATTTAAACACCTCAATCAGATCTCTCTGCCGGTGTCTAGTCTCAAGATGCAGCAGTCTGCAAAAGTGAAGCCTTTCTAGGTAAGAGCCCCTTTGTTCCCTTCACCAGTTTGGTTGCCCTTCTCTGCATCTGTTCCAGCAGATCTACATCGTTTCTAAAGTGAGGCCTCCAAACTTGTATACAGTACTCAAGATGCAGCCTAACCATGGCCTTATACAAAGAGATAATCACCTCTTTATCCTTGCTAGCAAAATTTCTCTATATCATTGACAAAACCCCATGAGCAGTCCTGGCAGCATGGTTGCACTGCTCAGAGAATTTCATGTGACAATTTCATGCGTAATTATCCCCACATCTTTTTCATTCTCCAGTACCCTGAGTGTAGTACCACACAGTTGATAAGTTACTCGGAGTTACTGCTACCCATGTAGAGTACCTTGCATTTGTCAATGTTAAACTTCAACTGACACGTCTCAGCCCATCAACCCATTTTTCTAGATCATGTTGCAGTAAATCACCTTGATGTCTGTTTTTAACTACCCTGCCAACCTTTGTATCACCTGCAAATTTATACATTAAGCCTGATCAATATCATTGATAAATATTAAAAATATCAGTGGGCCGAACACTGAACCCTGGCAAACTCCACTAATAAAATTAGTCCACAAAGAGCAGTGCCTATTGTTAACCACTCTGTCTTCTTCCACCTAGCCATCCCTTTATTCATAGCAATAACTTGCCCTTAATGCCCACATTGCTCCAATTTATACAGAAGTCTTTTATGTGCAACAGTATCAACAGCCTTCCTGAAATCAAAGTATACATCCCTGGAGACTCTCATCTGGTAAGTATAGGCTTGGCAAACCCAGGGTCCTGAGCTGGATATCATCATTCTTCTCTTTCTTGGTGATTCCCTTTCTACCTCTCTCTCTCTCTCTCTCTCACTCTCACACACACACACACACACACACACACACACACACACACACACACACACACACACACACACACACACACACACACACACACACACACACAGGGTCACTCGGAAATTTTTTTTTTTTTTGGCTGGTGCAGCTTCTTTGTACCCTATGGATAATAATAATACAATGTCAAAATTATTATTTTTTGCATCCAGTTTGGTCACTGCGTCATAATAACCTATCATATTGATTAGACAGGACTGTCCCTTAAAAAATCCATGCTCTGATTGCAGTATAATTGCATGCTTCTCCAAATGGTCCTGCATTACTTTATAACCATAAATTTCATTATTTTCCCTGTTACAGACGTTAAGTTAATAGGCCTGTAATTATTCATGTCACCTTTTGATCACCCATTATGAATTGGTGACACATTTGCACAGCTCCAGTCCATAGGGACCTCCCTAAATCCAAGGATGCTCTCATAATTATGGCTTAGGGTTTGCTTACCTCCTTTTCTGCCTCCCTTAATAAAATTGAATAGATTCCATTTTTTATGTCCATCTTCAACTATTTCTCCTCTACTTTCCCTTCAGTTATCACTGTCATTGAGCTTCTCGTTAGTTTCCCCTTCCCTAAAGAATTCCTCATGTGTGAATGTAGCAGTCCTCATGTGTGTGAATGTAGTAGATGCAGAATACTTATTCAATTTGTCTGCAACCTGAGAAGGGTCATCAACAGTTAACCCATAGACATCAAGTGACCCAATATGATTCAACCCCTTCGTTCTACTGTTAATATAAGCTTAGAAGTTCCTGCTGTTTTCTTAGCATTCTTTGCCATCAACTTCTCATATTCTGCATTAGCTGGCTAACCTTGTTTATGACTTGATTACAGACTAATTTATATCTACCATAGGCTTCTATATCACCTGATAGTTTATATGCAACCTTCCTTCTCTGTTATGTGTCTCAATAGTTCATCTGACACCCATTTAAGTCTAAGCATTGAGCAGTATTTCCTCGTTGGTATGAAAAGCCTAATAGCTTCATTGATTACTTCCCATTTAGAGTTTGCTGTTGGTAACACCATAAGTTGGTCCCACTGCACAGAATTTAACTTCTGTCTGAGACCACCGTAGTCACCCTTACAAAAGCAAAGGCTATTTCCTTTACCCTTGACAATAGTTATGTCTTTAATTAAATTCCACATTAGTACACTGCAATTGCTGTCCAGTGGGTATTGCTTCGTCTTGTTGCCTCTCTGACATGCTTACTTATGTGTGAGTGACCAATGCACAAATTCCACTCGACATCTGGATTGTTAAATTTTTACGAGACATTCTGATTTGCTGGCCGATTCTATTTCTCTGTATACCTGTTTGATATATTCACTACATGTGTGTGGACATGTGTTTTTGTAATGGGTGGCACCTAGAACGTCAGTTCTCTCCGCCTCGTATCTCTGTGAAGAACAGTACCACTGTAGAAGGGCCAGAAATAAGTAGTGTATGTTTGTGTGTATTATGTGTGTGTTCTGTTGTTGTGTCTGACCGCTTGGCTACCCAGAATCATCAGTCACCTGGGCAGATGATTCTGGGTACTCGTCCACACCACGGGAAGGTGGGCCAGTCTCAATGGAGCTCGCATTGTCTCAATTCGAGACTCTGACCCACCTGATGTTGGCAAAAGATGGGCCAGATTCCTCTGGGGGCCCACTCCAGAGGAGAGGGGGAAAAAAAAAAAAAAGGATTTCCCGTGGTGTTAAAAAAAAAAAAATAAATAAATAAATAAAATAAATAAATAATAATAATAATAATAATAAACAAATAAATAAAAAGTAAATAAATAAATAAATAGAAAATAAATGAATAAATAAAAAAAATAAATAAATAAATAAAATAAAATTAAATTAAATTAAAAAAAAAAAAAAAAATTGGGAATGTTGCTCCCTATTGAGTAGCTTCACCAGACAAAGGAGTAGAATTATTCGTAGACATATAACTAATTCTTCTTCTTGTGAAAACATCGGATGCAAACTGCTGAAGAGCAACATAAGAATTCTTGTCTCCCACCAGCAAAGTTTCATGCCCATGAGAGAGTGTAGAAACTGACGAACGAAGAACATCTCTAAAGTCATTATACAGCGGACATTCAAATAAAATGTGGCTCCAATTTTCATTTTCCCTGCATTGACAAGCTTCCGTCCTAGAAAGACCAAAACGACATAGTTTTTCGTTAAAAGATCCATGTCCCGTTAAGAGGAAGGATGTATATAAGTCCAAAGAGAACCAGACAGATTTACACAAAAGGTCACCTCAGGGAAAAAAGTCCTAGTAACAGATCCGACAGATGACGTATCCCAGCGTGTCTGCCATAGATTTATCATTTCATTCCACAAACGATTACGTTCTTGCTTAATATCTGAATTAATATTCAGAACCAAACCCATAAATTCAGTTGATAGTTGGTTTTTTAACCTATAACAAAGACCTCTGTAAGCTACGTGAAGGTCCAATGGCAATACACCTGCAAGAACCTGCAGTGCAGAAGTTGAAACAGTACGGCAAGCTCTTAACATACATAATAATATTGTACGTTGCATGGTAGCCAACTTCAATCGAAATTTAACAGTTCTAAGCCTGTGAAACCATACACCTGCCGCATAAGTAGCCATAGGAAGGAATACGGCATTATAATAAATTCTCATGGTATGTCTAGAAAGTCCCCAGTCTGAACGAGAAATTTTTACAATCGCACCAGTGAATGTTCTGATCTTTGTTGTTACATTATTTAAATGAGAGACAAAATTAAGCTTTGAGTCGATTGTAATCCCAAGTAATGTAGTTTCAGAGACAAGTGGAATCCTGTTATTATTAATCTTCACTAAAGGGGGTCGTTGAGGGTTTAAATGTGATCCAAAGATCATCATTTTAGTCTTAGACAAACTTATTGTCAATTTATTATCCGCTGTCCATTGAAATAAATTTTGTAAGACATCATTGGCATTACTTTCAATAGCAGATCTAGATGAACCATGAATTAAGATAGTGAGATCGTCGGCATAACCGATGATTTTAGTGCTACTGAAAAAACGGGAAATCCAATCCTGTAATACCATATTCCATATAAGAGGCCCTAAGATAGATCCCTGGGGACATCCTCGTGAGACTTCTCTAGACACCTCCTGAAATTTAGATTTCACTAAAATGTGACGATTACTGAAATAGCTTGCGAACAGGTGGTACAGTTGCTGAGAGCATCCAGCTGATCATAACCGTTCGAGAGCACTCTGCCACCATAGAGAATCAAATGCACCCTCGAAATCAACAAAGGTAGCTAACGTGTACTTTGATGTTGAATTCTCAATGCTGCGAGCAAATTCAACAAGTGCATCTTCACAAGACTTCCCTACACAGAACCCGTATTGATTAGAGGACACAATATTTTTCGACTGAAGAAGATCAGTAACACGCAGAGTCATTAGATGCTCTAGCAACTTCCCAAGATTTGGCAAAAGTGCAATAGGCCTATAAGATCTAGGATTTAATGCTGGTTTATCTGGTTTTTTAATCAGTTTTAAAAGCGCAATTTTCCACATATCAGGAAAGAGACCTTCTTGGAGACATTTATTAAAAAGTAAAAGCAGTACTTGTGGACGCAATTTGAAAAATCGCAAAATAAATGTATTTTCAACCAGATCTATCCCTGGACATTTCTTAATATTAATCTTTTTAGCAACAGAGGTTAACTCATCAATGGTAAATTCTTCTGTCTGAATATTGGTGGTATAAAGCGAATTTGCAACTCGAATATTTGAATGTACAACAGAATCAGTAGTTAGATCATCCACCGGGAATAGTCTGTCAAGAATAACATTAACTGCATTTATCCAATCAGTAGTCTCCAGGAAATCTTCTTTCACAGTGCCGTATACATCTAAAGAGTGAATCTTATTACGAGCTATCTTATAAATAAGACCCCAAGGATTATCATTACCAGCACTGTGAACAAACTTCTTCCATGTTTCCCGTTTACGTGTGGCTATAGCCTTTACATAACGTTGTTTGAGGGAAATGTATTGAGAGTAAAAATAAGCTACTTCATCAGAATGCCAATCCCTACGTCGACGCTGATATTTTCGACGGGCTTGATGTACCTTTTTCCTTAAAGAAGACAATTCTGAGGTCCACCAGGAACAGATCTGTAATCTAATCTTTTTCTTCCTGGCTGATTTGTATGAGGCCTTAAGTAATGATTGGCGTAATAAGGAAGCAATTCCAGCAGCCGTAAAAGAGTGACGAGACGAAAAGTCTTGTTCAGGGAAATCTGCAGAAATGGATGAGTCAAATAATTCCCAATTTATATGATTTATAGAAAATCTGACTAAAGCTGGCTGTAGTAAAAATTGATCTCCAGGTTTAGAAAAATCAGTAACAACAAAAAATAGAACCCGATGATCACTTGTTGTCCAATCAGTAATCACCACCCAATCACGAACAATTGCTTTAAAATTAAAATTAGTTAATGTCACATCAATATTTGATTCTCCAACAGAGCTGGAAAAGGTTGTTACTTCTTGAGGTAGGTTTATTACATTTAAGCTGTTATTAATAATAAATTCCTCCAACATATGACCATGACGATCACTTCCATTACTGAACCAGAGTGGAGATTTAGCATTTACGTCAGAAGTTATTAAGACATTCTGTGGACCCAAGAAATTTAAAGTTGTTTCTAGATAATTCAGGGATAAATTAAAATCTTCTGAGGGAGGACAATATAGAGAAATTAAATAAAAATTCAAATATGTAACCAAAATACAAGTAGCCGTTCTATTGCATAAACCATTGATTATAGTGATATCAAGCTGATTATTTAACACCACAATACATGTTTTAAGTTCCTCAGAGACCGGTTGAATTATACGGGCAGTGAGTGGAAATCCCGTTACCTTTGGAGTATATGCAGGTTGCACTTTAACAGTATAAGGCTCTTGAATTGCAATAATATCAATAGCATTTTGCTCAGCAAACACTCGAATTTCGTCCGATACTGCTCTAGAACGCTGACCGTTAATTTGCATAATCCTAATACCAGCAAGCAAAGACACAGGAGAATCAGCAAGAACATTATTATCTCCAATAACAGCTCCATCTCCTGGAATAGAACTTGTATTGGTATTATTATAACTATTATTCATTGACGGTCCTTAATCGTGCCGTCTGTAATGCCCGTAAGTACTCGGGACACGTGCCGTCCCTAACCGAGTGCTGATATTCCTTCCTACGTCTCTTACAGTTGATACAACTAGGTGGCTCTTCCTTAAATGGACACTCATTAAATACGTGCCCACTTCGAGCACGATGTCCACAAGACGGGGACTCATGCGAACAGTATTGGGTAGTATGTCCATACCCAAGACACAGATAACATTTAGTGACTATCGTATAAGGACGGTGCTTATGAGAACTCCAAGTCAAAAACAACCTGTCCAGGGAGGACACATATTTATAAATTTTAGGTGAGAAGCTAACAACCCAATGAACTAACGATGACGACCTGGCCTGAGTAGTAAAACGAAAAACTGTTTGTTGCTTCACTTCTTCTAATGTGAAACCGTAATCTATCAAGTTCTTGTTATAAAGATTATCCACAATATCGTCCTTTGAAAGATCCCGTGGGACATCATAAATTATGACTGATGGATTACCTTTACGAGGAACGCCAGTGATCACTCCAGCTTCGGATAACGCCGCCGTTGAAGTTAAGCAGTCCAAATCTGATTTCGTAGTTGTTTCCACAACCACTCCTCGATTGCGAACAAGTCGCAAAGATTTCACTTTTGCATTCTTCAAATCATTTTTAAGAGTTGTAGTAACTACATTTTTCACATCAGAACTTGTTTTCAGGTCACTGTTATCTGAAGCTCTAATTATTAGAACATTATTAGATGATTTAATAAGATCACTAGAAGAAACATCCTTCTCAATAGTAGCCTTCACTGTATCAGCATAGGTACACACAGGCTCTTGTGTATGTAACCTATCCGTCAGGAACTCATCTGTATCTACACCTGACTTTGGTTCGTCCTGTTGAATGTGTTTGCCGGAGACCACAGATAAAGTTTGTAACACTGTTTGTAGCAATCGGGCTCTTTTATCAATTTCCTCATTAATGGCTTTTAATCTCTCATTTTCTATCGATATATTCACTACAGTCATTAAGCCTATAACATACTCCAGCTTTCAATTTTGTTTTCCCAGTGCTTATATCATACCAAACTGACTGAACATTGCACTGGCCATCCATGTCAACTGGATGCACTGCCTTTCTTCTAACTAAGAGCATAATGGCTCTACTCTCCTCTCCTGTCTGTCCTTCCTGAATGCATTGTACTCCCTATTCAGATTCGGCATCACCTGTGCCTAAGTGACACCAGGTTTCTGCTATTCCTACAATGTTATTGTTAATTGGTTTTTTTTAGGAGCATTAGCAACTAAGGCCATATTGCTCCAGGGATATGCGGTGGTCATTCCCTTACCTTCCGCATTCTCCATATTTGATGGTCATGGGCTTGAACCCCAGTCTAATCATGAAGTGTGTGTGCTACGTGCTGCTGCACCTGCCCACCTGGCTATGGAGGTGCCATGCTCCTCCTACAATGTCTTCATTTCATGACTTAATCAGTAATTCAGATTCATCCAATTTATTTACAGTGCTCCCAGCATTAGTATACATGCACATATTCTTACTCTTAGTTACAGCCCATGTATTTAATTGTTCCATGATG
This sequence comes from Mastigoproctus giganteus, assembly GCF_048544385.1. Taxonomy (NCBI): domain Eukaryota; kingdom Metazoa; phylum Arthropoda; class Arachnida; order Uropygi; family Thelyphonidae; genus Mastigoproctus; species Mastigoproctus giganteus. The sequence goes on from NC_143587.1 coordinate 134,892,536, forward strand.
TCCCACAGCAGGGCTTGAAATCCCCAACACTTGCTTTCCAGGCTGCCGCATGTTCCATGCAAGAATCACTTTCACCTCTGCCTGTGGTTCTAGTTAAGCTATTAGTCTGCATATACCCCCCAAGCTAGCAGTTTTCCAACCCTCCTCTTACTGCCTCGATAGCATCAGCAAATATTCTTTCACTCCTATTATTCAAGTGTGAGTTAGGGTTGAATTTGAAAGTGTCTGCAATTCTGCCCAGACACGATGGGAGTATATGATAAGAGCCTTGTCAATGAATTCTGCCATGGAGAGATTGTGCAAGGCTCAAGAGGTAAAATTTTTCTCAGCCCAGTCTGTGCTTATTAATAGAAGAGACTGCTTCAACAGGGATGGGATACACTTAAATAGAAAGGGTGCAAAAATATTTGCTGATGCTATCGAGGCAGAGTTAGGTGGGTCGGAAAACTGCTAGCTTGGGGGGGATACAGGGACTAATAGATTAACAGTAGCCGCTGGCAGAGGTGAAAGTGATTCTTGCTCTGCTTCTATTGGAATGAGCAGCAGCCTGGAAAGCAAGGTAATGGAGATGTCCTGAACTGCTGGGAGTCATAGTGGAACAAGTAAATCATGGGCTGTGTTAGGGTAACTAAGCGTAGAAACAGGTGCATATATACTTGCATGTTCACCAATGCTAGGAGTATAGTTAATAAATTCAATGAGCTTGAAGTGTTAGTCAAAACAACAAAGGCAGATATTGTTGGAATATCAGAGACGTGGTGTCACACAGACATAAGCAGTGCAGAATTGGAGTTTGGGGAGTAGAATGTGTACAGAAAGGATGAACAGAACAGGAAGGGAGGTGGGGTTATGCTGTTAGTTAAAAAACACATAAAATCTAAGGAAGTGCATCCAATTGATGTTGGTGGACAATGCAATGTTGAGTCTGTTTGGTGTGACGTAAGCACTGGGAAAGGAAAAATGAGAGTAGGTGTATGTTATAGACCTGATGAATATAATGAGAAATTGTGCAGAGAAATGGAATGGGCGAGTAAATCAGAGTGTCTTATAATGGGGGAATTTTAATTTCCCACTGATTGACTGGAATTTGTGGATTGGTCACTCACACAATAGCAAGGCTTTTGTGGATTTAATTGATGATTGTTTTCTACAGTAGCATGTTTGGGAGACAACTAGAGGGAGTAATACTCGTGATCTGATTATCAGTAGTGATTCTTCATGCATTAAGAATCTGCAGATAAAGGAACCACTAGGTGGCAGTGATAACAGTGTGCTGAAGTGGGATTTACTGAAAGAGGTCATCATCATCATCATCATCAGCCATTTTCAATCCACTGCAGGATGAAGGCCTCTCCAGCAACTTTCCAGTTCCTTCTGTTTTGAGCACTGGCCATCCATTTACTATCCACAAACTCATGAATTTCATCTATCCATCTCTGCCTTTGTCTTCCAGGTTTTCGTCTAGCTCCTCTTGGGTACCATTCTGTTATTTTCTTAGTCCATCTGTCATCATGTCTTCGAGCTATGTGTCCTGCCCAAGACCATTTTAGTTCTTTAGTTTTGATAAGAATGTCCTTTACTTCAGTTTGCTGCCTAATCCATGTGTTTCTCTTCTTATCTAACAGTCTGATTCCCAATATACTTCGTTCCATTCTTCGCTGTGTAGTTCTCAGCTTCTCTTCCATTCTTTTGGTGAGTGCCCAAGTTTCACTTCCATAAGTCATGGTGGGGAGTATACATTGGTTCATTATTTTACGTTTCAGACAAACTGGGATAGTGCTCTTCAGTGTGTGACTATATTTCCTGAATGCTATCCATCCAAAATTTATTCTTCTCTTGACTTCCAGCCATTTATCATTATTACAGCTAATAACTTGTCCCAGATAAGTATATGACTCCAACTTTTCAATTACTGCTCCTTCAATCATTATTTCCCTTTCTGTGGCATACTTTTTCATCATTACGTTTGTTTTAGTCATATTCATCTTTAGTCCAAAATCCTTACTAACTGTGCATAACTGATTAAGATTTTCCTCTAATTCTTTGGGATCGTGGCTTATAACCACAATGTCATCTGCAAATCATAAATGGTTTAGGTACTCTCCGTTCACATTGACTCCTTTCTGCGACAAGTCTAATCTTCTGAAAGCTTCCTCAAGGGCAGCAGTAAACAGCTTCGGAGATACTGTGTCTCCTTGTTGAACTCCTTTCTCAATTTTAAATTTCCTACTGTCTTTGTCTAGTCTAATAAAGGAGGTATCATTCTCATATATTTTCTTCAAAATCATAATATGTGGGGTATCTATGCCTTGTCTTTCCAGTGCCTGAAAATGCTATATGGAGTCAAATGCCTTTTCATAATCCACAAATGCCAGGCATAATGGTGTTTTATATTCATTTGCTTTCTCCATTAGCTGTGATATTACATGAAGGTGATCCATAGTTGAAAGTGGTAACTACCATCAAGGGTAAAAGGAAGGGTGTTTGCTTTCGTAAAGGTGACTACGGTGGGATCAACTGAAAATGTTACCAACAGCAAATTCAAAATGGGAAGTATTCAAAGAATTAATCTTGGAAGCTACTAGACTTTTCATACCAACTAAGAAATATTGTTCAAGATTTAGGCCTAAACGGATGTCAGATGAACTAATTAGACATGTGACAGAGAAAAAAAAATGCATGGGATACATATAAAATAACAGGTGACACAGAAGCCTATGAGAGATATAAGCTGGTCTGTAACCAAATCACAAAGGAGGTTAGATAGGCAAAGGCAGATTTCGAGAAATCTTTGGCAAAGGATGCAAAGAAAACAGCAAAGAGTTCTTTACTTATGTAAACTCTAGAAGGAAGGGAATGAATCAGATTGGTCCACTTGATATCAATGGGATGACTGTAGACGATCATTCACAGATAGCTGCCAAGCTAAATGAGTATTTTGCATCTACATTCACACATGACGAGTTATTCAAGGAGGAGAAGGCCAGATGTTTATCAAACTCTAACAGGCGATAAATTATTTTGTAATAACTGAGAGTAAAGTGGAGGAGAAATTGTTGAAATTAAACATAAGAAAAGCACCTGAGATGAATGGGATCTATCCAATTATATTAAAGGAGGCACTTGTTAAAGAAGCATAGCAGGATCATCTTGACAACACTGCAGTAATAATTCAGACACAGCTCGCTTTATTAAGGGGAAGTCTTGTCTGACCAATTTGATTGGATACTATGATGTGGATACAAAGAAACTGAATGCAAAAAATAATTTTGATATCATAATCAGCAGACTCTCAATATACCGGGATCAGATTAACTGGGACACTTCACAATTCCAAATTAAAAAAAAAAAAACAACAACCAGAAATCATAAAATTCAAGTAATAAATAGAATAGGTATAAAGAGATGTTTTGCAAGTCGCAAGTAAATAAGCGACAAGAAGCGGCGTTATAAGTCGTCATTGGTTGATTATATCCCTATTATCTTGCAGCCCGCTGTCTTCACACCCGCTGCTCAAAAAAAAAGAGAGAGAGAGACCAAATCCAAATGTTTGGGTTGTTTTAGTGCATCATGTCAATTGTTGTGTTTCATTTTGTGTGTCAGGGATTTTTTTTTTTTTTTTATATTAACGATTTTTTTTTTATTTTTTATTTTTTGTTTAGAAATTGCAAAAATGATCGGCAAACGCAAGAGTTGTGCTTTCAATTAAACAAAAACTTGAAATTATTCAAAAGTTAGAAAATGGTGCACCCGTTAAATCTCTAAAGAACCGCTATAATGTTGATGACGAAACCATACATGACATTGTAAAAAATAAAGGGAAGCTATTAGATTTAAAGTCGACATCATAAAAAATAAACAGAAGCAACGTATTGGGCATGCGAATAGTGCGTGGTAAGTTTCTCTTTTTGGTTTTTTTATCTATCGCCATACTTTTTACGTAGGTTGCTGGGCCCCGGATGCCAAGCGTTTTCCGTGGCCAAGCGATTTTCTGAGCTCTATAAAGCGATTCAAAGCGTTCTCCTTTAAAGGAATCACTCTTCTTTTAAGTTCCCCGTTAGTTTCTCTTAAGTTCTTAAAAAAAAAAAAAAAAGCACTGTAGACTTCATCTTACAAGTTGTAAGTTAAGTCAGGAAAGAAAAGACAACTTTCCTTTTAATTTTATTAGAGTTACTAACCCAACTAACCTAACAACCGCTTGGCCACTCGTGGCATTACTCCTGCCTCCCCGTGGCGGGGCCGGTAACCTGAGTGGGAAAGCAAACCCTCAGGGCCAAAAGGAGTACAAAATGGACAAAGAAACCTTTCCCTCACTTGATCAGTTGAGATCACCTACTGATCAAGACCAACCCGATCATGACACTTATCAAAATCAAAATAAAAGACAAAAAACAGATCTATGTCAACAAGATCACCCAGCCTTTCTCCTTATTCATTCTGTATCAGACTCTCCTGTTAGCAAATTATCCCCATTTCTAATCCAGAAATGCTTGGAAAATGCTGCAGGACCACCGAAGATGGTAAAGCGATTACAGTCTGGAGATCTGCTGGTAGAGACAATGAAGCCAAAACACTCGGAATTATTATTAAAACTGACTACTTTTGGTGGAATTCCTGTGAAAATAACGCCTCATGCCACTCTGAATACATCAAAAGGAGTTATAGCAGAGTGGGATCTGATTAACATCTCAGAGGATGAAATTGTACAAGAATTGACAGATCAAAAAGTAATACATGCAAAAAGAATATTAATCCGGAAAGATGGAGAATTAAAGCCAACAAGGAACATAATACTGACCTTTAGTACCCCAAACTTACCAACAATGGTTAAAGCAGGGTATCTGAATTGTCGTATCCGTCCATATATACCGAATCCCATCAGATGTTACAAATGCCAGAAATATGGACACTCCCAGGTAGCATGCCGTGGCACTATGATTTGCCCAAACTGTGGCTCAACAGAACACACTCAAGCTGATTGTACCGTAACCTCCTTCATCTGTCCCAATTGCAAAGGTAACCATCCGGCATATTCCAAAAATTGTGAAATGTGGAAAGTGGGGAAAGAAATACAAAAATACAAAACAGAAAAGAAAGTAACGTATCAGGAAGCCAAAAAGCACATCATGCAGTTTATGCCAAAACGCACGTATGCACAAGCAATCCAACAAAATCATTCTATTGCTACTCAAACTGACATTGCAGTCCCTCCAAACATTTCTTTTGCAGATTGGGCCAGGTCCGTGCTTAATGCTAAGCCACAACCTGCCAAACACAAGCAACTGGAACAAGGAATTAATACACCTATTTCAGTTCCTCCTAACGTGCCTGAAACTACAAAAAAAGCAGAAAAAACAGTACCTACAGACCATGCTCAGACCAAGAAACAATTCCCTATACATATGGATGTTGACAACAAAACTGACCAAGAAGAAACTATATTAGAACTTCATGCAGAAGAACACATGGATACAGAGAGACCGGTTTTCCCCAAAAAAGACAGAAATAAATCAGATCGTTACAAACAAACTGCTTCAAAAAAACAGACGGATCTAAACACAACTCCTAAAAGCAAGTAATGCAGCACATACTTCAATGGAATTGCAGAGGCATACGAGCCAATATTGATGATATATATGACCTGGTTAATAAGTACAATCCAGTGAGTGTTTGTCTGCAAGAAACAAATTTAACACCACAGGTAACTCTCTCAATTAGAAACTTCACAATGTACAGAAAAGACAGGAATACTGCAAAATCCGCACATGGAGGAGTAGCAATACTAGTTAACTCTAAAATCCCAGTTCGACATATCTCTCTACAGACTGACTTAGAAGCTGTTGCTGTGCGTATTGCGCTTGGAATAACACTAACTCTTGTTTCAATATACCTCCCACCAAACAGACTTTTCATGCTTAAAGAACTAGAAGATCTTATAGCACAATTGCCAAAACCTTTCTGCCTTTTGGGAGATTTCAATGGGCATCACCCGTTGTGGGGATCTTCAAGCATGGATAAAAGAGGACATATGATAGAGACATTACTGAATCAACAGCAGTTAACCTTGCTAAATACTGGCCATCACACTTATGTCCATCTACCCACAGGCTCCTCTTCAGCAATTGATCTGTCAATCTGTTCTCCCATACTGTTCCCCAGTATGGAGTGGTTAACCTTATATGATCCACACAACAGCGATCATTTTCCAATTATATGTAAAATTCAAACAAAACAATCCCATTCTCCAGATTACAGAGTAAAATGGAAATTCACGAAAGCGAACTGGACAAAATATTCATTCTGTGTTTATTTTGATGATCAATTTATTAGAACACAACCAATAGATAAAGTCACAGAGCACATCACCGCACAAATTTTGGCAGCAGCATCTGAGGCAATTCCTCAATCCTCTGGAAACCAAAAAAGACATGCAAAACACTGGTGGAATGAGGCCTGTAACAGTGCAAAACGAGAAAGAAATAAAGCTTGGAACCTGTTTCGTAGATTTCCTACAACAGCCAACCTCATTTTATATAAAAAACAGAAGGCAAGGGCACGACAAATCAGGAAACAAGCCAAAAAAGAAGCGTGGATAACATTTGCCAGTACCATCACGAAGGACACCAGCAGTCGGCTAATATGGAAGAAAATCCAACAATTAAATAATAAGTATATTCCCTTTTCTGCTCCAATCTTGATTAAGAATGGACGAGAACTGTCCTCCCCAAAGGAAATATGTGATTTCCTTGGAGAGACCTTCAGTCAAATATCATCAGCTTCTGCGTACGACAATCCTTTCCTGAAAATCAAAACCTCTGCAGAAAAATATAAATTAAATTTCAACACCAACCAATCCCTTCCTTATAATCAACCATTCATCCTAGCTGAACTCCAAGAAGCTCTGAACAGATCAGCAAACAGCTCAGCAGGACCGGACGGAATCTACTATATAATGCTTAAACACCTAAATAATACAGCTTTAAGATTATTACTAGTATTCTACAACAGGATATTTCTTGAATGTGTTTATCCTTCCTCATGGCATCATTCTGTAATTCTTGCCTTTCCAAAACCAGGAAAGGATCAATCGCTTCCACAAAACTACCGACCAATTTCCCTAACCAGCTGTTTGAGTAAAACACTAGAAAAAATGATACATAGGAGATTAAAATGGATACTAGAAAGCAAAATGCTACTAAATATCAACCAATATGGCTTCAGACAAAACAGATCCTGTTTGGACCTTATGATAAGAGCCGAAACTAACATTCGGAATGCATATGTTAAAAATGAACATCTGGTAATGGTGAGTCTAGATATTGAAAAGGCATTCGATACCACATGGAGGTATGGCATTCTTCGAGAGCTGTATACCCTAGGGTTGAGAGGACAGATACCTCAATTCATCCAGAACTTTCTCAAGTGTAGAACCTTTCAAGTTCGTCACCAGAATGTACTTTCACAATATTTTATTCAAGAAGAAGGGGTGCCTCAAGGGTCCATACTTAGTCCTACCCTCTTCGCAATTAGACTAAATACCATGACACAGAATATCCCCAAAACCGTAGAAATATATATGTATGCCGACGATCTTGCTATATCATGCCATTCACCAACCATTAACAGCATAGAGAGACAGTTACAACTTACCATAAATAAGTTAGAGACATGGACTGTACAAAATGGTTATCGCCTGTCAAAACAAAAGACAATTGCAGTTCATTTCTGTAAAAAGCGCAATTTACATCCAGAGCCTGAACTTAAATTAAAAAACCAACCGATCCATCTTGCCAGCAATATCCGCTTTTTAGGTTTAATATTAGATACTAAACTCAATTTTGCCATGCACATAACTTATCTCAGAACTCTCTGCATGAGAAAACTCAATATACTCAGAGCCATCTCTGCCATGGCATGGGGTGCAGATAGATGCACTCTCCTACATTTGTATCGTTCGCTCATCAGGTCTCGTCTAGATTATGGTTCAATAGTATACGACTCAGCTAGGAAAACTGTACTTACAAGACTGAATACAATACAGCACAGTGCTCTTCGCACTGCTCTTGGAGCTTTCCGAACATCTCCGGTCCAAAGTCTCTATATAGAGGCATACGAACTACCACTCCACCTCAGAAGGAAAATGTTACTCCTCACCTATGCAGCCAGGATTAAAAGCCTTCCAGATCATCCGAATCAACCGCTGCTTTTCAATCCTGAAAGGGTAACATTCTATAACAATAAACCCACTGAAAATAGACCAACTGGTATTAGACTACAAGATGTGATGCATAGCTGGAATGTTCATTTTGAAAACACACTCAAAGAAACCAAAATATCTGATCCGTCTTGGTCCTCAAACCCACCTCACTGCGATACCTATTTCCAACAATGGGGAAAAAAGTCCATGGAAAGCTGTTACATCAAGCAACTGCACGAAGCACATGCCGCTAGCAATGCGCAGAGCTGCTTAATATATACAGATGGCTCAAAATCAGATGATGCCGTAGGTGCTGCAGCAGTCTTTCCCACATTTACAGTATCTGTATCTCTCCCGGCTGAATGTAGCAGTTATACTGCAGAACTTTATGCAATCCACCTAGCTATATACAATATCAATATCTGTCTCAACACTAATAGTTTAATATATACAGACTCCATGAGTGCGCTTTCCGCAATAAGTAACAATTTCTCAACCCCACATCCCATAATAAAAGAAATCCGGTCTCGTTTAAATCATTTGAGGAATCTGAATCATACCGTAAGTTTCTGTTGGATTCCAGGGCATGCTGGAATCACAGGTAACGAAACAGCAGACCAAGCAGCTAAACACCCAAAGAGCAACGCACCTCCATCTTACCAAGTACCCTATATAGATTTATTAAAACATATCCGACGTGTCTGTAGGGAACAATGGTTAAACATTTGGAAGACACAGACAAACAATAAATTATTTGAAATTAAACAAGAACCACAAATATGGAGCTCGAGCTCGAGGAAAAACAGGCATGAAGAAGTAATACTGGCAAGATTGCGCATAGGGCACACACACCTGACCCACTTGTTCCTGCTCATGGGCGATGACCCTCCTGTATGCATGCATTGTTCATCACAACTTACAGTTCGACATATCCTGTTAGATTGTTCGTATTACTCCCATATCAGAAATACTACCTTCCTTTCCCTAACACAAGTGAAACCTTTATCACTAACCCACCTATTGGGAAACAATGCCAATCTGGATGAGCTTTTCGCTTATCTCAAACAAATTAGACTTTATGAATATATCTAATAACAAATAAGGCAAACTACTGTACCTTTCCAAATATCTGAATAGGCACATTTTGGCCTCAGTTGCCCTTGTGCCGAAAAACCTCCACACCAACAACAACAAGTAGGTTGCTGAACATTTTTCAGTACAGTAAATGCCAACTTATGTAGCTTCAGACTTAGGATACGTTATTTATATATTTTTTTTTTATATGACTGAAGATTTCAGTGAAGGGGGACACACATTTCACTATAATAACGTAAAAAATCCACAGAATTCCAGCTATCAGTATTATCGCTAATGCAGTAAGATTGAGTTTACTACCCATTTATAATTAATTGTTTTATGGCAGTGACCTCAAGAAATGTGCTTTAGCAAAATGCGAGTTCGCGTGTAGTGATAATAGGGAGTTTTCACCTTAACCCTGTGAAGTTATTTACAGAAAATTTCATTTTGACCGTTATCATGGTGCCAACTAAGAAAATAAGTGACAGCGGTACTAATAAATCTATCGAGAAAAGGAAAGCAATCGAGTTGGATCAGAAAATTAAAATAATAAGCATGTATGAAAATGGCCAAACATTAACAAGTATCATGTGGCATTCAGATTTGTCAGTGGCAATGGCAAAACACAATAGAGGAGAAAGAAAGACAGAATACGAGAAGCGGTCAGCACCAATGAAGTTCAACTATAATAAGAATCGAGGCTATGAAATACATATCAGTTTTTACAGTTCAATAACGTGTTTTTTCTTCCTTTTATGTTTTCTTTTCTTATGTGCCACTCCGGCTACATCACTGCTGTCCCCAGATAAAGTTTTTATTTGAACTAATTAAAAATATATAACTATTTTTTTTCATTCTTCTGAGAATATTATGTGGGTTTTGTCATTTTGGCAGATTGGGGATATAGCAGCAATATTTTATTAGTCATTTCCAAGTTATGTGAAACTCAACTTTCGTAAGAAGTCCTGGAACGTATCTCTTATGTATGTCTAGGACTTGCTGTATTTTTGTATTAACCGGAAAATTGATTATCCAGGAATATTTTTTTACTCTCTATCCTGGAAAATCTAGAGTCTACTCTACTTCGATTTCAGGAAAGCTTTTGATGCTGTTGCACATGGAAGACTACTGTACAAATTGGAGCAGTATGGCATTAAGGGCAAGTTGCTACAATGGATAAAAGAATGGTTGAGTGAGAGAAGACAGAGAGTGGTCATCAATGGATGCTGCCCTTCGTCGACTAATATTAGTAGTGTCCTTCAGGGTTCGGTGTTGGGCCCATTGTTGTTTGGTATATTTATCAATGATATTGATGAAGGTATATCAGGCTTAATGTCAAATTTGCAGATGCTGCAAAGGTTGGCAGGGTTTTTAATAACAGCAATGACAATATCTTGCTGCAACAGGATCTGGAAAAGTTGGGCAGATGGGCTGAAATGTGGCAACTGAAGTTTAACATTGACAAAGTACTTCATATGGGTAGCAGTAACCCCAGAGAAATGTACCAACTGGATGTTATTACACTCAGGGTAGTGGAGAATGAGAGACCCGAGGGTAATTGTGCAGTCAGATATGAAGTTTTCTGAGCAGTGCAGACAGACTGCCAGAGTAGGTCATGGGGTCTTGTCAATGATATAAAGGAATTTTGTATAAGGCAGTAGTCAGGCCACACCTTGAGTACTGCATACATAGCTTGAAGCCTCATTTTAGGTAGGATGTAGAGTTGCTAGAACAAGTACAGAGAATGGCAACAAGACTGGTGAGGGGAATAAAGAGGTGCTCTTACAAGTTCTGCAAATTGCAGCGTCTGGAGACTAGGCACCTGCAATGTGATCTGATTGAGGTGTGTAAGGCCCTGAATGGATTGAGCAGACTCAATGCTGATGGGATTCTTCCTCTTACTCAGATTACAAACCTGAGGGAGCATAAACTGAAATTGAGGAAAAAGATTATGACGTGACTTTTCCTACTACAGAAATGGAATATTCCTGACACATTGCTAGCGGGGAACTGGGTAATGTGGATGAGCTATACAGTAGTACTTGGACAACTGATTAATGAGAACTTTGCTCAGTGATGCGAAGATTATAGTTAATTCCTGATATTCTGGTTTGGATACTTGATTTTCTTCATAACTATTTTTAGCTCACTGCTAAAAATAGGCCCCATCTGTGCCCCCTCCCACATCATATGTATGCTTATCATTTTTTATGGAAGTGCAAAAATGATTTCATAACATTTATTCATAATAGATTCTGTAAATTCAGAGCAGCTTTGTCCTTCTGCTTGTTTTACATCCTGCAGATTTTCATTATCCATAAGTAAATTCCATGATCTGTGGAAGTATTCATGATTAAATAACTTTTTATAACCTCCAGTTGCCTATTAACTGCTATATGTTTAAAATATGAAACATACCAGGTGGCTTGTGAATAATAGTATTAGCATATGGTGCACAGAAGCCTGAGGCTTTTGCTGCACCAGCCATAAATAAATAACATAAAATAAAATACCAATTTGACTCCCTCCTCATAAATGTGTAGTTGTATATGAGTTGCTGTCAGTGTAAAGAAGTTATTAATTATTTAATATGGCAGAATTTTTATGATCAGATGAAAGGACAGAGTTATTCTCAGTTTGAATTTATTTCTAAGGCTTTTATTTCTGCTCTTTTAAATATCTTATGTTTTAAATGCATCAAAGTGTATTTAAATAAATATTTACTTACTTTTAGAAAATTTTTAATGAAAATTAAATATTTATACCAGATGGCACCTATTTAAGATGAATATGTAATGGCTGTATGCTATAGTTATATTGAAAAAATTTCTTAAATTTTTATTGCAGCAGGAGGAGACAAAGTTTTGTCCTCTAAAATCTTTGATTATTTAATGTATTTTTTAAGTTTACTAAACCAGTTACATTGTGATCATACAATGTAATGTTTGATAATACAGCGTAATGTTTTGCATCAAATTGTCATTTCCATAAGAAATAACAATCATGCCCTTCAGCTGTTACATTTCATATGGAATGGATTAGCATCAGAGCAAACCTTAAAGTCTCACAAATTGCTGTCATATATTTTAGTAAGGGACCACCTGTCTTATATGAGCACATTGTTTCCTTAGATCAGAAAAATGAAATTAGTCGGCTGCCCCAATTATCCGAAGTTTCACATAAAAAAAGTTAAAGATACAATGGACCCCCGCTTTACAATTGGTTCACTGTACAATCAAATCACGTTATTATGGACTCGCCATAGTAAAGTACCATTCACTATACGATCTGTAGTAAGCACCGGTCATTGTGATCACGTTTGTGAATTGAATTTTAATTCTATTAAATAGCAATTCTAATTAGTGAAAATAGTAGGAATATTATCCACAGGCTATAAAAGTAAAGACATATTAAGCACAAATTTACCCTTTGTTACCTTATCAATTAAAAAATTAAATGATACATGAAAATCGTAAGAATAGACGTGATAATCGGAATAATTAATACGTACTGTAATATTTAAAATAATTAAATGCACATGGCATAATACTTTAAGAGTTTAGTATCTAAACACCGATATTATATAAGTACTGTAATATGTACATACTAACTAGTTGACATTTCTGTTCACTGACATTTGTGGGTGGGGGTTAAAATTTAAAACAGTAAAAAGATAAGCAACCAATAACAAAGAACACGGCACACACACATTGCAAGTAACACAATACGCACAAGTGAGAACGGAGTAACAAGTTACAAAGTTTTAAAAATAGGAATGAAGAGAAGATTCCAGGAAGTGTAAACACATTTCACCATAATAACTCACAGAATTCCAGCTGTCCGTATTATCGCAAATTCAATAAGATCGGGTTTACTATCCGTTTATGATAGATTGCATTAACAGAAAAGCCCAATAAACAGGTGACTGCTAATTGTTTTTATGGTTGTGTCCTCCAGAAATCCGACCGAACTATGTGGTACAGGGCGCCTCCATAGCCAGGTGGGCAGGAGCAGCAGTGCGTAGCACACACTTCTTGATTAGACCGAGGTTCGAGCCCGTGACCACCAAATATGGAGGATGCAGAAAGGTCAGGGAATGACCACCGCATATCCCTGGAGCAATATGGCCTTAGTTGCTAATGCTCCTAAAAACCAAATAAACAAAGTGGTATGGTCGGAGACAGTCGTACGGTAATCTCCAGTGCTGTGGTCTCCTGTCCTGATTAGAGACACGTTGTCCCAATTAAGCGAAGTAAACCCTTGCTATTTTCTTGATTGGGTTCTGTTTTTTTTAAGATTTCCCCCAAATAAATGGCCTGATTAACCAGTAGCCCAAATAACCGGAATCCAGTGTAATTTGAATATGCAGAATATCAATATATTAATATAAATTAATTAATAGATATTCTACAGCCGACCGGGCTAGCCAGGTAGGTAAAGTGCCTGCCTGGCAACCCAAAGGTCGCGGGTTCGATTCCCGCCTCGAGCTTGGATCACAGTAAAATGCAAAAATTTTGGGAGGTGTAATGTGGCCATAGAAGCTGATGCGCCAACAACTAACAAAAAAAAGATATTCTGCATGTATTAATATAAATATTAATATATGCAGAATATCAATATACTGCATGTATTAATATAAATATTAATATATGCAGAATATCAATATAAATAATATGGAAGAAACTTCATATTCTTTCTCTCTCTCTCTCTCTCTCTCTCTCTCTCTCTAAAGTAAAAATCAGTGTTCATTATCATCTGTTTATTCAAGATTATATTCATTTATTCAGTTAAGATTATCTTTATCTAAGATTATTTTTTCAATATAACCTTCATTTCAGATCTGTTTATTTGAGATAGCTCATATTTTTATGACATGTTTTAAATAAATTGATTTCAGGAATCAATTGGAAGAAAAAATTCAGAATGAAACCAAGCCAAAAGAACAAGTGAAAGAAGATCAGCCAAAAAACAAAGATAAAGTGGAAGATAAACCATCTGTATCAGAGGATAGTAAACCCATACAGGAAAAGCTCTTGGCTAACATTGAGAAGTTGCGTGCAGGAATGGCACGCTTGGAGGAAGTATTTACACAAAATCCTACATTACAAACTTGTAATGTTATGAGGAGGCTGTTAGAACTGTATAAACATTGCAAGTAAGTTATGATATTTTGATTTAATATATGAACTGGTAATATTTAGCCATAAGTCTATATGTAATGTGGTTACTTATTTGTGAGATTTTGGTGATGCTTAAAATTTACAAAGTTGTATGTATATATATACACAGGGTTGTTAAAATTAAAGTATCCCTATGTAGAAGGCTCTGGAGCAAGTTCTAAGGCTCGTACTGAAGAGAAATTTGGACAACAGGTACATATAAAGAATGTGCTCGCCATTTATTGGGGAAAAAAAATTAGTTACAAAATTTGTCACTGTATGGCACGTAACTATCTTAGTTATGATTATGCAAATAACTTAACGTCATTTTCATAATCGTAAGTTATTGCCACAGCGCCACTACTCAGTTCTACTGTACTGTATAAAAGCAAAGCAGTCTCTTCAGAATCATACAATAGATGTTTGCCTGCACTACAGCAGCAATGCCAACAACATTGCAGGAAAAGGCACTATTAGCGAAGCTGTACTATCAGAACAGCAAAAATGCAGCTGCGGCTATCAGAGAATTCCGGCGTCAGAAACGCATAAGGCCTATGGCTGTTTGTGATGTCTGCAAAATGATTGTGAAATTTGAAGCTACAGGACATCTTGGTGTTCAACCAGGTAGAGGTCGAAAACAAGTGGACTCCTCTCGTGTTGAAGATGTGGTTATGGCTGTTGTAGATTTATCAGGTCCATCTCCATGTGGTAGCACAAGTGTGCCAGCTGTTTCTCGTGAAGTGGACATGTCATATTCCACTGTAAGGCTTGTAATGCGTCAGGTGTTGTAGTACTATCCTTACAAGATGCACATGCTACAGCAGTTAGCATGGCGATGCAGATATTCGTTTCACATACACACTTCAGTTTCTGGCACGAATGACAGTGGATATCTCTTGGCCATGGAGCATCTTTTGGAGTGATGAAGCCCACTTCTGCTTAAATGGACAAGTGAATACGCATAACCGTTGCTTTTGGGCAACAGAAAACCCTTGAGTTATCCAAGAGATCCCGTTGCATTCTCCAAAAGTGACACTGTGGTGTTGATTTATGGTCACATTCATGATTGGGCCATATTGTTTTGAACAAGTAACACCGACTGGACCCTGCACCTGTTCCGTCACCAGACATTGATATTAAATGTTGGCAAATTTCACAATCAATACCAGAGCTGCAACAACGTGGGTGCCTGCAGGATACCATATTCATGCAAGATGGTGTGCCACCCTACATTCACTGTTGTGTCCAAAGATTGATAAGGCAACACTTTACAGATGAACGGGTCATCAGCCATTGTATCCAGATATCTTGGCCACCCCGATCACTGGACCTCACCCCGTGCGATTTCTGGTTGTGGGGTTTTTGAAGAACCAGGTGTATCGGGAAGGATGTCAAACTCTGGCAGATCTAAAGGACAGCATTAGACGTCATGTGCTGGCTATTCTAGTTGACATGTTATGTTCTGCTGTAGAAAATACTGTTCTTCGAATGGAAACTGTTGGTGACCAAAATGGAGGACACGTTGGAGAATTTTAGTGCTGTGAGCCTTAGAACTCGCTCCAGAGCCCTCTACATAGGAATACTTTAATTTTAACAACCCTATATATATTTGCTGTTCTTATTAAAAAAAAATATCATATACATATGTATGATCATAGAATGCTACCTGAAGTTCTTTAAGAATATACCATATATTCATGCATTGTAGTAATATATTAAATATAAAAACTGTAACTTAATGGTGTGCTGTTGTTTTTTCTATTCCCCACCAGTGGAGTAAAAAACATTAGAAATTTAGCTTATATTGTGACCATACATGTATATATATATATATATTCGTATAGCACGATAGTTGTGTTCCTAGAAACCCTCGTGCAATATAAACAACAGGCCCTATGGGAAAAATAGGGTTAGGTGCCAACTACCCAAGATTGAACACACATTGGTAACCAAAACATTACAACACAATAAATAATCGTAATAAAATACTTATGTATTTTATAAAGATTAAAATACGTAATAAAAAATAATATAATTTTTTATATTTTTTATTATTATTATATTATATTTTATTATAATATAATAAAAAATACGTAAGTATTTTTTACGAATAAAATACTTACGTATTTTGTTACAACTATTATGTAATAAAATCTTGCTAATGCTTTTGCTTCTATTGTAAGAAAACTTGTTTTTTGTTTGATTTTCTATCCAACCAGATGACAGCCGTTCCATCTCTTCCAATTCTTTGTGTCTTGATCTAATGGATTTTAATTACACTTTGAGTTGTTCCCGCTGTGAAAGTTGTTTTTATTTTCTCTGCATTCTTTGTAATTCTCGGCGTTGCCTCATTTAGGTCTGTAGCACTTGTAATATCACATGGTCTTTCATTTTGCTCAAAGCGTTTCACAATTTCATATTTTTTCTCTATCAACAGAGGCAGACTGGCCATAAGCCTTACCGGAGAAACCCGGAGGCTGGTGTGATTTTGGCCATAAACCATAGTATCAGGCCACTATAAATTTTCCCGGGTAAGAATTTTTGACCCAGTCTGCCTCTGTTTATCGATATTGCTTTTCTTTTTCTCTCTGAATCTGCAGTGTCTTCACCAGGATGCTTCCTTTTCACACCTTTTAATTAAGAATTTTACTCATTTTTAGGGAATAAAGCACAATTACAAAATGAGGAGGCACGCTTGATACACATAAACAAAGCTGTGCGCATGTAACAACTGAATAAACAACACCGTAAAGGCAGAGATACACTATTAACACCTCACATTTTACTAAAGCACATTTCTAGGGGTTACTACCATAAAACAATAAAAACAATTTCCATTTGCGTTCGTGCTAGTGGAATCTGTTATAAACTGGTAGTAAACTCGATCTAATTGCATTTGTGATAATACCGATAGCTGGAATTGTGTTGGTTTTTACGTTATTATGGTGAAATGTGTTTCCCATTCACTGATATAAAAAACAAATACATTTTCGGAATCTTCTCTTCGTTCCTATCGTGTTGCGTTCATTTGGAGTGATTCTGCGTTCGACTGCCATTTCTTGTAAACACAAAGGCGAATCGTGCAGAAGCGAATTCGGTTCGTGTTATATAAGATATCGTTTCCCTGTTTATAAATCATGTATGATCGAATTCGTGTAGTGTAAACACATGGTATACGAGGACTGGCTGTATTTGCTGTTCTTATAGATAAGAAAAAAGTAAGCTAATATAATGCTCTAATGGCTGAAAGATGCTTTATTGAAATTGTTTTCAAAAACTTTCTTAAACCGAAATAAATTAGTCTAAATGCAGCCATTTTTTTTCCTTTATCTAGAATAATTAAAGAATGTGTAGGCAAGCACCATAACTATGATACTTTCAAACTAGAACATCCCTGAAACTTTGCATGCATACTAAGAGAACTCTAGAGCTGTGCATCCAGAAGGGTTTTTTATCTCATTAATTCTTTCTGAGTTATTGAACTTTCAGATTTCTAATTAATATAATACCTTCTATAAGACTATTCATTTGAGGGAAACATTTGGTGTCTTAAATAAGGACACCACATTTTGATTGAGGTGTATATGGTCTTGAATAGTTCGAGCAAACTCAATGTGCTGTTGAGATTCTTCCTGTTGCTCAGATTCTGGACCTGAGCGGGCATAAATTCAAATTGAGGAAAGACAGTTGTAGAATAGATGTGCGGAAATTTGTCTTTAGCCAGTAAGTGGTTGATTGCTGGAACAAACTTCCATCTGTCGTTGTGGAAGTTGACAACTGTAATAAATTTAAGGCTGAACTAGACAAACTTTTGGAGTGAATGGATGGGTGAAACGGGAAGTGTTTTTTTTTTTGGCTGATGCTATATATGCTCACTTTCTTTCATCATATGCTTCTACTAATGCTATCCTACTGACTGCAGACAGGCTGCCAGGGCAGGTCATGGGGTTTTGTCAATGATATAGGAATTTTGCTAGCAGGGAAAAGGAGGTGATTATCCCTCTGTATAAGGCAATGGTCAGGCCACGCCATGAGTACTGCGTACAGGTCTGGAGGCCTCATTTTAGGAAGGATGTAGATTTACTTGAGCATGTACAGAGAAGGGCAACAAGATTGGTGAGGGGAATGAAGGGATCCTCTTACCAAGAGAGGCTTAAGTTCTTCAAATTGCAGTGGCTGGAGACTAGACACCTGCGCAGTGATCTGATTGAGGTGTATAAGGCCTTGAATGGGTTGAGCACGCTGAATTCTGATGGGATCCTTCCACTTGTTCAGATTACGAACCTAAGGGGGCATAAATTCAAATTAAGAAAAGACAGATGTAGAATAGATGTGCGGAAATTTTCCTTTAGCCAGCGGGTGGTTAATTGCTGGAACAAACTTCCATCTGCCGTTGTGGAAGTTGATAGGTTGAATAAATTTAAGGAGGAACTGGACAGGCATTTGGAGGGAATGGTGTGATTTTTTTTTTTTTTTTTTTGCCTGATGCTCATACACATGCTTTCTTGCATCACATGCCACTACTACTACTATTGTTTCCCTCAATGAATGAAATAAATCATATTTTATTTCATCAGGTCTGTAAATCAGGTGGTGGTGGTAGTGGCACAAGACTTAGATGACACAGAGTATATATGCAGGAAATTGGTGGCGAAAGCAGTAGTTCTGGAGATGGAAGGATATAAACTTAAAACAGTACATAGCTTTAAATAATTGGGATTGATAATACAGGGCGATGGATCGTCTATGGACAGTGAATAAAAGACAACAGGGGAAATTGCTTGCAATAAAAATGGACTACTAGAGAAGACCTGGAGGAAAATCGAGACTGGAGAAAATTAGAAATGAACCGATTCGATGAATGATGGAAGTGAAAAATGATATAATCCAGATAATTGAAACAAAAAAAGCTGAGGTCATATGGACATTCCAGAAGAATGGAGAAGGATAGATTTCCAAAAGTGATTATGAATTGGGTAGCACCAGGAAGAAGGCGCCTCCATAGCCAGGTGGGCAGGAGCAGCAGTGCGTAGCACACGCTTCTTGATTAGATCGGGGTTCAAGCCCGTGCCAAATACGGAGGATGCGGAAAGGTCAGGGAATGACCTTTGTTGCTTACACTGACTTCAACATGTATTATGAGCTGTTTCTGGCAGGAATAATGCCATCTACAATCCTTTTGTAAAGAGAGTAAGATAATGCAATGAAAATTCAGTGTTTCATGTACAAAGTTGAGTGTCTGAGTTAAAAAGTTGATGCCAAGAGAAAGAGTAATTCAGGAGACTGGGGAGTCCACCACAACAATGATGAATATTCCTGTAGATTTGAGTGCAGAGGCAGATCACCAGAAGTAGAAAGTGCTTGTCTCTTAGGAGGGTGTAATTCTGGGTGATTTAACTGTTAGGGGAAATAGGGAATACATTCTGTAGTTGGTGCTAGTGACACAGTACTATCTGCCAGGAATAACAAAAGGTAATATTGTTAAGTAGATACTAACATTATTAAATATTTATAGTCTGAGATCTCATTTCACTGTTATGTGGTGGTGTTGAGAAAAAGCCAGAGGTTTCAGTTTATTGCAGAGCCCTTGTCATTCAGCTGCAACCTCCAAAGGTTCTGCAAGTCTTCTATGTAGAATTTTTTTTTCTCACTCTGACCTTTACTTATTAATAGTGACCATGTGGTGAAGACAGACTTTTGCTGCAAAAAAAAAAAATAAAAACAAAAAAAAATAAAATAAAATCATTTGTTGACGACACCTAATAAATTTCGAAAAGCTAGAACTGAAATCATGAACGATGTAGTTTATGCTCACGCCACTAGTTACTCTACCAAATCAATGTTAGTGATAAATAGGATACACACGTTCGTTGCTTACTCTACCGAATCAATGTTTGGAAGAGGTTAGGCCATAGCCTAATTTAATCATTTGATTGTAGCCATTTGTTTAATAGTATGATTGCAACAATACAAGTATTCTTATTGTTACAATCATACTATCAAGTTACTCTGTCATGCTTTGTCACAAATTACACGTGAATTAAACACACTACGAGATCTGCAAGAAACGACAGTATCCACACATAATAAGCTATCAAAATTATGACTTGGCTCGGGATCTCAATGAGTACAGGCACAAGATGGTAACGCTGCCCATTCTATTTCGCAGTGAGGAAACAGAGATACTGTCAGAGATGAAATATGTCAAGATCTACGACGACAATAAAGAGCTTATAAAAAAAAAAAGTAAAGTGCAGCCATTATCAACCCACTGCAGGGTGGAAGCCTCCTCAACAATTCATGCTGAGGGAAATGGACCATAATCTGCCACGCTGGTCCAGTGCGGGTTGGCAGATCGACCGTATTCAGCAGTCAGGGGCTTGAACCCCGGTCTACTCAAAGAGCGTGTGCTACTGCACTCCCGCTCCTGCCCGCTCGGCTACGGAGGCCGTCTAAAGAGCTTATACTAGGTCGTAAATTGTATGAATCAGACTTAGACGTTCGCAAAGTGATTGAAATATGTAAGATGATCCGTCAAGACAACGATGCTGTTGACCCTGACGAAGCACGCGGTAATGACTTGCATAGCCTTGTAATGTGACTGCGAGAAGGAGACCCCTTTCGAAACTTTTACAATCATCCAAACAGTGAGATGAATGAGGACTAAAGCTCGCCACACTCAACCAACTTGGCGCGATTGCAAAGAAACGTGAAAACTTGATGACCAACTAGGACTTCTGCAACTTAATGAGAATGGCAAATGACAAGCAAAAGATTCTACTCGTACATGTAATTTTTACTCTGTTATCTTCCAGTTGTGAACTGATTCAAATATTCTTGACCGGCCCAGCTCGTTGCAGAAAAACGTTTATGATTTGCCTCTTGATGGAAATATACAACCGCTTCAGTAATACAGATGGGAACTGTGATGCCTACATTACATGCGCTTGTTGAAGCGCATGTAATGGTAAGGCTGAAGTGCATGAATGTAATGATCTTAGATGTGCTCAGAGCTGGTTTATGCCAGCTCTGAGCACATTCAAGATCACTGCCCTCAAGATATCCATTTCTCTGGTTACCAAAAGGTTTCTGCCGTGGACAGTAATGGTTAGCCCAAAGCCACCTAAGTGGTATGCCCCAAATCATAAACATTTTTCACAACCAGTTGGTTTATGCCAGCTCTGAGCACATCCATGATCCTTTGCTTTACTTTAAATTTTGCAAGCTATTCGTTTCTCTGGTTACCAAAGGGTTTCTGCCACGGGCAGCAGTGGTTAGCCCAAACTCATCTAGGTGGTAGGTATGCCCCGAATCATAAACGTTTTTCTGCCACCAGCTGGTTTATGCCAGCTCTGAGCACATCCAAGATCACCTCCCATGATCCTTTGTGCACTCTCCTCTCCTGGCTCCGTTTTTCTTTGTTATGAAATGGAAATGATGCCATTTCCGCATCGCAAAATCATGCAAATTGATTTTACTACCATCTGAAATTTAGTAGGTGATCTGCAAGGTCATCTCCCATGATCCATTGCATGACCACATCCAAGATCACTTCCCGTGAACCTTTGCGTGATCTCTTCCCCCCGACTCCGTTTTTCTTTATTATGAAACAGAAATGACGTAATTTCTGCATCACAAAATCATGACAAATTGATTTTACTACCATCTGAAATTTAGTAGGTGCCGCCAAAGATGCTTACACATCCAAAATATATATATATATATATATATATATATATGTATATATATATTTAAATAATGCTGAAATAGTTGGAAAAACGGAATATTTCATAATAAAAATAAAAAGGAGGTACAGCATACATCAGGGGCAGCAAAAAGCATATTCCTCTACATAATGCTTGAAATATAATCATATAAATTAGAATAAGGTATAAAATAAAAATAAAATAATGCCAGCAGTACGGCAAGACAAGAGCGAAAAGACAAAATTAAACCTAATTTTAAATCAAGCAGGGAGGGAAGAGAGGGGTAAAAAGAGTAAAAATATTGCAGCAGAAACTCTAAATTAATTTAGAAAATCTAAATGTACGAATAATAATTCTTTGAAATTTAAGAGCCAATTAAATAGAAATTTAACGGTGCCCCCTCTGACAGGCACCAGGTCCAAATTTATGTGAAATATCACCAAACAGAGATTTAAACCACTACAATAAAACAAAACAAAAATAGACTGACCATTATGCCCCATCTGCACCAGTACTGCATTTATAGTTTATTATTCGTTTATATAAACGGGTTAAGTTTACTTTTGTCAGTAATGTTGCTTTGCACTGGAGAGCTCATGTCTGTTCTATTTTTGATTTTCGCTGTATCAGGACCACCGCTGTTCAATTCCCTGCATTGGAGGTTCGATCTGGGGATCGGTGTGGCAGACTGATCTTACGATCGATTCTCCTTTGCGGCGATTTGTTTAGCGTTGGAAATGCAGCGATTCCCTGACCATTATTGGCCTTGTGGTCCTCTGTCGAGATGGGGCATAATGGTCAGTCTATTTTTGTTTTCTTTTATTGTAGCGGTTTAAATCTCTGTTTGGTGATATTTCACATAAATTTGGACCTGGTGCCTGTCAGAGGGGACACAGTTAAATTTCTATTTAATTGGCTCTTAAATTTCAAAGAATTATTATTCGTACATTTAGATTTTCTAAATTAATTTAGAGTTTCTGCTGCAATATTTTTACTCTTTTTACCCCTCTCTTCCCTCCCTGCTTGATTTGAAATTAGGTCTTGCCGTACTGCTGGCATTATTTTATTTTTATTTTATACCTTATTCTAATTTATATGATTATATATATATATATATATATATATATATATATATATATAATCACTACAGTCTAGCCGTACATATAAACAGATAACATCTTCTTCTAATATAATAATCAAAAAATTAATTGCATTGCATAAAAAATTAAAGTTAAAGTATAATAACCTAAAATATCCATTTATATATTGCATACCCAAATTTCACAAAACACCAATTGCTTTTAGATTCATAACATCATGTAGAGATAGTTATGCTAAATTTCCTGGAAAAACGTTAGAAAAGTTACTTAAAAGTATATTAAATAACTTAAATAAAACTATTATAATAAATAATAACTTACCTATTATAAATGCTCTAAAAAATAATAATATTCATCAAATACAAACTTTTGACTTTAACAGTCTATTTACGAGCATTAACCTTAATAACTTAGAAGTCGTCCTCCAGAAACTATATTTAGAAAATAAAAATGCTATAAAGGTTGATTTAACCTATTGGAATTCTCTAATAAAATTATGCATCTTTAATAACTATGTATATGACGGAACATCGTTATATTTGCAAGTCACTGGCACCCCTATGGGAAGTCCAGCATCAAGCATAATCGCAAACCTTTATCTGTATTATACAGAAAGAGAATTTCAAGATAACCTACTTATATACAGATACGTAGATGATATATGTGTTTTTAATTGTCCACATTTTGTCCAGGATTACAGTGGATTATATCCAGGGGAGCTTGTGTTGGAAAAAACTAATAGTTCCGATACTATAGCAAATTACTTGGATCTTCATATAGAAATATTACATAATAATAAAATAGACGTAAACGTATATAATAAAAGAGATGCATTTAATTTTAACGTAGTCAGCCTTACAAACTGGAAATCAAATGTATCAAAATCAGTGCATGCTAATATAATTTTATCGCAATGTTTAAGGATTGCTTATATCTGCAATAGTAATAAAAATTGTTCAACAGGCTTAACAGCGTTGTACGGCAAGTTGATTAATAATAATTTCCCTATCGCTTACCTGAAATATCACTTCAGGAAAGCAATTAGCATAATTAATTTCAAAAATTTGTTTTCTGAACCTATCGCTCCAATATAATTTTCAATAAAATCGTTATATTTAGTGCCATGTATATATGTAAATAGGATACACTTTGCATTCTTGGTGTCTTACGGCGTAGAAAACTTGTACCCACCGGCTTGCAAATTACAGTGTATCATTTTTTTTTTTTTTTTTTTTTTTTTTTTAATACATATAGTTAATTTCATTTAAATTTACTTAAATTCATGCTGAGATAACATGCAAATTCAGCTCAGGGTCCTACTATAGGAACGGGTTTGCGATCCCGGGCATACCCGAGCCACAACTTATATCTTGTAATGCCTTTAAGCTGTCCTACACTCTTTATTTTTATTTCTCCGAAATTATTAGGGCAATCCGAGGACGTAGGAGAAACTATTTCTTATCTATACCACTATTTTTCGCCTTTGTGGAGTTCAGGTTCTATTTTTCCTACTCCTTTAGTTTTTCTTCTTACTATCTGCATGTTTCTCTTTGCGTTAATTTAATTTAATTATTTATTTTTACCGTATCCATCACATAGGGGGCACCACATATTATTTTGACGACTATTACATTATGTCCTAGATACGGTCAAATGTAGTATGTATTATATATTTAATCTTGTTTTAATCCTTAAATTACGTTCTCTGTCGGGTCAACGATGATTAATATATGCTTACATTTATATTTTATTTATATTTCTTACCTTTGATTCTAATATTTCAAAATTTTTCTTAATTAATTATCTTCATTCGATTTATTTATATTCGATTTATGTTCGGCCTATACTGGTTTATATTTGGTTTAGATTTAAATTACTTAGCATATATTGATCATCACAGAAACAGAGAACTTCTTGTCGTTTTTTGCCTTCATTCTGGGTGGTTGGCCCCAGTTGAAGTCATCTAGATTGTCGGTAAAAAGCGATAATAATAATTTTTTTTTTTTTTTTTTTTTTTTTTTGCGTTTTCTTAAGTCCTTGATGGTATTCTTATTATTGGATTGATTTACTTTTTCTAATGATATTCTATATATATATATATATATATATATATATATATATATATATATATATAGATTAAAAATAAACAAACATAAAATATAATAAAATAAACTACCTGCGTATGAATTGTCATATTGATGACTGTTCAGCTCAACTTTGAATTTCGTCTGTCAGGCTCAAATACCCATGACGTACAATATTCCAATAATTAACAGTTCACTGGCTAAAAAAAATTTCCCAAACCTCTTCCCCTGCAATTTAAATATACGATACCTAGTTCTGGATCATTTGTAACCATGAAAATTTTACTGTCAATTCCTTCTCAAATCCCATCTGAGGTACCTAGTTACCAAGCTCTGTTGCTGATATAGTCTTTCATATGGTTGATATAGTCTTTCTGTTGCTGATATAGCCTTTGCAAATCTCACCAGACACATTGTGTGTCTTTCAGGGTGCTTGACGTGATTTTTTTTTTGGTATGGTCTCCACATTTCAACTAACTATTCCAGGTGTAGCCGTATAATAATAATAATAGTAGTAGTAGTGGCATATGATGCAAGAAAGCAAGCTTATATAGCATCACACACACACACACACACACACACACACACACACACACACACACACACACACACACACACACACACACACACACACACACACTTCACCCATCCATACCCTCCAAATATTGGTCTAATTCTTCCTTGAATTAAACCATCCACTTCCACAACAACAGATGGAAGCCTGTTCCAGCAATCAACCACCTGTTGGAGAAAGGAAAACTTCCACATGTCTATCCTGCAACCATCCTTCTCGACTTATTTATGTCTGTTCATGTATGTGGTCTCAGGAAGAGGAAGAATGCCATTAACACTCAGCTTAGTCTGGTTGCCCTTCTCTGCAACCATTCCGGCAGATGTACATCCTTCCTAAAGTGAGGCCTCCAGACCTGTACACAGTACTCTAGGTATGACCTGCCCTGACAGCCAGTCTGCACTGCTCAGCAAACTTCATATTTGACTGCACAATTACCCCCAGGTCTTTTTCATTCTCCACTACCCTGAGTGTAGTACCAAAGTTGATAAGTTACTCTGAGGTTACTGCTACCCATATGCAGTACTTTGTATTTGTCAATGTTAAACTTCAATTGCCATTTCTCAGTCCATTTGCCTAACTTTTCTAGATCCTGTTGCAGTAGCACACTGTCATTCCTGTCATTAGCCACTCTACCGACCTTTGCATCACCTGCAAACTTTGACATTAAGCCTGGTATTACTTCATCTGTATCATTAATAAATATTGAAAAAATAACAGTGGGCCCAGCACTGAATCCTGAGGAACTCCACTGATAACATTAGTCCACAAAGAGCAGTGCCCATTGATAACCACTCTCTGTCTTCTTCCACTTAACCATCCCTTTATCCATAGCAGTAACTGTTGCCCTTAATGACACTTTGCTGCAGTTTATACAGCAGTCTTTTATGTTTGCTGCTGACGAGGCTACTAGTGACGGTCGTGTTCAAAGCCGCTAAGTGGATTTTTCTTATTTATTGATTTGAAATTATTGTTTTTCTAAAACTTTTGATTTAAATTTAGTAGTATAACATTATTTTGTGATTTTTTGATTAATTTGGTGTATTTATTCTTTACTCGGCCTTGTAAAAGTATCGGTAAGGGTTTCCACGTGTTCGTAACTACCGTTACCGTTAGTAACTTTCCCGCCATTGTGATACTTTGACATTAAGCCTGGTATTACTTCATCTGTATCATTAATAAATATTGAAAAATTATACCGTATACCGTAGGTTATATACCGTACTAGATAGCGTTAGTTGAACTTCGTTAGCAGTTAAATTGTACGTTTAAATAAATACATATAACGACTTAGATTACAAACGTAATATAATTAATAACATAATTAATTAATAAATTAATAGAATCATGACTCAGACCAGAGCAGCAAAGCAAAAGGCTCAAGCTAATGGAAGTGCTGTGGCTCAGAGCAGAACTGAGGGGGGCAGTTGTCCTCTGACTCACAGCCTTATAAAATGCACTGTTTGCTTGATGTTTGCAGAGCAATCGGGTACGGGACATGATACTGCCAAGGGGGATGTCTTTGTGTGTGCGCGATGCAAGGAGTGTATCGATATCAGGCAACAACTCGGCGTTCTTGTGGGCCTATATGAGAGCTTGAAGGACAGGGTGGATGCCCTCGAAGAAACTAAATTGAGGGGCCCATCAAGCTCTCAGCTGCCCACATCAACGCCAGAGCTTGCACTTGGGCATCGCGTGACACAGAGACAACCCCTAAGGCAGAATGCGCTGGTCCCGAAGGAACTAGTAGTTGTTGGTGACTCTATTGTCAGGGAAACGGGGAACATGCTTTGTAAAAAAGATAGGTGGAACAGGACCAGGGTATGTCTGCCAGGGGCAAAGGTTGATGACGTTGTAGAGCGGATATCAAGTTTTAAGGGCACAAAAGGTGATATAGTTGTACACGTTGGCACTAATAATATTAAGAGTAGGAGACCGGCAGAATTACTTAACAAGTACAGGTCACTGTTGAACAAAAGCCGAGAATTAGGATTGAATTTGAAAGTGTCTGCAATTCTGCCCAGACACGATAGGAGGGAGTATATGATGAGAGCCTTGTCGATCAATTCGGCCCTGAAAAGATTGTGCAAGGCTCAAGGGGTAGAATTTTTTTCAGCCTGGACTGTACTTGTTAACAGGAGAGATTGCTTCTACAGGGATGGGATACACTTAAATAGAAAGGGTGCAAGAATATTTGCTGATGCTATTGAGGCAGTGTTAGGTGGGTCGGAAAACTGCTAGCTTGGGGGGAGACAAAGACCAATAGATTGACAGTAGCCACTGGCAGAGTTGAAAGAGATTCTTGCACTGCTTCTATTAGAATGAGCAGAAGCCTGAAAAACAAGATGCATGGTATTTCAGAGACTGCTGGGAGCCATTGCGGTACAAGTAAACACATGGGTTGTGTTAGGGTAGCTAAGAATAGAAACAGGTGCAGGTATACTTGCGTGTACACCAATGCTAGGAGTTTAGTAAATAAATTTGATGAATTTGAGGTATTGCTCAAAACATCGAAGGCAGATATTGTTGGGATATCAGAGACGTGGTGTCACACAGATATAAGGGATGCAGAACTGCAATTTGGGGAGTACAACGTCTACAGAAAGGATAGACAGGATAGGAAGGGAGGAGGGGTTATGCTATTAGTTAAGAAACACATAAAAACCAAGGAAGTGAAGCCAGTCGACATCGCTGGACAGTGCAGTGTGGAGTCAGTTTGGTGTGACATAAACATTGGGAGATCAAAATTGAGAGTAGGAGTGTGCTATAGGCCTAATGACTCTGATGAGTATAATAAGGAACTGTACAGGGAAATAGAGTGGGCCAGTAAATCAGAGTGTCTTATAATGGGAGATTTTAATTTCCCAGATATTGACTGGAATTTGGGGGCTGGTTACTCACACACTAGCAGGACTTTTGTGGATTTATTGGATGATTGTTTTCTACATCAGCATGTTCGGGAGGCAACTAGAGGGAGTAATACTCTTGATTTGATTATCAGCAGTGATTCTTCATGCATTAAGAATCTGCAGATAAATGAACCACTAGTTGGCAGTGATCACAGTGTACTGAAGTGGGATTTACTCAAAGAGGTAACTACCATTAGGGGTAAAGGGAAGGGTTATTGCTTCCGTAAAGGCGACTACGATGGACTGAGACAGTATTTAAATTCTATACAGTGGGACCAACTGATGATGTTACCAACAGCAAATTCAAAATGGGAAGCATTCAAAGAACTTATCTTGGAAGCTACTAGGCTTTACATACCAACTAAGAAATATTGTTCAAGGTTTAGGCCAAAATGGATGTCAGATGAACTAATGAGGCATATGGCAGAGAAGAAAAATGCATGGGATACATACAAATTAACACATGACACAGAAGCCTATGATAGATACAAGTTGATATGCAACCAAGTTACAAAGGAGGTTAGGCAGGTGAAGGCAGATTACAAGAAATCCTTGGCAAGGGATGCAAAGAAAAACAGGAAAGAGTTCTTTACTTATGTAAATTCTAGAAGGAAGGGGATGAATCAGATTGGTCCACTTGATATTGATGGGTCAAGTGTTGATGATCCTGCTCAGGTAGCTAACAAACTAAATGAATATTTTGCATCGACATTCACACATGAGGAGTTATTCAGCGAGGGGAATGCCAGAGGTGTATTCAACTCTAGCAGTAAGCTACAGAATCTTGAAATAACTGGGAGTAAAGTGGAGGAGAAACTGTTGAAGATAAACACAAGAAAGGCACCCGGGGTGGATGGGATCTATCCAGTTATATTAAAGGAGGCAGAAAAGGAAGTAAGCAAACCCTTAGCCATAATTATGAGAGCTTCCTTGGACTCAGGGGAGGTACCCATAGACTGGAAATGTGCAAATGTGACCCCAATTCACAAAGGAGGATCAAAGGCTGACACAAGTAATTATAGACCTGTGAGCTTAACTTCTGTTCCAGGAAAATTAATGGAGGCACTGGTTAAAGAAGCACTGCAGGATCATTTAGACAAGACTTCAGTTATAGCTCAGACACAGCATGGTTTTGTTAAGGGGAGGTCTTGCCTGACCAACTTGATTGGATACTATGATGCAGTCACAAAAGAACTGGATGCAGGGAATAACTTTGATATTATATACTTGGATCTTAGAAAGGCTTTTGATACTGTTGCACATGGAAGACTGCTACACAAATTGGAGCAGTGTGACATTGGAGGCAAATTGCTGCTATGGATAAAGGGGTGGTTGAGGGGGAGAAGACAGAGAGTGGTAATCAATGGACACTGCTCATCGTGGACTGATGTTATTAGTGGAGTCCCTCAGGGCTCAGTGTTGGGTCCATTATTGTTTTCTGTATTTATAAATGATATTGATGATGGTATATCGGGCTTAATGTCCAAGTTTGCAGACGATACAAAGGTTGGCAGGGTTGTCAAGGACACTACTGACACTATGCTGCTGCAACAGGATCTGGAAAGGTTGAGCAGATGGGCTGAGAGGTGGCAAATGAAGTTTAACATTGACAAATGTAAAGTACTACACATGGGAAACAGCAACCCCAGAGCAACGTATCAACTCTGTGGTACTACACTGACAGTGGTAGAGAATGAAAGGGACTTGGGGGTGGTTGTGCAGGCAGATATGAAGTTCTCTGAGCAGTGCAGACGGGCTGCAAGAGTAGCTCATGGAGTATTGTCAATGATATACAGGAATTTTTCCAGCAGGGATAAGGAGGTGATTATTCCATTGTATAAGGCGATGGTCAGGCCACACCTAGAGTACTGTATACAGGTCTGGAGGCCTCATTTCAAGAAGGATGTAGAGCTGCTGGAACGAGTACAGAGAAGGGCAACAAGATTAGTGAATGGAACAAAGGGGTGCTCTTACGAAGAAAGGCTTAAGTTTTGCAAATTACAGTGTCTGGAGACTAGGCACCAGCGAGGTGATCTGATAGAGGTGTATAAAGCCTTGAATGGTTTAAGCATGCTCAATGCTGATGGGATTCTTCCTCTAGCTCAGAAAAATCACCTGAGAGGGCATAAATTCAAATTGAGGAAAGACAGATGTAGGATAGACGTGCGGAAATTTGCCTTTAGCCAGCGGGTGGTTGGTTGGTGGAACAGACTTCCATCCCTTGTGGTGGAGGTTGATAGCCTAAATAAGTTTAAGGCTCAGCTGGACAGGTATTTTGAACGAACAGAGGGGTGAAGTGGGAGTGGGGTTTTTTTTTTTTTTTTTTCGGCTGATGCTGCATAAGCTTGCTTTCTTGCATCAAATGCCTCTACTAATGCTAATGCTAATGTGCAACAGTATCAAAAGTCTTCCTGAAATCCAAGTATATGATGTCAAAATTATTATTTTGAATCCAGTTCCTTGGTCACTGCATCATGGTAACCTATCAGATTGGTTAAAGAAAACTGCCTTTAAAAATCCATGCTCTGATTGCAGTATAATTTCATGCTTCTCCAGATGGTCCTGCATTAGTTCTTTAACCAGTGATTCCATTATTTTCCCTGGAACAGATGTTAAGCTAACAGGTGTAATTACTTGTGTCACCTTTTGACCCTACTTTATGAATTGGGGATAAATTCACACATCTCCAGTCCATGGGGACCACCCTGAATCCTTGGATGCTCTCATAATTATGGCTACAGCTTGCCCAACTCCCTATCAACCTAAGTTGCCTTCTTTATGTTCAGTTTCAGCAATTTCTCTTCCAGTTTCCTTTTAGTTATCATAAAGTCATTTAGCTCCCCATTGAAGTTTAATCAACTTCTGTCATACCCTCGCCTAAAGAATTGCTCATGTGTGAATGTAGATTCAGAATACCTATTCAATTTTTCTTCAACAGTTATCCCTTTCATATCAAGTGGCCCAATGTGATTCAACTCCTTTATTCTACTGCTAATATAAGCATAGAAGTCTCTGCTGCTTTTCTTTATATTCTTTGCCAGAGACTTCTCATGATATGCCTTAGCTTTCCTAACCTCCTTTGTCACTTAATTTCAGATTAATTTATATCTACCACAGGCTTCTGAATCACCTGATAATATATATCTCATGCACTTTTCTTCTCTTCTCTTCTACTTGTCTCAATAGTTAATCTGATCTGACATCCATTTAGGTCTAACCTTGAACGGTATTTTTTCATAGGTATGAAAAGCCTAGTGGTTTCTATGATTACTTTCCTGAATGCTTCTCATTTAAGATTTGTTGTTGGTAACATTGTCAGTTGGTCCCACTGCATAGAATTTAAAAACTCTCTGAGACCATGGTAGTGACCAACTGTAAAATTGCCTTATACAGTGGGGTTATGACCTCCTATTTTTATAAGCAATTGTTGATAGGACACCATGGGCCTCCCTTGCCACCCATCTTCCTTTCTCAGAGAACTTCATGTCCAATCTATGGATTTCTCTAATACACTGATATCACTATAGTTAAGTCACTAAAAGAACCATAAAACACTAAATTCATAAAAATAAACCAGGATTAGTGCAACTAGGTGGTAGATGACTCTTATTAACAAAGTGGTGCAATACACTTTGCATATTGGCAGCTTGAAGTGATGAAACACATTTAGTGTCTAGAACAATGTTTCAGGCATCTCCCCCTTCCACTAGGTGGTATATGACTCCCATCAACCAGTGCAATGCCATCAATTTACTTATTGGAGGCTTCAAGTGGTGAAACCTGTGTTTAGTCGCCAGAGCAAAGTTTCTAGCGTCATCTCTCTCTCTCTCCCCCCCATCTCCTTCAACCCATGCATAGTGCTAAGTACTATAGATTTTTGATAACTTTCGTGTTTGGAGCTTTTTTCATTAAAAATAAACTGTATATTTAAAATAAAAGTACAGGCAGTTCTCACTTTATGAGTTTTCGCTTTACGAGTTCTCGGGTTTACGAATTGTTTTCCCCAAGTATCAACAAAATCGAAAATATGAACATTAATTGCAAAAAAATTAATGTTAAACATTCATAAATACTGCATTCCAAACCACTTGCATAGCTATACAATACAGTGTACCCTGCTTTACGATATTAATCAGTTCCAGAGACACCATCATATCGTTAAAATATCGTAATGTGAACCCAATAACACATTGATTTTTGGTAATTCATTTGAAGATCTTGGAAGTTGAAATTTTCACTGTATAACTAAGCTATTTATCTCTCTAAAATGTCATTTTTAAGGTCACGAACGTGACCTTAAGGCCATATAAAAGGTTGTGAGCGTGGTTTTTAAATTGTATTAATTACCACTTCAAATCATTAAAATGCACTACACTTTAATCGTTATCATATATTCAATTATAAGAATCAATTTTAATGCCTTTGTGATATTTTTCTAAAGCACATTTCTGGAGGTCACGACCATAAAACAATAAAAACAATTTGCACTTTCCAGTTTGTTGGGCTTTTCTGTACTGCAAGCAATTATAAACAGCTAGTAAACTCTTCTTGCATTTGCGAAATTACCGATAGCTGGAATTGTGTGATTTTTTATGTTATTATGGTGAAATGTGTTTCCCCTTTACTAAAATCTTCAACCATATAAAAAATATAAATAAATTTTCAGAATCTTCTCTTCATTCCTTTTTTTTTTAAGCTTTGTAAACTTGTTATTCTACGAGAATCGTATTAGTTGCAATTTGCTTATGCAGTCAATCGTGAAATTTATAATTAAAAGAGAAGATTATCTTGAAAACAAACGCCTCTTGAAACATTTCTGAAGAAGACGACTCCTTGTGCAACAAACCAACGAATGCTGAGCCAATAATGAGTGATCAACAAGTGTGCATTTAGTCGATGATGATGATGATCATGAAGAATAAACATTCTTCAATATTTGTAAGTTGTAAATAATTTCTCTATTATTATAATTTGCTTGATTTTACAGGCTACGTTTTCATTTCTTTGGATAAATCAATCATTGTTTAAACATAAACTAATTAGCTAACTAATTTCATTGTTGAGAACGTAACCCCTATTTTAACCTTATGTCTATGGGAAATGAATTCCCACTTTACGAGCACATGCTAGGAACGAATTAACTTGTAAAGTCAGGCACCTCCATAGCCAGGTGGGAAAGAGCAGCAGCAGCAGCAGCAGCAGCACATAGCACTCGCTTCTTGATTAGACCGGGGTTCGAGCCCATCACCACCAAATACAGAGGATGCGGAAAGGTCAGAGAATGACCACCACATATCCCGGAGCAATATGGCCTTAGTTGCTAATGCTCCTGAAAAACCAAATAACAACAACTCGTAAAGTCAAGAACTACCTGTATATAAAAGCAATAAAAGAAAATTTAAAATATAATAAAATGATCTTAAAATGATATGGAGCTTTTTAAAGCCAAGGCTTTCTTCATCAGCTGTTTATACATCCTGATTGTACATGCTCCATATAAGTGCATGGCACAGCTGTCACAGTGGTAATGTGTAAGTCCTGTTGTGGCACTGAAATGTCTCTTTAGTTAGGGTGGGTGCCAGCAAACATCCTGCCTAAGAACTACAGATTCAATGGCAGGATACATGTGCCCCATCATTGATTGTAGTTCATAACCCTTTGTGTCATTGCTAACTAATGACTGTCACGCCATTTCCATTCATAAAACCTGTTTGCACTGTCAACAAATACCACATCCTCAGCATAGACTAAGTGGCCTGCTATCTTACCACACATGCACCACTAGCCAGACAGTCAAAATCAACTTTTTTGATAGCATCTGTGTGTTCCTTCACCCTGTCATTAATGTGATGATTTGTCTCACCAAGGAACCATGTCTCGTCTTGCACACCAGGCACTGGGTGTTATACACAATTCCACATTTTGACTTCTGTGGAACCAGAGTCTTAACCTGTGAAAAGCTTCCTGCCAGGAAGTTGCACACATTGAACATTTCTTATTTCAGGATTCTAGAAATCTGTTCTGTTAAGCCCAATGACACAAGCTATCAGAAGAGGAACATGGGAAACCCTTCTGCCTCTTCTAACTCCTTTATTAGCATATTGTTCTAACAGCCTGGGAAGATGCAACACACACACACACACACACACCAAGATCAGATTTTACCCTACTGATTTCTAATCCCCTGTCTTCAGAGGTACTGCTGTGTGACCCTGTCCATCAACATTCTCATATTGCTATTCTTATGCATTGGTGCAGGAATCGATATGTAATTCATGAATTGGTACATGCACATTAGCTTCCTGTAAACTGTATACTAATGCACAAGCCAAGCCTTCTAACCAAAACGTGCAAGAAATGTAGGATACCATCTAGCGTCATCTAGATGGTATCCTGCACCTTAGTCTTGAAGATAAATTGGATGTCTGCTCAAAAGCTGTTAAAATGTGGAAAAGTTCTACTTTCCTACCTCATGGAATAACAGTTAATATATCATCCATATGTATTAACAAATATATAGCCATATGTATTAACAAATATATAACCATATGTATTAGCAAATAAGTATGCATTAGTATTGGACGGAACACCATCATGCCAATCTCAGAAGCCTCCATTACAGTGTTGACCACAGTGACACTAATGGGAGGTAACCATCACATGGCAGTGAGATCTCCCTTGCCAGTTGATGACAGTGCACTTAGGTTTTATGACTGCAAGTGGCTTGAGAGTCTTTATATAGCAATGACACAAAGCTTTATGAGCCACTATCAACAATGGTGCATTATGACAGGAGTCACATGTTGCCACTGTAGTGGCTATGCATATACTTATATAGCATTATCATTAGTTAAGGTGATGCAATAAAACTAGCTTATACAGCATCAACCAAAAAAAAAAAAAAAAAAACCTTCCCAATTCAACCATCCGGTCACCCAAAATGTTTGTCTAGTTCAGCCTTACATTTATTTCAGCTATCAACTTCCACAACAACAGATGGAAGTCTGTTCCAGCAATCAACTACTCACTGTCTAAAGGCAGACTTCTGCACATCTATTCTACAACTGTCTTTCCTCAGTTTGAATCTATGCACCTCAGGTTCTTAATCTGAGCAAACGGAAGTATCCTGTCAGCATTGAGCCTGCTCAAACCATTCAAAGCCTTATACACCTCAATCAGATCACCTCGCAGGTGCCTAGTCTCCAGATGCTGCAACTTGCAGAACTTAAGCCTTTCTTCATAAGCACACCTCTTTGTTCCTCTCACCAATCTTGTTGCCCTTCTCTGTACTCATTCTAGAAACTCTACATCCTTCCTAAAATGAGGCATCCAGATCTGTATGCAGTACTCAAAGTTTGGCCTGACCATTGCCGTGTACAAAGGAATAATCACCTCCTTGTCTCTGGTAGCAAAATTCGTATATATCCTTGACAAAACTCCACGACCTGTTTTGGCAGCATGTCTGCACTGCTCAGAGAACTTCATATCTCAGTGCAGTACCACACAGTTGACCCTGATGGATACCACTAATAACATTAGTCCATGAAGAGCAGTGTCCATTTATTACCACTCTCTGCTGTCTCCCACTCAACCATCCCTTTATCCATTGCAGCAACTTGCCCATAATGCCAATACCGCTCCAATTTGTACAGCAGTCTTCCATGTGCAAAAGTATCAAAAGCTTTCCAGAAATCCAAGTACACTTGGTCATCGACTTACGACCAGCCACACTTGCAACCACAAAAAAAAAATAATAATAATAATAAATAAATGAATAAATTTATTATAAATCAGGAAGTCACTACTGAGGACACCCATAACCCAGGTGAGGAGGCACATCAATGAAGGGAGGCCTGAGGACACCACCAGGCACATACACTCAGTCGCTTTCAAGCATCTGTTTCGTGTGGTGTATTAATTAAAATTTTACTGAAATACCCATAAAATGTTTAGTAAAAGGAAAATGCCTTCATCTACATATATGCCAGCTAAGAAGTTAAGGAAAACTATTGATTTAGAGAATAAAATTAGCATTAGCATTAGTAGAGGCATTTGATGCAAGAAAGCAAGCTTATGCAGCATCAGCCAAAAAAATTAAAGTAAAATAAATAAATAAAAAATAACCACTTCCACTTCACCCCTCTGTTCGTTCGAAATACCTGTCCAGCCGAGCCTTAAACTTATTTAGGCTATCAACTTCCACGACAAGGGATGGAAGTCTGTTCCACCTACCAACCACCCACTGGCTAAAGGCAAATTTCCGCACATCTATCCTACATCTGTCTTTCCTCAATTTGAATTTATGCCCTCTCAGGTGATTATTCTGAGCAAGAGGAAGAATCCCATCAGCATTGAGCATGCTCAAACCATTCAAGGCTTTGTACACCTCTATCAGATCACCTCGCTGCTGCCTAGTCTCCAGACACTGTAATTCGCAAAACTTAAGCCTTTCTTCGTAAGAGCACCCCTTTGTTCCATTCACTAATCTTGTTGCCCTTCTCTGTACTTGTTCCAACAGCTCTACATCCTTCTTGAAATGAGGTCTCCAGGCCTATATACAGTACTCTAGGTGTGGCCTGACCATTGCCTTATACAAGGGAATAATCACCTCCTTATCCCTGCTGGAAAAATTCCTGTATATCATTGACAATACTCCATGAGCTACTCTTGCAGCCCGTCTGCACTGCTCAGAGAACTTCATATCTGCCTGCACAACCACCCCCAAGTCCCTTTCATTCTCTACCACTGTCAGTGTAGTACCACAGAGTTGATACGTTGCTCTGGGGTTGCTGTTTCCCATATGTAGTACTTTACATTTGTCAATGTTAAACTTCATTTGCCACCTCTCAGCCCATCTGCTCAACCTTTCCAGATCCTGTTGCAGCAGCATAGTGTCAGTAGTGTCCTTGACAACCCTGCCAACCTTCGTATCGTCTGCAAACTTGGACATTAAGCTTGATATACCATCATCAATATCATTTATAAATACAGAAAACAATAAAGGACCCAATACTGAACCCTGAGGGACTCCACTAATAACATTAGTCCACGATGAGCAGTGTCCATTGATTACTACTCTCTGTCTTCTTCCCCTCAACCACCATATCCATTATCAATAGCAATTTGCATCCAATGCCACACTGCTCCAATTTGTGCAGCAGTCTTCCATGTGCAACAGGAAAACAAAAATGAAAGTTATCTAGCAGTATGAAGGCAGAAAGTGAATACAATAGCACGTGACTTGAAGTTATCACATTCCACGGTATCGACAATATTTAAGGACAAAGAAAGAATTCGGGAAGCTGTGAAAAGTTCTGCACCTATTAAGTCTACAATTTTAACCAAACAACGACAGGGAACCATCCATGAAATGGAGAAATTGTTGTTTATGTGGATGGAAGATTTAATACAAAAAAATACACCCATGAGCCTTCACACAGTGCAAGCGAAGGCTAGAAGTTTGTTTCAGAGATTGAAATCACGTGCTGGAGACAATTATGCCGAAGATTTTCAGGCTAGTGCTGGGTGGTTTAAGCGTTTTAAAAAAAGATTTGCTTTGCATAATGTAGTGTCACAGGAGAAGCAGGAAGTGCAAATGAAGATGGAGCCAAAAAATTCGTTGATAGTTTCGACTCTTTAATCAAAGAAGAAGGTTATCTATCGGAACAAATATTCAACGTAGATGAAACCGGCTTGCAATGGAAACGCATGCCTAATCGTACGTACATACACCAAGAAGCAAAACGGATGCCAGGATTCAAAGCTTTTAAGGATCGGTTAACTTTGTTGCTTGGTGGGAATGCCGCGGGTTTTAAGCTGAAGCCTTTTCTCATTTATCATTCAGAAAACCCTCGTGATTTAAGCACATCAATAAGCACAAATGCCCATTTATTACCTTTCAAATCCTAAAGCTTGGATGACTCAAGCACTGTTCGAAGACTGGTTCGTGAACTGCTTCATTCCCCAGGCTCGTGAATATTGTGCGGAGAGAGGTATCCCTTTCAAGATTTTATTGGTTATGGACAATGTGCCTGCCCCCCCGCTCCTCATCTGGACGACTTTCATGATGTTAGAGTGGTTTTTATGCCACTTAACACAGCCACTCTTATTCAACCCATGGATCAGGGTGCTATTTCAGCATTCAAGGCTCACTATCTCAGAAGGACATTATTATTATTATTATTGTTAACAGCTACAAAACAGCAATCAAATGTGCTTGAGGGTGCAGCTACAAAGCATTATTACACAGCTTCAAAGCAGAAACTTGGAGTTTACATTTCCAAAGTAAAGAGAGAAGTAAATGTACATAAGAAGACTAGTGAATTGAAATGTACAGATAAAATAAAACTAAATAAATAAAAGTAGGACTCATCCGTGCTATTTAAGTGTAATGTGTGTGTGAAGAAATACCAGAGCACTGGTATTTCTTCACACACGTTACACAATCAGTCTTAGAACTTGCAAGAGGAGTCCATTTTAAGTCAGGTAATGGATGAGGTTAGCAATTTCAGTTACCTCTTGAAGTGTCAAATATCTCCACATTTGCTTTGTTCATTGATCTTGCAGTCCTGTTGTAGAAGTTGTAGTATCCATAATTTGTTCTCGCATAGGATGGTTTCAGCAATAGATGATTTCTTAACGCTTTTGTTGTCGTTGCGTTGAAATATATTTGTGAGATGAGATAAGGGCAATTCAGGGTACCATTTGACAGCTGGTTAAGAAGGAGTAAGTTGGCTTTATCTCTTCTTTTTTCCAGCGTTTCGAGTCCATCCCTCAATTACTAGAATAGAATTGCTGCTAGATTGAATAAGGAACAACTGGCGCATCCTAATTTAATGCCTCAGCAGTGGACAGTATTATGGGATCCTAGAGGGGAGTACAAGATTTGATGGCTTTAACAGAAGATAGATAGACAAATTGTGGATACGGACAAACAGAATTGTGTGAACAAAGCATTGTCTTTACTTTTGTTAGGTTGTATCGTTACAACCAATCATGTCCTTTATTGGATCTCTCAAGTATATGCAGAGGCATCACATGCCTCTACTAATGCTAATATGCTGCTAAAGTTTATACTGAATATTGTTTCCCTGCTTGCAGGTAAATGGTTTACGCTGTAAAGGATACTAGAAGTTTTGTAGGAATTGTGCAATAAATGGCAATAGGGGGAGATGAAGCACTTGCAGCTTTTGATGTGGTGGCTCTATTTACATCTGTACCAATTGGTTATGCATGGGATTGTTTAAAGGGACATCACCTTGAATACTAAATCCTCATTAACTGTTTTAAATATATGTTTTTAGCTATTAGACTTTATTTTTCTAGATTTATGAAAATCAAATGTATAAGTATGTGAGCCGACCGGGCTAGCCGGGTGGGTAAAGTGCCTGCCTGGCAACCCAAAGGTCGTGGGTTCGAATCCCGCCTCGGGCTTGGATCCAAGTACTGCAAAAAACCTTGGGAGGTGCATTATGGCCACAGAAGCCGATGCGCCAACAACTACCAAAAAAAAAAAAAAAAAAAAAAAAATTAGTATGTGACATAGCTATGGGTTCTGCCTTTAGTGCCATCATGATGGATGTCTCTAAGACTACCGTGCTGGTGTTCCCCACCCCTCAGGATGATATATTTATTGTTATTCCTAGGGGTAGGGAAAGTGAGTTTTACTTTAACAGCTTTTAAAAGCTGTTAAAGTAAAACTCACTTTCAGTTTGTGCAGCTTTTTTCTGCAAGAGTCAGAAAACTGCACGGAGCAGAGTTTATAAGATCCAGTACCTGTGACATGGCTTGTTGGTAAAACAGGTCATCATATTAATGATAGGGTGAAGGAACACATCAGGAAAGCTGGCTTTGACTGTTCAACCATAGTGGTGTACATGCAGGAAGCAGACCATTTGATTAGTCCTGAGGATGTGGTATTTGTTGACAGTGCATATAGATTTTATGACGTCGATTGGGAATGATGCATGCATCCCACTATTGAATCTATAGTCCTTAGATGGGATATTTATTGGTGAGTATCCAGACAAAGAGATGCTTATGGTGCCACAACGGGATTATGATTGGGAGTCACATGTTGTCACTACAGCAGCTATGTCATGTACTTAGTATGAAGCATGTACAGTGGATTTCGGTTATTTGTGGTAAATCTTAAAAAACAGAACCCAATCGAGAAAATAGCCAGGATTTACTTCGCTTAATTGGGACAACATGCTGTTTAATCAGGGCAGGAGACTGCAACACTGGAGATTAC
The DNA here is from genome assembly GCF_048544385.1 of Mastigoproctus giganteus. Classification (NCBI taxonomy): domain Eukaryota; kingdom Metazoa; phylum Arthropoda; class Arachnida; order Uropygi; family Thelyphonidae; genus Mastigoproctus; species Mastigoproctus giganteus. The sequence goes on from NC_143587.1 coordinate 134,933,592, forward strand.
TCTATGATTGTCTCCAACCGTAACACGTAGTTCAGTCGGATTTCTGGAGGTCACACAACCATAAAACAATAAAAACAATTAGCAGTCACCTGTTTATTGGGCTTTCCTGTAAGTGCAATCTCTCATAAACAAAATGAAACTCAATCTTATTGAATTTGTGATAATACCGACAGCTGGAATTCTGTGGGTTATTATGGTGAAATGTGTTTACACTTCCATGAAATCTTCAATCATATGAAAAAATTAATTTTCAGAATCTTCTCTTCATTCCTATTTTTAAAGCTTCGTAACTTGTTACTCCATCTCACTTGTGCGTATCGTGTTACTTGCAATTTGTGTGACGTTGTTGTTGTTGTTATTTGGTTTTTAGGAGCATTAGCAACTAAGGCCATATTGCTCCAAGAATATGCGGTGGTCATTCCTTGACCTTTCCACATCTTCCGTATTTGGTGTTGTGTGACGTGTTCTTTGTTATTGATTGCTTATCTTTTTACTGTTTTAAATTTTAATCCCCACCCACAAATGTCAGTGAACAGAAATGTCAACTAGTTAGTATGTACATATTACAGTACGTATTAATTATTCCGATTATCACGTCTATTCTTACGATTTTCATGTATCATTTAATTTTTTAATTGGTAAGGTAACAAAGGGTAAATTTGTGCTTAATATATCTTTACCTTTATAGCCTGTGGTTAATATTCCTCCTATTTTCTCTAATTATAATCGCTGTTTAATAGAATTAAAATTCAATTCACAAACGTGATCACAATAACCGACGCTTACTACACATCATATAGTAGATGGTACTTTACTATGGTGAGTCCATCGTAACTTGATTTGATTGTACAGTGAACCAACTGCCAAGTGGGGATCCATTTTATTTTTAACTATTTACGTGAAACTTCGGATAATTGGGGCAGCCACTTAATCGGGCCAAAATGCACTGGTCCCGATGTGTAACCGGAATCGACTATATTTTGCAATCAGAATATATAATCTGCCAATGAAGAAACTCTTGGCTTTGGAAAGCTCCACAGTTTGTATTTATTATGTTTATAATAGTGTTGGATTGTTCTATTGTAATTTATTTCTTTTATTGCTTTAATGTAATTTTATTTTAAATATACAGATATATTAAATATTGAGTTATTATTAAGGATTTTGTGTTTTGTGATTCTCTTAGTGAATAAATTACATTGTTATTTGTGTATTTGAGAAACTGATACAGTGGATATTCCCAATGCAAGCGGCCTTTTTGCCAGTAAGAATTTCATCTCTTCCTTCCCCTACTGCCTTTATTTCAACCCCACCAAGTGTATAAGTTATTTGGGTTTGCCAAGTGGTTTTACATTCACTTGGTGTTACCTTGCATTTTTCTGCATTAAAACACATCTACTACTTTTGCTAATCATTAACTACAATCAGTTCTGCTATAACGCAGTACATGTGTTCCTAAAAATCTCTGCTTTATGGTATTTTGCACATTAAAAGCAACAGGGCTTATGGGAAAAATAGGAATAGGGACAGAGCACTCAAAAAAATGTTCAGTGTGGTAAGAAATACAATAAAAAAAGTTAGAAACCCAATAAAATTGCTAAAACAGGTTTGAACATCTTACATTCTAATAAATAAATATTAGAGTAAATATAGCAGTGATATATACATACTAATTGATATTTCTGTTCACTTTTTTTTTTTTTTTTTGATTTTAAAATTTAAAACAGTAAAAAAAGGATAAGCAATCAGTAATGACAAACACGGCACGCACAAATTGCACAAGTGAGATACGCAGCAACAAGTTTACGAAGCTTAAAAATAGGAATGAGGAGAAGATTCTAAAAATTTATTTAAGTTTTTTATATGATTGAAGTTTTCATTGAAGGGGAAACACATTTCACCATAGTTACATAAAAACCCCCAGAATTCCAGCTATTGGTATTATTAAAATACAATACGATTGAGTTTACTACCCATTTGTAATAGATTGCCCTAACAAAAAAGTCCAATAAACCGGGAGATGCAAATTGTTTTTATTATTTTATTGTAGTGACCTCCAGAAATGTGCTCCTCTGTTCATGCTATCACACCTCATGAAATTTCTGTTCATAGAGAAAAATGTGAGCTCCTGAACACATGAATTGACCTGCAATATCACCTATTATCTTTTGAATACAGCAAATGACAAGTGTGTCTCCGACCAACACAACTACAGTAAATGGGAAATATAGCTCTCACACATTTTACATTTTTAAACTTCATGAACTTGTGTGTATTGCTGCGCAGGCCGCTATGTTCAGCTTGGTGCCGGGTTTTACATTCACCTGGTGTTACTCGCAGACGAAATCACTTGTGAGCCAACATGAAAATCGCGTTATACTTGCATTGTTTCCCAATATATCAATCCTATTGGAGCAAATTTGCATTGCCAAAATTCATGTTATAGCAGAACTGACTGTACTCTACCAATCTTGACATTATGAGCAAATTTTTCCATCATACCTCTATACCTTCATCAGTGTCATTTAATTAAATCAAAAACAACAGTGGTCCTCATTTAATTAAATCAAAAACATTAAACACAACCCTCTGCATCCTGCCTGCAGCCAACATGGTCCAGCTTATGCAGCATTAAGTCAAATGCTGGATTATACAGGATTAAGTCAAATGCTTTGCTAAAATTCAAATAAGCAATGTTGAAATTAATTCCTACTGCTAAAATTCAAATAAGCAATGTTGAAAAGTGTTTCTTATCTTGCTCCTCTGTGTCACCTTTTTTTTCACTTATTCCATTTGTGTTTTTCCTTCTGCTTTGAAATTTGCTTGTAGCTGGCCAGTTTCCAAAACGGAAACGGGGTGAGAAATCCTTCACATCTATTTAATATCTTATTGCACTTACCTCTGCTCTTTCCATAGTAATAGAGAATTCCATCTAGAGGTAACTTAAACTATCTCGAAACCTTCCATCCGATGAATGACTGCCAGTATGGATTCTATCAATGTGATCCAGTGATGATATATTGGCTTACGTTACTCACCTTTAAATAAATTTGAAGGAAATGTTTGTGAAACTCCAGCAGTTGCTCTAGACATTTCTAAGGCTTATTATCCTGTTTGGCAGTCGGTCTTCCAAAATTAGTTCCCATCTTATGGATTTTTGACTACAAATATGTTAATTATTTGTAGTAATAGTAGTTGCAAATTATTCATGGAAGAAAGCTTATACAGCATCAGCAAAAGAAAAAGGAAAAAAGCAAGCTTCCCACATCTTACATCCCAACTAAGAATTTGTCTAGTTATTCCAACAATCAACTACCTGCTGACTGAAGCAAACTTCTGCACATCTAACCTACAACTGTCCTTCCTCAGTTAAATTTATGTTACCTCATCTATTGTCTCAACAAGAGGAAGGATGCTGTCAGCATTTAGCTACTCAGTCCATTCAAACCTTGTGGAATAGTTTGGGTCATTTTCCCACTTTTGTTTCTTCGTTGGGTCAATCATTTGTGGATATTACCTTGTCCAACTCAACGTTTTGACAGGGTATTTTCGATTGGAGGGTTCATTTTCATGGTGTTCTAGTATTCACAACGTGATCACATTTGAAATTAAACTACATTCTAAATTCCGTTCTTTTAGGTGCTCTTTTGATTTCCCACATTTTAAAACCAAGGATGCGGATTGGAATGCCGTTGACTCTAGAGTCCGTAAATTTATTTCTCCAGAAATTATCGAACAAAAATACAATTTCTTCCTGCTTCCCATCATGCTTCCCGTCAGGAACTTGAAGTTCAAAAGATATTACATAATTGCGAAGCAATGCTTAAGAAGAAAAAGAGATCACTAAATTATGTCTCTTGGTGGACACAAAATTTAACTGTTTTGAGAAATGACTTGAAGGCTGCACAAAGAAATTTTCAAAGGGCTAAGAGGGCCAATAGATCCAGAGATGAAATTGGCAGATTAAATGAAATTTATAAATCAAAAAGAAAGCTGTACTTTAATTCAATTTATCAGGAAAAGAGACTTGCTTGGGCTAGGTTTATGCAATCTACTTTGAAAGATGACCCTTGAGGTTTACCATACAAATTGGTTACTGAGAAGATCCATCCTGGGGATATCTTTTCTTCTGTCTGTCTTGGTAATTCAGAAACCTTGGATTGGTGCAAATCTATCAATGCTGTTTTAAATGGCATTATTCACAAAGATCTCCCATCTCCAGAGGGTTTGGTTCAGACCGTTATGCAGCTGGAGCACCTAACATTCCAAAGTTCTAGTCAGGAGGATTCGTTTTCATGTGACGAAATTGAAACTGTGATTCTTTCTATGAAGACTGGAAAGTGTCCTGGCCTGAATTTGTTGGAAGTACTGTTCTTAAGTGAGTTTGATGGGTTTGTCCTCAGATTATTTCAAATTTACTTAATACTTGCTTGGTTGAAGGAGTTTTCCCTTTGCCCTGGAAGCAGGCACATTTGAAACTCCTCCTTAAAAGCCATAATAAACCCCCCAAACGACCCTTCCTCTTATAGACCTATTGCTCTGTTGCCGATCCTGGGAAAAACTTTAAAGAAATTAATTGTATTCCAATTCCAAAAATATTATTTGGACAAAGGTTTGAATGCACAAAATCATTTTTTATTTACACGTGGAAAATCAACTGTTGCTGCTATTTGTTTGGTTTTAAATTCTATCCAGAATTCTGATTCAAAGTATGTCCTCAGCCTCTTTGTGGACTTTAAAGGGTTTTTGACACTATATGATGGCATAGAGTCCTGGCAAGGTTCAGGGAGGCCGATGTATTTGCTCCTATCTACCGCCTTCTTCCAGATTACTTTAGTGATCGAAAAATTTTGGTTTCTTCAGGATTTTGTTATGCCTGCCTCAAGGTCTGTTACTAGAGGCTGTCCTTGTGGATCCGTTCTGGGTCCTGTGTGCTGGAACATGGTCCGTGATGGTTGGCTTTCTGGATTTTGGATTGGATTTTTTTTTCAGGAGCATTAGCAACTAAGGCCATATTGCTCCGAGAATATGCGGTGGTCATTCCCTGACCTTTCCGCATCCTCCGTATTTGGTGGTGACGGGCTCGAACCCCGGTCTAATCAAGAAGCGTGTGCTACGCACTGCTGCTCCTTCCCACCTGGCTACGGAGGCGCCTGTTGGCTTTCTGTGGATCGAGACAACATCCTTCAAGTTGCATACACTGATGACATAATCATCTCAATTTTCATCAGTTCTAGATTAGATCTGGAAAACAGGGCAAATGAAATCTTAGAGGATCTTAATATATGGTGTTCTACTCACAAACTAAAGATCTTTATTGATAAGACGAAGCAGATGCTGCTGAAAGGGAATCTAAGTTTGAACAAACCTCCTAATATTAAACTGAAGGCAGAAAAAATTAAAATAACAAGAACTTATAAATACCTTGACATCGTTTTGGATGATTTACTTAATTTCTTAGCCATGCTAAATTTATTTTGCAGAATATTAAAACCTTAACTTGTAAAATTATTAAGTTAACTAGAAACTCGTATGGTATTAAGTCTTCTACTTTTAGCTTGTATTGCACATGTATTTTTATTCCAGTTGTCTGCTATGCTGCTGGGGCTTGGAGCACTAAAGTTGTAAATTGTGTAGTTAAAAGGTATGTCACACAGGTGCACTGTTTCTTTTTATCGACTACCAGCAGGTCTTGTAGAACTGTGTCTTCGGTAGCATTACAGGTATTATGTCATCGACTCCCAATACAATGTGAGATAATGTTACATTGCATTCTGTATTACAGAAGGAAAACTCTTCCAGTTAATTAGCATTAGCATTAGCATTAGTAGAGGCATTTGATTCAAGAAAGCAAGCTTATGCAGCATCAACCAAAAAAAAAACCCACTTCCACTTCACCCCTCTGTTTGTTCAAAATACCTGTCCAGCTGAGCCTTAAACTTATTTAGGCTATCAACCTCCACCACAAGGGATGGAAGTCTGTTCCACCAACCAACCACCCGCTGGCTAAAGGCAAATTTCGGCACGTCTATCCTACCTCTGTCTTTCCTCAATTTGAATTTATGCCCTCTCAGGTGATCTTTCTGAGCTAGAGGAAGAATCCCATCAGCATTGAGCATGCTTAAACCATTCAAGGCTTTATACACCTCTATCAGATCACCTTGCTGGTGCCTAGTCTCCAGACACTGTAATTTGCAAAACTTAAGCCTTTCTTCGTAAGAGCACCCCTTTGTTCCATTCACTAATCTTGTTGCCCTTATTATTAGAGAGGTTTCACTGTTAATTTTGACATTCAGGAGAAGGTGATATTAAAAGAATTAGATCGGAGTTCTCCGAGGAGTGACAAAATGATTGGGTGCATTCTGGACTAGGAAGAACAACTTATACATTTTTACCTGAAGTCTCTGACTATAAGAAACAACATGCTTGGTTTTTTTCCCTACCTTTCTGATTACTGGTCATGGAAGTATAAATTCTAAACTGTTTGCCTTGGGACTGTCTGATATTCCTCTTTGTCAGTGTGGTGCTCTCGAATCTGTTGAACATTTTTGATTGCCTGTATTATGTAAATATAAGAAATGAATTGCAGCTGTTGACTGATGTTTATGGTGATACTGAATTGCCGGACTTTCTCATGAATAAGTTGAATTTCAATGCTTTCTCCTTGTTTGCTGAAAGATTATTCAAGCATAGGAAGAGTATTTTCAATGTTTGGGTTACATAATCCTGTTATGGTTCTAAGGTGAACACTCTTTGTGAGTTGATTCTTTCCTTGGATTTACAGTTTCCTCAATCAATTTGTTAAGTTGTAACTGATTGAGATTTTTGAATTATTTTGTTTTGTATTTAGCAATATCTAGTGAAGGCACTAAACTTGGCTGTTTTACTAAGAGATAGATTTAGGATATTTACTGTGTAAGATTGCAAGTTGAAGTATCATTATAAAATGTCTTGTGCAAGCAGTAAATCAGTCTGTTTCTCTCGGGGCTTGATTATGGATGTATATGTTTTGTAAGGTGTAAATGTTAGCATTAGTAGAGGCATATGATGCAAGAAAACAAGCTTATACAGCATCAGCAAAAAAAAAAACAAAAAACAAAATGTTTGTCTAGTTCTGCCTTAAATTTATTTAAGCTATCGACTTTCACAACAACAGATGGAAGTTTGTTCCAGCAATCAACTACCCACTAGCAAAAGGAAAATTTCCGCACATCTATTCTACAACTGTCTTTCCTCAGTTTGAATCCGTGCCTCCTTGGGTTTGTAATCTGAGCAAGAGGAAGAATCCCATTGACATTGAGCCTGCTCAATCCATTAAAGGCCTTATACACCTCAATCAGATCTCCTTGCAGGTGCCTAGTCTCCTGAAGCTGTAATTTGTAGAACTTAAGCTTTTCTTCATAAGAGTACCCCTTTGTGCCCCTCACCAGTCTTGTTGCCCTTCTCTGTACTCGTTCTGGCAACTCTACATCCTTCCTAAAATGAGGCCTCCAGACCTGTATGCTGTACTCAAGGTGTGGTCTGATCATTGCCTTATACAAGGGGATAATCACCTCCTTATCCTTATGCTGTCGAATTTACAAATGTTGTTTTGGATTTTTGTTGTACATACTGTGGCAACAAGAATGTTACATGTCTTGGTAAAACAATTGCCAAGTTCAGTATGATGCCAATTGTTGATATCTTGCTGAGGACGTATATATTTTGTATGATGTAAATGCTGCCTGCAGCAAGATTACAGCTGAAATTACAAATATTGCCTTTGGATTTTGTAGTACAGTAATACCCCGACTTACGCTACCCCGACTTACGCGAACTCGGAGTTACGCGGTTCTTGATTTTTTCGTTTGGCAACGCTGCCGCCCACTATCTTCAAGGTCGTTTTTCATATGTTATCGATATACGGTGCGACGGCGGAGAATGAGAGCGAAAGATGAACAAAATTCAACTTTGCTGCTTTTATGTTTTTTATATCAGTGAAGAGGAAACACATTTCACCATAATAACGTAAAAACCAACACAATTCCAGCTATCGGTATAATCGCAAATGCAATTAGATCGAGTTTACTACCAGTTTATAACAGATTTCACTAGCAGAAACGCAACTGGATTTTTATTGTTTTATGGTAGTAACCCCTAGAAATGTGGGGTGTTAATAGTGTATCTCTGCCTTTATGGTGTTGTTTATTCAGTTGCTACATGCGCGCAGCTTTGTTTATGCGTATCAAGCGTGCCTCCTCGTTTTGTAATTGCGCTTTATTCCCTAAAAATGAGTAAAATACTTAATTAAAAGGTGTGAAAAGGCGTCCTGGTGAAGACACTGCAGATTCAGAGAGAAAAAGAAAGCAATTATCGATAAACAGAGGCGGACTGGGTCAAAAATTCTTACCCTGGAAAATTTATAGTGGCCTCATACTATGGTTTATGGCCAAAATCACACTGGCCCACCGGGGTTACACTGGCCCCGGTAAGGCTTATGGCCAGTCCACCTCTGTCGATAGAAAAAAAATATGAAATTGTGAAACGCTTTGAGCGAAATGAAAGACCATGTGATATTGCACGTGCTACAGGCCTAAATGAAGCAACGGCGAAAAGCACATGACAATTGCAAACTTGACAGGTTGAAAATTGAAAAGGGCTCAATTGTAAAGGGCTTAAAAATTTTAGAAAACATAGACTCCAACGAAGAACGCGTTATAGCTACAAAGCAAGGAATAAAAAAATTATTAGCTTGCAACGAAGAAATTCTGCGTGAAAAAAAGAAGGCGCTGTGTCGTCAGGCGAATTTGTTAGATTTTATGAAGCCATCGACATCGAAATAACTTTTTAACGTAAGTCATTTGTTTTTTTAATACATATTTTGTATTAATATGTATAAAAAACTGCAATTTTATTAATATTTTTCTTCTAAACTAGTGTTTTTGTTAGTCCTTGGTCCCAATCAAGCAAAATTTATATGTATTTATATGCAAAGTTGTACCCCGACTTACGCGAATTCGACTTACACGATTTTCGTCGGACCCACCTATCGCGTAACTTCGGGGTATTACTGTATATACTGTGTTAATGGGTTTGTTACATGTCTTGGTAAGATTATTGAAAAATTTAGTTTGATGTCTTACAACTAGAAAGCTGCTGGTTCGTAACGTTGTTAATGGTGTATATTAGCAAAACCTATGCCATTCTTGTTTGCAACAAGAATGGCATAGGTTTTGGGAGTTTCTTAACAATGTTTTATTGATTCTAATGATCCTAAAGGTGTAAAATTTAATCATTAACTATAAATAGAATATTGCTTTTGGGTTGAAGGTTGCCTGATTTTGAATAGTACCTTGTAACTTAGCATTAGCATTAGCATTAGCATTAGTAGAGGCATTTGATGCAAGAAAGCAAGCTTATGCAGCATCAGCCAAAAAAAAAAAAAAAAAAAAAGTAACATAAATAAATAAAAATAACCACTTCCACTTCACCCCTCTGTTCGTTCGAAATACCTGTCCAGCTGAGCCTTAAACTTATTTAGGCTATCAACTTCCACGACAAGGGATGGAAGTCTGTTCCACCCACCAACCACCCGCTGGCTAAAGGCAAATTTCCGCACATCTATCCTACATCTGTCTTTCCTCAATTTGAATTTATGCCCTCTCAGGTGATTTTTCTGAGTTAGAGGAAGAATCCCATCAGCATTGAGCATGTTCAAACCATTCAAGGCTTTATAAGCTTCTATCAGATCACTTCGCTGGTGCCTAGTCTCCAGACACTGTAATTTGCAAAACTTAAGCCTGTCTTCATAAGAGCACCCCTTTGTTCCATTCACCAATCTAGTTGCCCTTCTCTGTACTCGTTCCAGCAGCTCTACATCCTTCCTGAAATGAGGCCTCCAGGCCTGTATACAGTACTCTAGGTGTGGCCTGACCATTGCCTTATACAAGGGAATAATCACCTCCTTATCCCTGCTAGAAAAATTTCTATATATCATTGACAATACACCATGAGCTACTCTTGCAGCTCGTCTGCACTGCTCAGAGAACTTCATATCTGCCTGCACCACCACCCCCAGGTCCCTTTCATTCTCTACCACTGTCAGTGTAGTACCACAAAGTTGATACGTTGCTCTGGGGTTGCTGTTTCCCATATGTAGTACTTTACATTTGTCTATGTTAAACTTCATTTGCCACCTCGAAGCCCATCTGCTCAACCTTTCCAAATCCTGTTGCAGCAGCATAGTGTCAGTAGTGTCCTTGACAACCCTGCCAACCTTTGTATCGTCTGCAAACTTGGACATTAAGCCTGATATACCATCATCAATATCATTTATAAATACAGAAAACAATAAAGGCCCCAATACTGAACCCTGAGGGACTCCACTAATAACATTAGTCCACGATGAGCAGTGTCCATTGATTACCACTCTCTGTCTTCTCCCCCTCAACCACCCCTTTATCCATAGCAGCAACTTGCCTCCAATGCCACACTGCTCCAATTTGTGCAGCAGTCTTCCATGTGCAACAGTATCAAAAGCCTTTCTAAGATCCAAGTATATAATATCAAAGTTATTCCCTGCATCCAGTTCTTTTGTGACTGCATCATAGTATCCAATCAAATTGGTCAGGCAAGACTTCCCCTTAACAAAACCATGCTGTGTCCTAGCTATAACTGAAGTCTTGTCTAGATGATCCTGCAGTGCTTCTTTCACCAGTGCCTCCATTAATTTTCCGGGAACAGAAGTTAAACTCACAGGTCTATAATTACTTGTGTCAGCCTTTGATCCCCCTTTGTGAATTGGGGTCACATTTGCACATCTCCAGTCAATGGGTACCTCCCCTGAGTCCAAGGAAGCTCTCATAATTATGGCTAAGGGTTTGCTTACCTCCTTTGCTGCCTCCTTTAATATAACTGGATAGATCCCATCCACCCCAGGTGCCTTTCTTGTGTTTATCTTCAACAATTTCTCCTCCACTTTGCTCTCAGTTATTACAAGATTCTCTAGCTTACTGCTAGAGTTGAATACACCTCTGGCATTCCCCTCGCTGAATAACTCCTCATGTGTGAATGTCGATGCAAAATATTCATTTAGTTTGTTAGCTACCCGAGCAGGGTCATCAACAGTTGACCCATCGATCTCAAGTGGACCAATCTGATTCATCCCCTTCCTTCTAGAGTTTACATAAGTAAAGAACTCTTTGCTGTTTTTCTTCGCATCCCTTGCCAAGGATCTCTCGTAATCTGCCTTCGCCTGCCTAACCTCCTTTGTAACTTGGTTACAGATCAACTTGTATCTATCATAGGCATCCGTGTCACGTGTTAATTTGTATGTATCCCATGCATTTTTCTTCTCTGCCATATGCCTCATTAGTTCATCTGACAACCATTTAGGCCTAAACCTTGAACAATATTTCTTAGTTGGTATGTAAAGCCTAGTAGCTTCCACGATAAGTTCTTTGAATGCTTCCCATTTTGAATTTGCTGTTGGCAATATCATCAGTTGATCCCACTGTATAGAATTTAAATACTGTCTCAGTCCATTGTAGTCGCCTTTACGAAAGCAATACCCCTTCCCTTTACCCCTAATGGTAGTTACCTCTTTGAGTAACTCCCACTTCAGCACACTGTGATCACTGCCACCAAGTGGTTCATTTATCTGCAGATTCTGAATGCATGAAGAATCACTACTGATAATCAAATCAAGAGTATTACTCCCTCTAGTTGCCTCCCGAACATGCTGATGTAGAAAACAATCATCCAATAAATCCACAAAAGCCTTGCTACTGTGTGAGTGACCAGCCCCCAAATTCCAGTCAATATCTGGGAAATTAAAATCCCCCATTATAAGACTCTCTGATTTACTGGCCCACTCTATTTCTCCGAACAGTTTCTTATTATACTCATCAGAGTCATTAGGCCTATAGCACACTCCTACTCTCAATTTTGATCTCCCAATGCTTATGTCACACCAAACTGACTCGACACTGCACTGTCCAGCGATGTCGACTGGCTTCACTTCCTTGGATTTTATGTGTTTCTTAACTAATAGCATAACCCCTCCTCCCTTCCTATCCTGTCTATCCTTTCTGTACACATTGTACTCCCCAAATTCCAGTTCTGCATTTCTTATATCTGTGTGACACCACGTCTCTGAAATCCCCACAATATCTGCCTTTGATGTTTTGAGCAATACCTCAAATTCATCAAATTTATTTACTAAACTCCTAGCATTGGTGTACACACAAGTATACATGCACCTGTTCTTTTTCTTAGCTACCCTAACACAACCCATGTGTTTACTTGTACCCCAATGATTCCCAGCAGTCTCTGAAATATCCTGCATCTTATTTTCCAGGCTGCGGCTCATTCCAATTGACTGAGTTGTTTGCTGATCTGGTTGGCTGAATAATTCCCTATTATTGGGACATTTAAAAATTGATGTAAATGACTATCTTGGATTTTATATTCTCTAACTCTGGGGTATAATGTTAAGTTTTGTAAATAATTATTGTTGCCGTTAAATATGAGCCTCAACTGTAAATTTGTGGGTTGTTATACTCCTAAGTCTTGGAATATGTCAAAGGTGTTGGTGGTTACTGATTTAAAGTTTAATTGTTTAGTTGTAGGTGAGCTTCCAGAGTTATATTAGTTTAATTGTTACGCTGTAATATGTAACTGGATAGAGAAATTTCTGTCCACTTGTCCTTCTCTTCTTTTAGCTTACTTTTTCTTCATCGTTCAAGGGATGCCTCTTTATTTTTAACCCCTCCTTTTTTATCTCTTTCCTTCCCTCCCCATTTCTCATACTTCTCAAACTAGCTTCCTGCTCCTGTTCTTATTGATGTTTTCAGAATTTTCTGAAATCCCCTTACGTGTCACCTCCTGAATTGTAGTCCCTGGCATGCCTCCTCATGGCCAAGGTTGTATGATGGGGGGCCAGGAGTCCCCTGGCTGCTAAGTAGCCAGGTGCCAGCATTCAACATAACACACATATTTACACACCTACATACATACACACATACACTTGCCAGCCGCCTCCGTAGCCAGGTGGGCAGGAGCAGCAGTGCATAGCACACACTTCTTGATTTAGACCGGGGTTCGAGCCCGTGACCACCAAATACAGAAGATGCGGAAAGGTCAGAGAATGACCACCGCATATCATCAGAGCAATATGGCCTTAGTTGCTAATGTTCCTAAAAACCAAATAACAACATAACAACTTGCCAGCCTTGGCTTTATGCCTTTCAGATGCTACTGCAGCTTATAGGGGGGAACCCTGGAGACCGCAATCAAAGCAAAACACACATTGACCTTGTATGCTATGGATGTTTTCCTGGATATTTCTCCTGTGGAAAAATTTTTCATGCTCAATTGGGAGCTTGCCAGTAAGGACCTGCAGGGCAAAAAATCGAGACTGTCCTGCAGGTTCTGGTTATTGTAAGGAGTGCTGCTCTCTGGGCCTGCTGCAGTTGGTTTTTCACAGCCTGGATACATAGCCTATGCCACTATAGGTCACATATGGTGACACAGGCCACGTGTCGTATGCCACCAGAGGTCATTATAGGTAAAATGACATTTAAAGTAGATGGTGAGCATCCAGGGTTTGAGACCCCATTCTTTTCTAGTTATGTTGATGATCTTCCCAATGTATTTTTTGATCTTGTCTTTAATGTACCGGGCATGTGGAAGGAAGGACAGTTTATGGCCAAACACAAAACACTTAGATATTTTGCACTGGTGACAGATTTAATTGGCTGTTGTTGATATCCGATAGTTGAAGGTCTGGCTGGATCCAATTTGTGCTTGAGAAGGATCTATACAATCTTTTTGGTTGAGATTTTCAGTTTGTACAATGTGTTCCATTTGTGGAGGCCATCTACAATGGTATTAGTTTTTTCTTCGAGCTAAGCCCTTGAGTTTTTCTCCCCAGCACTGTCAGATCTTTCATGTATGCTAAGTGCTACATCTGATATTCATTGGCGCCTCCGTAGCCAGGTGAGCAGGAGCAGCAGTGCGTAGCACACACTTCTTGATTAGACCGGTGTTTGAGCCCGTGACCACCAAATACGGAGGATACGGAAAGGTCAGGGAATGACCACTGCATATCCCCCGAACAATATTGCCTTAGTTGCTAATGCTCCTAAATAACAAACAAACATAACGGCTGATATTCATTGCCAGGCCATGTATCAAAGACCAGTTTCCAGCAGAGGGGTCCAAAAATATACACCTGCAGCCAACCTCTCATCACTGGTCTCAAGACTTCCAGTTAATTAGATCCAACAAGAGAACAGTCAGCGTTGGATACGTTGCCATCATGAAGGAATGTACTTGGTTGGTGATAATGAGAAAAAGGTAGGTGTTCCCATTGAGCGACTGTTTAATAGTAATCAGAAGATCCAGGGCATACCACAAAAATAGTCCTCAAACTATAACGCCACCACCTCCAGCCTGCCAAACACCAACTGTGCATCCAGGTGTCATGGCCTTGTTTAACTTTCTCCAAATGCAGATACACCCATCAGTATGATAGAGAAATGGGATTCATCACACCAAGCAGATTTCCACATATCAGTGGTCCAGTATTGGTGCTGATGTGCCAATGCAAGGCAGTGTCTTGAGGTGAGCATGGGTACCCATAACAGCTGACAACTGCCATAGCCTATATTAGTTAATGTCTGGCATGCAGTTCATGCAAATATTGGCCTTACCATTCCTATATTGTACTGGGTGATTTGCTGGGCCACTGTGTTGTGTTGTGTTATGTTATGAAGTTATACACGGGATTGCCACTGGCATTGGCCTCACATGGGGCAGCCACAATATGACATGTGGCTGGTTGTTCAACTTCTGTTCAGCCAGTCATGGTATAGTCGTGACACCACAGGTCAAGAGCCCTTAAACATGTTGGCTGTTGTCGAGATACTGACACCCAAATGTCTTGCCCTCGCGGTCATTGTAAATTTGAAGTCGGAAAGACCTCAACAACAATCCAGTCTTCCTCACAGACACTCAAAAAGTGACACCACATGTGCACACTACAATCTTTTATCAGCTGTACCCTGTTTTGAGCCTACACCAGCATCACAGACCAGTTTAATTAAACTGAACAGCAAATTTTGGGTCATATCTTGTTACGGGCATGAAAGTAAGTTTACTTTATAGATTTTGGGGTGCTAAACACAGAAATAGAGCTTAAAATGGCAGATTGGCTCTTGTTTTGAAAAAAGCAGTTTTTTATATTTATAAAAGGCATTTTTTATTTATATGGCAGTAAGATGTAGCTACAAACATACTTGTATCAAACACAGGACCTTTTCGCCTTTTGCTTGTATTCAGCTTCGGGAGCATCCCTTTTTACCATCCAACAATAATTGGCTAATGTGGCAGTACTCCATTTGCTTTTGTATCTTTGTTCCATTGCTGCGATGAATTGATGGAAGCACTCACTATGTTCATCGCTGACAGCACCACAGTTTGGCAGAAAGAAATCCATGTGTGAGTGCAAGAAATGCATCTTAAATGACATGTTGAACCCTAGTTTTTCATAAGAATTAAAGTGTTTTCAGGTTAAACAGTACTAGGGGTTCTTCCCCATCAGCGCATATTCCTGTTAATATCCCCTTTTGTTGAAGCAGACCACCTTTCCTGCCATGCCTGCTGCACATGATTCTCAAGTCTGGTCCTTTCTTCTCTTCTATCAGTGCATAGTATACACTGTTGTGTGATACAGTACACTGTAAAGGCCAGAGATTTAAAAGTATATAGATATTATGATATGTAATGTTTTGTACCATTGTTCATCTGGTCTTTCAGCTGTTGGACTCCTAATGGGACCCACCATTGCCCACACCATGCCCCGTAGAGGAAGGTGAAGTACACCCAGTATAGTTATATTTACTCTGGCAGGTCCCCCACCTAATTTCCTGAGATTTCATTGGCTAGGACCTAAAAAAAAAAAAAGTTACTATAATTTTCACTGAAAGGGGTAAGCTGAATGGTAATAGGGTTGTTGCATGGTTGAATTAAGTTTTTGAGTGTGGGTTTGGAAAGTTTTGGTTTCATTTAATGCGGTCGCAAAGTTAGAGAGAGGGTGGGGAGACTGAAGACTGGGGTGGTAAGGCAGGCAGGGTCAATAGAGAAGGCGACCCCAGATGGTCAGTGAGTCATGCCCATGCCCCACCAGAGGGAAGAAAATGGGGTGGGGAGGAGACAGCATACTTCTCCCCCCCATAAAGTACCATGAAAGAGTGCACTGGTATGAAGAGGCAAATGGCCTTGGCAGCAACTGCAGCAATAGTCATATCCGCTGTGTTCATCTCAGAGGTCACAGCCGCTGGTGTCAGGTTCAGTAGATGTGTAGATCAAGTCTGACTTGGTAATCACTGGTGTCTTCTGCCGCAGAGGGATCTTGAGACAGGTGAGCAGTGGATTGCATCAATTCTCTCTGGTCCTGTTGCAGAAAGTCCTTAGTGTAGTTAACTCAATCTTTCTGTTTGAATGTTTCTGTCCAGTCAGGTTGAGTTGTTTCATTTAGTTACTGGCTTTAGTCATAATAAATAGCAATGTGTTCTCCGCCTAAAAAAACACCTCTTGGTAAACTTGGTGAAGGCCAGGAACTCCTCCCTCGAGTTAGAAGGTGATGCTCCTGTCCCGCTGGTAAATATGTGAGTTCTGTCATAAGTTGACAGCAGAAATCCTCATAATGGTCGTAGCTGTACATAATGTGGGACCATATTTCTGTCTCTCCCCCATGTGCAGGGGGGGTCTTCCGTTATTCGGCCGACCGGGCTAGCCGAGTGGGTAAAGTACCTGCCCGGCAACCCAAAGGTCGCAGGTTCGATTCCCGCCTTGGGCTTGGATCAAAGTACTGCAAAAACCTTGGGAGGTGCAATATGGCCACAGAAGCCGATGCGCCAACAACTACCAAAATCAAAAAAAAAAAAAAATCAAAATCATCCGTTATTCGAAAATAGGTTAACTTGGCGTTGAAGGCACCATGGCCTGTCGGGAGAAACATTGTAAATAAACCTGGGTGGAACCAAGAAGGGGCTCTGGGATACACGCGTCCGACTGTAGGCAGGAGCTTCCTGATAATATCCCCTTTTGTTGAAGCAGACCACCTTTCCTGCCATGCCTGCTGCACATGATTCTCAAGTCTGGTCCTTTTTTCTCTTCTATTCCCTGCTAGGTTGATGGTGTATTCCTCCAGAGTGTAGGATAATCCTTTGATTAGGTAGTATGTCATTCCACAGCGTATAACTTGTGGGTCCCAGGGCAGGACCCCTGCCAGGATTTGGGGGCATGCGTACTAACGGTACGGCATTCACGAGTGATGACCAGGAGAATTGAGCATTTTATGGTGTCCAAAATCTTTTTGTTAACCACGGTTGTTGTCCTGTGGAACCACACCGGGGAAGCGTATGTAATCGCAGGGATGAACAAGCCTTTATATATAGTACAGTGTTAGCATGCATTTTTTGAGCCCCCAGTTCCTTTCTTGTCATTCTGGCTATTAATCTGGCATCAAGTATTTGAGTGGAAGGACAGGTTTGTGTCTAGAATTTTCCTTAGATGCTTTAGTTTGATTGTATGGCTATGGATTTTAATTTGTGGTGATCTTAAGTTCAGACTGCCTTTCAACAGTATAGATTTTGTTTTTGTAGATGATATTTTTAAGAAGTGGACCGTGGTCCAGCCTTGAAGGAGATTAAGTGCTTTGTTTGCTGGACTTCATTTGTGCCCAGCTTTCAACAGCTACTGTCATGTTTAAATCATCTGCAAGGGCCTGCAAATTTACTTCCACCAGATCCAGTGCCAGGAAATGTCTTGGATCATATTCCATAGCAGTGCCCCATAACTGAACCATGGGGAAAACCCCTGTAGAGTGATCTTGTCAACTTATTATATGGTGCTATCACCTGGATTTCTCTGTTGGTTATGTAGGATTCCATAACTTTGTACAAATTCATAGGTGTGTTTGCCCTTCTCACTCTAGCTAGGATGCTCGGTCACCAAATGGTATCAAATGCCCCAGCAAAATTGTCTGAGATGGTAAGGTTTTTTGTTTTTTTTTTGTGTGTCACACCCTGCGGCCCCCCTCAAAACGCTACTCAAGATGTAGATGGTAGAAGTTCCTTGCTTGAATCCATATTGCATTGGCATGATTAGTCCAGCTGTTTCGTAGTGGTGAATTATTTACATATCAGCCTTTCAAGTAGCTTATTTGCCACTGGGAGCAGGGAAATTGGCCAATGAGAGCCCGACTGTTCTGGAAGCTTTGAAGGATTCTTGGGTATGAGCTTCATAGTTGCACGTTTCCAGTCAGCTGGGTAAGTTCCTGTTCATATAACACATGAACAGGAACTGGGTAAGTTCCTGTTCATGTGTTATATAATCTGAGGAGCACCTCCAGGATTTCCACATGTGCTAACTGGTCAGTTCTTTTGGCATTTGCATGGTGACATTTCCCATTGGGAGAGTCAGTATTACCTTTTTTATAATTTCTGGCTCTAGAAGATCTGGGCCATGTAAGAAGTAAAGTGTAAAGTGTGTGTAGGGTCAAACGGCATCAGGGGGTTTTCCCCATCTCCACTTAGTTTACATTGTTATGTGGTATAGTATGCTGTAAAAGCCACAGATTTAAATGTGTGTGGATATTGTAGTGTGTGTGTTGTGTACCATTATTCCTCTGGCCATTTAGCCGCCAGACCTCTGCTGAGGCCCAACGTTGCCCAAACTTCGCCCCGTGGAAGCAGAAAAGGTACCCAGTAGTTCGTAATGTACTCTGGCAGGTCCTGCCACCTAATTTCCTGAGATTTCAGTGATGAGGACCTAAGAAAAAATAATAATAATAACATTTTTGTGTAGTGGGAATAGCGCTAGGATTAAAAGGCTGAAAATTTGGTGGGCGAAAGTAATTTAGATGTAGTTAGATTTGGAGAGTGTGGGGCATTCGCTTGCTTACAGATAGAGTGGGTGGGGAGACTGAATGCTGGTGGGAGACAGGCAGAAATATGGAGTCAGTAGGCAAGACGACTCCAGGTATCAATGGGGCATGCCCATACCCCACCAGGAGGGAAATTTTGGGGTGGCTGGGAGGAGAGGAGATGGAGGACTGCTTCCTCCTCCCCCGCTGGGGGAAGAGAAAAATAGTGGCCGGGCAAGGGAACCGGTTCAGACCACCAGTACAGCATTTAGGCAGTAACTGCTAGTTGTCTGTCCAGTAGGTTGTCATATCTGGGACTGCATCCCAGTCGTGGTTTCCAGGTGTCCAATTTTTTCATGGGAAGAGTTCCGTCCAATGTTTTGATTCGTGGTCATGAGAGTTCAGTGGTACTTGACTAATCCCACACAGTGGGAAGCTACACTGATAACTTCCACGACATTCAGTGTCTCTCTTCCGGTTTAGATCTTTATTGGAACAAGTTTCTATTTGGGATTTATTTCCACATGTGCTAAGTGGTCAGTTCCTTTGGCATTTGCATGGCGACATTTCCCATTGGGAGAGTCAGTATTATGGTGATGGTATTGTTCTTCGCCCCTCATAGAGGTCTTGGGCAAACCTTGAGAACACATTGTAGGTTTCTCTTGATTCCATAAGATAGCTCTCCTGGTCTTTTGGGTTGATGTGGATGGTTGTGATCAGTATGCAGCAATGGTCTTCGTATAGCAAGCAGTACATTATGTGATTCCTGGAGGCCACAGAAGCATAATGGGTTGTCAGTTAAGCCCAGGGTAATTAGTTTCCCTTTGATGGCACCATGACCGGTCAACAAATATGTAGTTAGAAGGCCTGGAGAAAAACAGGATGGAAATTCCAGGTGTGTTCTATGAAGCTCTGGTATGAATTTCTTTGTGATTGCACCTTTGGTTGTATCATTCCAGTGTTGTTGCCGGGAGAGCTGTCGTTTTTCTACAGAGTAGTGGTTTTTCGGATCGGTGGTGTGATCAATAAAGGTGGTCGATCTTCCTCTTGTCAGGTTGTAGAGCATGCCACACTACACAACCTCCAAATCCAGGGAGAGGGCACCCACCAGAGCCTGGAGGATGTGAGCGCTGATGGTGCGGCATGCCTGGGTGATGGTTAGTAAGATTGAGCATTGTATTGATTGGCTGCCATGTTGGCCTTTCTATACCACACAGGGGCAGCATAGGTTATAGCGGGTAGGAATACTGTTTTGTAGAAGAGGCTGAGGGTTCTCCGTTTGAGTCTCCCCTGTCCCTCTGAGTGACTGGCAGCCATTGCTGAGGAGCTTTTTATTTTTTGCTGGATGTAGGTGAGATGTGGCTTGTAAGTTTCCCATCGAGGAACAGTCCCAGGTATTTAAGTTGTGTGACAAACTTGACAGTGATTTCTGGATCTTGATTTGAGCTGGCCAGTTCGGATGGCGATGTCCGTTCAGCATCATAGAGCAGGTTTTTGTGGGTGATATTTGAAGGTTGTTTTGGGCGGCCCACTTCTGTAGGGATGCGAGGGCCTGGTTTCCCGATGACTCCAGCTGCGCCCAGGAGTCCGCAGCCAGCATTAAGATCAGATCACAGCATATGCCTGGGAGGTTGCATTACCGAGATCCTTGTGGAAGAAGTCAACAAGGACCACGTTCCAGAGTAATGTGCCCTGTGTGGAGCCCTGCGGGGAGCCTGTATGTACTTGGTGCGTGATCTGGCAGAAAGGAGCTCTCACTGTGATGTTTCTATGGAAGAGATAAGAAGTAAAGTTTTAGTTGTCTGACAGCATCAGGGGTTTCCCAAATCTCTGCATGAGAGATAAGAAGTAAAGTTTGTTTAGGGTTAAACGGCACCAGGGGTTCCCCCCATCTCTGCATTGCTTTTATTGTGGGTGTACCAGTTCACTGGGAAGGCCAGAGATTTAAAAGTATATGGGTAATGTAATGTAAAGTACAGTGTCGTGCACCATTGTTTCTCTGGTCATTTGGCCACTGGGGCCCAACGTTGCCCACACCTCACCTCGTGGAGGCAGATCAGGCACCCAGTAGTCTAAAATATTTACTCTGGCAGGTCCTGCCACCTAGTTTACTGAGATTTCAGTGGGTAGGACCTAAAAATAAAAAATAATAAAAAAAATAAATAAATAAAATGAATCCATGTATATGCATACATGTATACATTTGAGAACAATAGGACACATGAGGGGGTATCACTAGGCCTTGGATAGTCTGAATTTTGGGTGAGCAGTAATTTGGAAATGTTAAAATTTTGATGTGTAGGGGATGCGCTTACATACAGATAGTGGGGGGGGAGACTGAAGACTGGGGTGAGAGAATGACAGAGATGGAGTCAATAGAGGAGATGGGCCTGATTTTCAGTGGGGGCATGCCCATGTCCGACCGGGAAGGAAAATGTGAGAGGAGAGGAGGAGGAGGAGATGGAAGAGACCATCCCTCCTCCCTTGCCAAGGATAAGGGTTTGTGTGAAGGGGGCTAGGGCTTGCCCTCTTCAGATCATCATGTGGCATCAGGCAACTGGGTTGCGCTGTCTTCTCCGGGATTCACAGCATAGCTTGACATTCATGGGGCAAGCCCCGTCCGTGTATTCCTGGATTTCTCCATTTTGTGATTCAAAATCAATCCCAGTAAATGGCATTGAGTGTCTTTCTTCTGGCAAAGAGGTCCTGTGTAAACTGGGAATGCACTCTGTACTCCTCTTTCGTGTCCAAGAAGTGGTGTTCTATTCCTTTTGGAAGGTATCTAATCCTCGTGATTGGCCGACCGGGCTAGCCGGGTGGGTAAAGCGCCTGCCTGGCAACCCAAAGGTCGCGGGTTCGAATCCCGCCTCGGGCTTGGATCAAAGTACTGCAAAAAACCTTGGGAGCTGCACTATGGCCACAGAAGCTGATGCGCCAATAACTACCAAAAAAAAAAAAAATCCTCGTGATGAGGATACCTCTGAGGTCCTAATAATGTGGACAACTAGGTGATTCCAACTTTCGACCTCCCCGCATGTGCAGTTGGGGGTCCTTTGTAAGGCCAAAACTAAATATTTTCTCATTGTATGGTCCGTGACCAGTTAATAAAGTTGTCATGTGCCATCCCTGGAAGAATCAGGCTGGCTGTTTGGGATAGATTTTCTCCAGGTCAGGTTTATTTATGGTTGATTTCCCCTTTTGTGGTTTCAATCAATCTCCTCTGCCATAATTGCAAGAGGTGGGTCTGCAGTTGTGCTTTCTTGGTTTTATGGCTACTTGTTGCATCACTTGTATAGTCGAGATGTGTAGCGGCCACACCTTTAGATAGCAGGTGTAGTAGCCCGGTTCTGATGACCTCCAGATCCAGGGGGAATGCCCCAGCGACTACCTGGAGCACAGGAGTGCTAACTGTGCTACAGGTATACGTTGTTGTGAACAAAATTGTCAGTTGTATCGTGTCCAGGATTCTTTTTTTTACTGCCAACGTCGTTTTCAGGAACCATATTGCGGATGCATACATGATTGCCAATAAAAATGTCGTCTTATAGTAAAGGGTTAGGGAAGTTTCTTTAGACGCCAATTTTTTCTGTGACTCTAGCCACCAATGCGGAGTAACCTCTGATTTTTTTCTTACATATTTTAGATGTTCTTGGAATGAGAGGTTGTTGTCAAAGATGATGCCTAAGTATTTCAACTTGTTCAGTAGCTTGATGGTAATGCCGTCTATTTTGATTTGCGGTGATCGCTGCAAGTTGAGGCTGTCTTTGTAGATGATATGTTTAGCTGGTTTCTTCTAGCCCACTGTTGAAGTTGCTGTAGTGCCCTGTTTGCCTGGGTCTCCAAGTCAGCCCTGGAGTTGGCCTCTATGGTCATGATAAGGTCATCCACAAAGGCCTGGGCCCTGACTGGTCCCAAGTCCATCCCCAGGAACTCGTCGAGGACCATATTCCACAAGAGCGGTGCAAGCACAAACCCCTGCGACAGCCCCTGTGTATGAACCTTGAAATTTTTTGATGCTGGATTTTAATTTCAACAATTCTACGTGATAAATAACTTTCCATAACTTTGTAGAGGTTGGTTGGGACTGCGGCCTCCCTCAGCCTGGCCAGGATGTGTGGCCACCAAAGTGAGTTGAACGCCCTGGCGAAGTCAATGAAGATGACTAGCAGGTACTTCTTGCTGCAATCCTGTGCTGTTCTGAGTAGATTACCCAGTGCGTCAACCATTGAAGTTCCAGGCTTAAACCTGTACTGATTCGCAGCCACTAGGCCAGCAGCCTCATAGTGGTTAAGCAACTTTCTGTGCAGCAATCTTTCAAATAGTTTAACGGCCTCCGTAGCCGAGTGGGCAGAAGCGGGAGTGCAGTAGTACACGCTCTTTGAGTAGACCGGGGTTCAAGCCCCTGACTGCTGAATACGGTCGATCTGCCAACCCGCACTGGACCAGCATGGCAGATTATGATCCATTTCCCTCAACATGAATTGTTGAGGAGGCTTCCATCCTGCAGTGGGTTGATAATGGCTGCACTTTACTTTACTTTTTTTTTACTAGCCACTGGGAGCAGCATGATGGGTCTGTAAGGTTGGGTCTTTTTTGTTGGGTTTTTAATGATGAGTTTTAAGTTGGCCGTTTTCCATGCGTTTGGGAATTTTCCTGTCTCTAGGCATCGGTTGTAGAGGTTGAGTAGTAGCTGTGGTGCGTATTCTACTGTTCTCTTTAGCGTTTCTGGTTCTATCATGTCCGTCTTTGGGAATTTTCTGTTCCGAATCCGGGTGGCAGCTTTGCTGAGCTCTTCCAGGGTGAATGGGGGTTGAAGTATATGGCATTATTCTCGCATATTTCTTGTGGCTCTTGTTGGATTGGCGTTACTGGTTCCCAATAGATTGCGTCCAGTATATTACTCATATTGCAGTTTACACATGTGGCTTCCCTGTTTTCGTGTGGGCAGGCATTGAATTCGTGTCCTTTTTCTGAACAATGGCCGCATGTTGGAGTTTTCTGTGCACAGGTGTGAGTGGTATGGCCTAACCTGCAGCATCTGAAGCATTTCGGCACAACCACCCGCTCATGGAAGCGGTAGCTTCCCCATTCAGTGAAGATCCTGGTCTGATCCTTTAGTGCTTGCCATGCCTCTGTAGCAAGTTCCACGATCCAACTTCTGTTTGTGCATTCTCTCTCTTTTAAATGATATTTTGGCGTTACTACTTCATGCAGTTATTTAAGTAGTATTTTTTGCTGCAGATTTGTGCAGTAAAGTTCCTCTGCTAGCTGGGTGGCCATAACTTCTGGGCTCACATCATAGATGATTATAGATGGTCCCTTTTTCTTGGGCCATTGGGCCGTCAGCCCCAGGCATCTTGGGGTTTTCAAGGATCTCTTGCTTATCCTGCTTGGTCTCAGTTTCTATCACTACCCAGACGTTTCTTGTCTTGCATATTCCCTTAACCCTAGTTTGCTTGAGGTATTCAAGCAAAATGTTGATTATTTTGTTTTTTAGTTCATCGCTTGTGGAGATTTCCTCTGCATTCTTTGGCCTGAGGATCACTATGTTTGGTGTTGGGAGTAATGTTCTTTTCAGCTGTTGGGTTTCCCTTGCTGGTGGGATCTTCAGCGCATCTGCTTAGGAAGGAGCACGCTGTTGCATGTTTTTTCCTCCCCGTTCGGTGTAGACCTCTAGTTTGACTGTGGCTCAGATTCCAGATGTGTTTTGTACAGAATGGACTCTGGTTTGGTCCATAAAGTAACTATTTGGCCTCTGAGGCCCGCTGACACTCAATTGCTGTTCTCTCTGAACAGGACTTCCAGGGATGTTCGGAGGACACGAGCCTGGTCCATTGGCTCCCCTTCTGGGAGGGTGGGGGTTCAGGAGATTCTCTTGGCTTTGTATCCTCTGGCTTCCGGTCAGACCTTTGACCAGCTTGATTTCAGTTTTTCTTTTTGGCAAGGGGGGTCGGCCTCAGATCTACGGGGTCTCCCTGACAATCTTTTTTTTTATTTTACGTAAACCCCAAACACGAGAAGTATTAGAACCTATAGTACTTAGTACCGTGCTTGGGTTGGAGGTTGAGAGGACGAAAGAAGATATTTGTTGACATTGGACTTGAACTTCTGTAGACTGTAATTTTCAGGAAATACATATGAAGGAAGGTATAAAGCGTTTAGGGCTGAAACCTCAAGCTATGGAAATCAACTATCGTGCCCCGAAATGGCACCGTTTCACCCACCAAAGAAGGGCCAGATAGCCCTGAAATGGTGCCATCCGGGTGGTGGTATCCATCTGAAAATAAGTAACATTAGTCTTCTTTTCAGGTGAAGCGGTACTTATTCGAAGTAGTACAATATCATGCCAACTCGTTGTGAAGGTATTCACAATATGAGATATAACTAAAACGATACCATTTTGCTAACATTCTGTTAATTCAGATTTGGCTATTTATTATTGATGCTTTCGCACTATACTTATACATAGTCTTTCCATAGCTTGAGGCTTCAGCCCTAAAAGCTTTATAGTCTAAACACATCATACACCATCAGGCATCTCTCATATTGCGGAGTTAGACTTCATAACTGTTTTGCCATCATTGCATCACTTGGGTACCTACCAACCCACCGAAGAAGGGCCAAATAGCCCTTAAACGGCACCAGGGGGAGCCTGATGATGTCCGGAGTTTCCAAGAATAGGTAACAACAGCCTTCTCCACATCATACACCATCAGGCATCTCTCATATTGCGGAGTTATACTTCATAACTGTTTTGCCATCATCACTTGGGTACCTACCCACCCACCGAAGAAGGGCCAAATAGCCCTTAAACGGCACCAGGGGGAGCCTGATGATGTCCGGAGTTTCCAAGAATAGGTAACAACAGCCTTCTCCACTGGGGAAGCGTTGCCTATTCGAGGAGTTTATGAGTTTTTGAGTGGTGTGAGTTGAAGGAGTTACTGTCCCTTTCATTCTTCTACACCGTTTCTTTTCCTCTTCCACTCCTACTATTACTTTTCCTCTACCTTTTTGCTTTTCTAAGTCTAATAGGGACAACTGGATAGTCGAGCTATTATCCCACACAAATACAAAATAGCCCTGAAATGGCACCAGTGGGAGCTTGATGATGTCCGGAGTTTCCAAGAATAGGTAACAACAGCCTTCTCCACTGGGGAAGCGTTGCCTATTCGAGGAGTTTATGAGTTTTTGAGTGGTGTGAGTTGAAGGAGTTACTGTCCCTTTCATTTTTCTACACCGTTTCTTTTCCTCTTCCACTCCTACTATTACTTTTCCTCTACCTTTTTGCTTTACTAAGTCTAATAGGGACAACTGGATAGTCGAGCTATTATCCCACACAAATACAAAATAGCCCTGAAATGGCACCAGTAGGAGCTTGATGATGTCTGGAGTTTCCAAGAATAGGTAACAACAGCCTTCCCCACTGGGGAAGTGTTGCCTATTCGAGGAGTTTGAGTTTTTGAATGGTGTGAGTTGAAGGAGTTACTGTCCCTTTCATTCTTCTACACCATTTCTTTTCCTCTTCCACTCCTACTATTACTTTCCCTCTACTTTTTTGCTTTTCTAAGTCTAACAGAGACAAGTAGATAGTTGAGTTATTATCCCACACATATACAAAATAGCCCTGAAACGGTGCCGTCTGGGTGGTGATATCCATCTGAGAATAAGTAACATTAGTCTTCTCCTCAGGTGAGGCATTACTTATTCTAAGTAGTGCAATATCATGTGGCAACTCGTTGTGAAGGTATTCACAATATGAGATATAACTTAAAACGATGCCGTTTTGCTAACATTCTGTTAATTCAGATTTGGCTATGTATTATTGACGCTTTCGCTCTATACTTATACATAGTATGAAGGAAGGTTGTTCCAGAAAACGGCAGTTGAATGAATAAATGAGGAAGATGAAAAGTTGGTTCTGTGAGTTTGAAGTTGTACAGTAAATGGGTGTTGGCTGGTAGCAGGCACATGTTCAGACTGTTTTGAAAGAGAGAGTGGGAATTATAGAAGCCAATTCAGAAGAACAGTGCCCGTGGAAATAACTGTAGAAGAGGCATGCAGCAGAAACAATACGTCTATGAGACAGCGAGTGGAGAGACTGTTAGTTATGAATCATTAATTAATCTGACTGCCCTCTTCTGAATTGAATCAAGAAGCCTGAGAGAGGTTTTTGGGGCACCACCCCAGATGTACGAACAATATTCCATGGTAGGGCGGATTTGAGATTTGTTAAGAGTGAACAGCTGTTTGGAAGAAAAGTAACATCAAAAGCGAAAGAGAAAACCAAGTTTTTTAGATGCAGAGAAAGCAATATTTGTACTGTGCTTGTGCCAAGAGAGATTAGAAGTCAGGGTAATCCCTAAAAGAGATATATCATTTTGCCTAGAAATTGGAGTGTCACCAAAGATAAGCATAGGAACAGAAGAATCCTTTTTCCGAGATATAAGACAAGACTGAGTTTTAGAAGGATTGAAATCAACTAAGTTGTCTTTGCCTCACTGGAGAATTACCTGGAAATCAGCATTTAAGGAATTGGTAGCAGATTTTCGAGAAGTTGAAGCTAATTGAGCAGGATAAGATTTCTCAAAATGGAAAGTGGAATGCAGCATGCTATGATCGGCAAAACTATGGATATGGATAGGATTTTCAGTCAATGGAAGAAGGTCATTAATATACAAGAGGAAAAGAGTGGGGGAAAGAACTGAACATTGGGGGACACTGGCATTAGTGGAGAAGTTAGAAGAGAGCCATCTAGCATCACCCTCAGTGAGCGATCAGAGAGAAAACTGGATAACCAATTACAAAAAACAGTTGTCAAAACCATAAGATGGAAGCTTGTTTAGAAGACCTTTAGGCCAAACACGATCAAAAGCCTTTGAAATGTCAAGAGCAACTGCTTGTGTTTCACCCAACGTTTCCATTGAATTAGGCCATAAATGGGTAACATAAGCCAGAATATCACCAGTGGATCGACACTGACAGAATCTATACTGGTGATCATTGATCAGACGGAAGGTTTCTAAGTAGTTTAAGAGTTGGTGGTTAATTGATTTCTCCATTGCTTTAGAAACAGTAGAAGTAATTGCAATGGGATGATAATTGGATGGGAGAGATTTGTCACCATTTTTAGGAACTGGCTGGGTATCAGCAAATTTCGAAGAAGAAGGAAAAACACCTTTAGAATAAGAAAGTGAAAAAAAGGCAGCAAAGAACAGGAGTACAGGTTTTGAGAACAAGGGGAGAAATCCCATCGGGACCTGGAGCTTTCTTTGCATCAAGATTCGTCAAAATCCTTTTGACATTCTTTTGACGGAAGACCACAGGAGGCATTTAATGGAGCGTGTTGTTGGGAATTGTCGGATGTGGTTTACAAAGATCATTAATATATGAATTGGAAGAAAAGTGGGATGCTAGCAGGTCATCTTTATCCTTGGCTGACGTGAAAACAGAACCATCTGGTTTGGTCAGAGGTGGGACAGAGATGGGCAAAAGTTGTGGCCAATAGCTTTGGCAAGAGAACAGAATGCTCAGCTACCATTAGGGGAAGAAGCAAGTTTTGTACTCTTCTAATACCTCTCATGTTTGGGGTTTTCATTAAAAAAAAAAAAAAAAATATATATATATATATATATATATATATACATAAATATACCCTATACCGTAACGATCACAATGTTAAATTAGTTATATCCTTAGCTAAATACAAAAGATATAAGTCCAAAATATATTTAAATCCTTCAAAATACTTATTTATTACAATTAAAAATCCTACTGTTCTTCTGGGCTACTGGTAAGCTATGATATTCCCTCCAAAACACCAATATGATAGCAGTATGAGTAGTGAGTTATAACTTACAAATCACTAGCTAAATTTTAAAAATACACTAACGAACGCTACTAAGCCTATTTAATGTATTTGTAAAACACAAATTAATACGTTAACTAATCAAAAAATAATAATAAGAAGAAGAAAAAGAAGAAAATTCAAGGAAAATGTTTCCGTTTTCCAGCAGCTCCAGTAATCCACGTCTTCACCCTTATAGTCTCGTTCCCAGCTTTTGTGGGTTTGCTTCTGTGTAGAAGCGTTACATTCACTACACAGGTTATTTACAGCATTATGTGCCATCAAGCTTGCCTTAGAAAATATTCTCCATCTGTCCATCCAAAAAAAGTGTAATATATACAAACTCACAGAGTGCACTTTTAGCCTTACAAAATTCTTAGGCGCCTCCGTAGCCAGGTGGGAAGGAGCAGCAGTGCGTAGCACACGCTTCTTGATTAGACCAGGGTTCAAGCCCGTCACCACCGAATGCGGAAAGTTCAGGGAATGACCATCGCATATCCCGGAGCAATATGGCCTTAGTTGCTAATGCTCCTAAAAAAACCAAAACAACAACAAACAACATAATTCTTTCTCGCCAACGCATCCTGTAATAACAACAATAAAAACTCAGCTGATGCATATCCATGAACACCAGCAAGTAGTCATCTTTTATTGGATCCCTGGCCACACTGGAATATCACGGAATGGAAAAGCAGATTATGCAGCAAAACAATCATGCAACATAGCATAGACACATTACTACGTTCCACATATTGACTACAGATACTATATAAGACATGTATGTAAGGAACAGTGGACACTTCTATGGCAAGCTCAATTGCAGAACAAGCTCCTTCAAATGAAATCTGAACCATAGTTATGGGCTTCCGGTTTCCATGTAAACAGAAAGTAAGAATTCCTCCTATCCAGAGTGCGAACTGGTCACTGTCACCTCACTCATATTTATCTACTCACAGGAGATGACCCTCCGAAGTGTAAGCACCGCAACTCTCTCTCTTCTCTGTACACACTTCAACTCTCTTCTCACAATAAAACACATTCTCATTGATTGTATGCTATACACTAATGCCCGAAAAGCCTCATTCAGTATTCTACGAAATCTTCAAGAACCTTTAACACACTTCATGATATTATAGGCAACGATGCAAATCTTTCAGAATTTTTCTGCTTCCTAAAAGGGATACAGCTGTATGATCGCCTCTGATATGATTCTATAATCGCCATGTCTGACCTCCGTACCGTTGATAGGTGCAATATGGCCCTAGTAGCCCTTGCACCAGAAATAACAATACCAAGCATTTATAATATAGTATTAACATATTTTGGACTTTTACAATTATATTATTGTAAAAGCGTGCATTGTAAAATTAACTAGCTTTACATTATTATCAGGACTCCATGACAGTATGGTAGCCTCGCCACTTGTCATTCCCTTTAGGAAGTTTGGTTTGAAATCTTTTTTCTGACAAGACCCCTATAATTAGATATTCCGAGATGGTAGTTAGTGTTTTTCACTGTGAATTATTCCAGGTTTTTCATTCTGCCCAACTTAGAAACTGACCCATGAACACTTTTACATGCATAATACAGTGTGCATATGTACCAGCTTGTAAGTTGTGCAGACTGAAAAAACTGGAATAACCCACACAGGAAAAACTCTGCACCCTGATAATGGCTAATTGATAAAAACCACAAAGAGAAAGAGGCCTTTTAATACATAAAGACCAAATGAACCAGCACACCTCATAAACTGACACATTAAAATCATAATACTGTAGTTGATACAACATAAAAATAATAGTTTTTGTTGCATCATTTTTTATTTTACTGAAATTAAAAAAATTTTGTGACTGTAACTGCAAGATTATAATCACTGGAGGGGAGATCATCCCTGAAATGTATAATTATCAGACTCTTAATAATAAATTGATTCTAAACCCTACAGAGGTGAGGTGCATATTACACATTTTTCAAGTAATGATAAAAAAAATTATGATTATTAACATAACCAAATTTTTGCCTACATTTTATTCCTTAGCCTGAATTATCCTAATACACCTTTTGGTAATGAATTATCCTAATTTAGTCTAAATAGTGCACTAAATTAGGATAATTTAATTTTGGTGTATAATATAACTACGAGAAAAGTAAATTAATCCATTAATAAAATGCTCAGTTTAGTACTGATATTTTTAGTCATATTATTTAATAAATTTTTATTTGTATGGCTACAAATGGTAGTTAGTGATTTATAACAATAATTTATTAATGTTAATTGCATCAAATCTATTTTTTAATAATTTTTAGAGTTCTGGATCAGTTGCTTGGTACTGCTTACTTTCATGAACGACATCTGCAATCATTAGTAGAGAGATTACGGCAGCGAGGACGAGTGAACAGTGTGCAACACATGGCCGATCAGATTTCTCGCCTTTTTTCTGCTGGAGTTGGTGAAATGAATGCAGATATTGATACTAATGAAAAGCCATTTTCTGAAGATTTCAAGAATCCCATCATAATTGATGATATAGTTGTTAATGATGTAACTGTAAATGTATTAGATCAGAACAAATTAGGAGATTGTAATTTAGGTGCTTTCTCTGATACATCTAACGAAATGCAAAATAATAGTTTAACAAATGGACATGAAGTGAACTTTAAAACATCAAATACTGTGACATCTCCCACAGGAACCCTTTCAGCTGGTAATATTGAACCACGAAATGTGTGTCAACAGCTTTGTGCTATTCTTAAAACTCGGCTGCTCAAAGCACATGAAGATGTAGAATTGAGGTTTGGTATGTCAGTTACATCCGTAAATAGTGCAATGTTAGATGTGGAAAGTGAGACCTGTATCAAACCAACTGAGTCAGAAAATTCTAGTCAAATTGAACAGCCTCCTGTTGTTGAAGCTAAAGATGCTGTTCTACCCTCCACAGAGGAAGATGGACTTGAAAAAGAAGATGAAATGGATATTATGAGCACTGCTGGTCAAGGTATGATTTAAAATTTTCTTTAATTAATTGAATTTGTGTGAATATCTTGCCACATTTAAAAACAATGTCTGCATAATCTATAACACACTAGACAAAAGCATGATTATGGAAGTACAGACTATAAAAAAAGCTGAGCACATCAGTTGTTGAGAACAACGGCCCTGAGTGCCAAGCGATAGTAAAAAGTGATTTTCTTCCTACGAATATATAGTGCTCTCCCAAAGTGTTATAGTTTTATTTCTTTTCTAGCATCACCTGTTCTTTTGTTTACTTGAAGTGATTCTGTACTTTAAAGGACAAAAGTAAGAACCTGGAGAGGAAATCTACCTTTCTTTTTTATTCTATATATTTATTATTAACCCTTTACTTACTTCAACAACCGCTTGGTCACTGGTGGCACCGCTCCTGCCTCCACGTGGCGGGGCCGGTAACCTGGGGGATAAGCCAATCCCCGGGGCTAAAAGGAGCAGAGATGGAAACAAGTGATTTTCCACGCTTAGAGCCGAAGAGCTCTCAACCAAATGCCACACACACGACACTGTCCATGACTTCTCTATCTCAAAGAGAATTTCCGACGGGCTAGCCAGGTGGGTAAAGTGCCTGCCTGCCTGGCAACCCAAAGGTCGCGGGTTCGAATCCCGCCTCGGGCTTGGAACAAAGTACTGCAAAAACCTTGGGAGGTGCACTATGGCCACAGAAGCCGATGCGCCAACAACTACCAAAAAAAAATAAAAAATAAATAAAAGAGAATGAAGAAAGTTGGCAGACAGGAATTACCAGCATTCCTGATAATACGTTCTCTATAACAACCTGTGGGCAAGCTCTCACCCTTTATCATTCAGAGATGCTGCAGGTTCACCAAAAATGGTGAAACATCTCCAATCTGGATATTTATTAAGTGACCACCAATTCTTGACCCTCTGAACTATTATTACGTCTGACATCCTTGAGTGGAATCCCAGTTCAAATCACACCACATACCACCCTCAATTCTTCAAAGGGAATGATCACTGAATGGGATCTATTGAACATTCCTGAAGATGAAATATCCCAGGAACTTAAAGAACAAAAAGTCACTCAGGCAAAGATAATCATGATCCGAAAAGATGGCAGTATAGTTCCTACCCGGAGTATAATTTTAACTTTTAGTTCTCCAAACCTACCAGCTTCAGTCAAGGCAGGATATTTAAACTGTCACATTCGGCCATATATTCCGAACCCCCTAAGATGTTTCAAATGCCAGAAATTCAGCCATTCCCAGACAGCATGCCGTGGAGACGCAACATGTGCAAACTGTGGGTGTAAAACTCTCACACAAGCAGAATGTAAGGCACCAACCCCACAGTGTCCAAATTGCAAGGGCAGCCATCCGGCATACTCCAAAGACTGCGACCTCTGGAAGTTGGGGAAAAAAATACAAAAGTATAAAGTTGAAAATAAAGTTTCCTACCAAGAGGCAAGAAAACAAGTAAGATTAAGTAATTCAAAATGCACTTATGCCTCTGCTACTTATAGTCACCAGTCAGTAGCATGTCAGACAGAAGTGTCCATCCCTCCACGTACATCGATCTCAGACTGGGCTCGATCAGTCCTCGGCCCAACAAAGGCAGTCGATCAATGCAGTAATATGCCACTGACAGTTCCATCCCAGAGACTTCCCCATTGTCAAGCAGTGGAAAATTTGCAAAAATTAGATCCAGTTGAGGTGAAGCAATCTCGCCCCTCAAGCATGGACACAGATGATACCACCAACTCAGAAGGTCTGCTTGAAATATATGCAGATGATGATATGGAAGAAGGCAATGACTCAAGATGCCCAAATTTTTCAAGAAAAGAAAAATCAAAACCCGACAGATATAAATAAGCCACTCACAGACTCCTCTTCCACTCACAAAACCAAATAATGGAACAAATCGTACAATGGGATTGCAGAGGTTTTCGCAGCAATATTGATGATATCTGTGAACTAATTCACCGTTACAATCCTGCTGCCATATGCTTGCAAGAAACAAATCTAACAACAAAAATATCCGTTTCAGTCAAAAAACTATACTATCTTCAGAAAAGATTGATCTGAAACTAACAGCCCCCATGGAGGATTAGCTATACTAGTGGAATCACGAGTCCCCTCCATGCACATTCCATTGAAAACACCATTAGAAGCTGTTGCTACCTGTATAGTAATCGGTATCACACTGACACTGGCCTCAATTTATCTTCTGCCGAATCAATCATGTACAATTCAGCAACTGTTAAATCTAATTTCTCAATTACCAACTCCTATTTGTTTACTAGGAGATTTTAATGGGCATCATCCATTATGGGGATCTCTGGTCTCAGACAGGCGTGGTGAACTCATTGAAATGTTACTTGACCGAGAGAATGATGCTATTGAATACTGGCTTACCGACATACATCCATTTTCCTACTGGGTCAACCAGTGCAATAGGTCTCTCAATTTGCTCTCCGATCCTCTTCTCAACTATAGAGTGGGCAGTACATGACAACCTCTGAATAGTGACCACTATTTGCTGATCTGTAGTATTCAAACCACGTATTCCAAACAAACTGAAACAAAAACAAAATGGAAATTTACCAAAGCAAACTGGACGAAATTTACCAGTCATGTATCTTTTGATGATGATATCATAGTCTTCTGCTATTGACTGTCACCGATCATATCACAATACAGATACTAACAGCTGCAAAGGCCACCATCTCATAGTCTCAAATAAGAAACCATCGGCATACCAATCACTGATGGAATGGTGATTGTAGCAAAGCGAAGAGAGAAAAAACACAGCATGGAACACCTTCCACAAACATCCCACCACTGCCAACCTTATTAACTTCAAGAGACTGAGAGCCAAAGCTCGTTATATCCGTCGGAAGGCAAAAAAAGATTCATGGATAAAATTTGCCTCCTCAATCAACAAAGATACTAATACCTGAATAATCTGGGAAAAAATAAAGAAACTAAATGGTAAATATCATAAGTTGCCTTCTCCTATTATTAGTAGGAAGGAGATCTCATCTGCTGATGAAATTGCCAGTGCCCTAGGAACGGTGTTCTGTGAATTGTCTGCCTCAACTGCATATCAATCATCTTTTCAAAAATTAAAGCTGAAGCTGAGAAAAGGAAACTAAACTTCAAAACTACATGTCCTTTTACCTATAACCAACCACTCACAATATCTGAACTGAAAGAATCTATATATACCTCAAAAAGTAGCTCTCCTGGCCCTGATGGAATCTACAATATAATGATTCAACATCTCAATCAGAAATCACTAATTTCATTGCTAAACTTTTACAGTAGAATATTCTCAGAACATATATTCCCTACTTCCCAGGTTTAGATATGGTAATAGCCATACCTAAACCTGGGAAAGACCATTTGAATCCTAACAACTATAGACCCAATTTCTCTAACCAGCTGCCTGAGTAAGATTTTGGAAAAAAATGGTTCACTATCGACTCACCTGGTACCTTGAATCCAAAAACATAATCAGTAATAATCAGTTTGGTTTTTGGAAGAATAGATCTTCCCTAGACCTAATCACCAAAGCTGAATCCAACATAAGAAATGCATTCATCAGAAATCAACATCTCGTCATGATATGCCTTGATATAGAGAAGGCCTTTAATACCACATGGTGCTAAGAGATCTCCATTCTATTCATATGAGAGGCCATTTACCATATTTTATTCAAAGCTTCCTTCGGCACAGATCTTTCCAAGTGAGGTACCAGCAGGTTTTATCTCAAACATACATTCAAGAAGAAGGAGTCCCACAAGGCTCTGTTCTTAGTGCCATTCTGTTTGCAATACGAATAAACAACATCACAAACAGCATTCCAAATACCGTTGACTCGTATTTCTATGCAGATGATCTTACCATATCCTGCCATTCCCAGAATATGAACTATATTGAGAGGCATCTACAAATATCCATTAATAACATTGAATTATGGATGGCGCAAAATGGATACAAACTGCCAAGCCACAAATCTACAGCTATACATTTCTGCACCAAGCGCACAATGCATCCTGAACCTGAGTTGCACTTGGCCGATCACCCACTACCAATTGTGAACAGTATTCGCCTCCTAGGGCTAATTTTTGATAAGAAGTTAAACTTCCAGGAGCACATCAAGTATCTAAGAACCACTTGCACAAAGAAAATGAATATACTCTGGGTCATCTCTAGTACATCTTGGGGTGCCGATCGTTATACCCTGCTCCACTTATATAAATCTCTAATTAGATCTCGGCTAGACTACGGAGCATCTGTTTATGACTCAGTTAGGGAGAGCACCTTGGCCCGTCTTGCACCCATCCAACATTCTTCTCTTAGGCTATCTTAAGGTGCATATAGAACATCACCAGTTCAAAGTCTTTATGTTGAGGCTCACGAACCTCCACTTAGCATCAGAAGAAAGATTTTGCTGATGAACTACTCAGCTAAAATTAAAAGCCTGCCGACTCATCCGGTTTGGCCACTGTTGCATAATCCTCAATTGAAAATCCATTATGCAAATAAACCTAGAACAATTCGGCCTTCTGGTATCAGATTGCAGAATCTAACAGAAAGCTGGAACATTGAGCTTGATAATATCCTCAGAGAATCAAAAGATCCGGATCCCCTGTGGACTAACTTCACACTTTCTTCTGATGAATACTTTGAGCAGTGGGGTAAAGGATCTATAGCAAATATTAACATCCAACAACTA
The DNA here is from genome assembly GCF_048544385.1 of Mastigoproctus giganteus. Classification (NCBI taxonomy): domain Eukaryota; kingdom Metazoa; phylum Arthropoda; class Arachnida; order Uropygi; family Thelyphonidae; genus Mastigoproctus; species Mastigoproctus giganteus. Next base: position 134,970,075 of record NC_143587.1, read on the forward strand.
CATATTGCTCTCTCACAAAAGAGCCCTTTACCAAGATCTATACTGATGGTTCAAAGTCTGACAATCGAGTGGGTGCAGCTGCTGTCTTCCTTAGTACAACTGTTTCTATTTCACTTCCATTTCCGAATGCAGCAGTTACACTGCTCAGCTCCATGCCATTAAGCTTGCTCTGGAAAACATCTCACTGATATCAATAAATAAAAGTATAATATATACTGATTCACAGAGTGCTCTTTTAGCTTTGAAAAGGACTTCTCCACTTAAAAATCCTTTATTAAAGCTTATAAAACATAAGCTGATGCGTCTTCATGAGCATCAGAAAACTGTTATCTTTTCATGGATCCCTAGCCACAGTGGTAATTCCAGGAAATGAATGTGCAGACAGTGCTGCTAAGTATCCTTCCATCATATCCTCAACAAATGACCTAGTCCCATATCCTGATTATAGACATAATATACGAAGAACATCTATGGAACAATGGACACTTCTGTGGAAAATGCAAACAAATAACAAGCTATTCCAAATAAAACCTGAACCACAATTATGGACTTCTAGCCTTCATAAAAATAGAAAAGAAGAAGTGATATTAGCCAGAACTCGTATAGGTCACACATCTCTATCTGCTTACAGGAAACGATTCTCTGCAGTGTGCGCATTACTTGCAACCACTTACAGTAAAACATGTACTCCTTGAGTGTAACTTGTTCAGCAATGCCCGATGAATGTCTTTTAGTTTCATTTCAGATCTACAAATCTCTCTGAATTCTTTTTCTATATTAAACAAATAAAAATGTATGACCGTTTCTAACTGCTCACCGTGCAGTTATCATAAGTAACTCAATTAATTTGGGAGGTGCAATATGGCCTAAGTAGCCCTTGTTCCAGAAAACACCATAACAACAATTAGAACAACATAATAGGTAATTAAAATATGATTATATTAACTTATTCAGTTTAAATTTCCAAGCTAGATAACAGTACCACCGTTTGTACTAATGAAGATTACTAATGAACTGCTGAGATGATTTCTAAATGAGTGAATGTGAAACAAAAAGTTGAATCTTCCTCCTCTATCCAGGTGTAGCAAAAAGTGGTTGGTTGAACACTTTATGGCATTAAGCTGTACAGGAAGGTCTTCTGTTATCGTTTTTTTTATTCACTCAATCAATACACTTTTGCCATGGAACTAGAAAAGAATCCTTGCTTCCTTTCCTGTATGTCCTCATTAGCATTTCTTATAAAAACATATGTTCTTCAGTTTATATACGTATAAACCTAGGCTCAGATAACATCTGAATTTTAAGACCAACCTTTCTGTCAGTATTAAATCTGGATCTAATGAAAAACCTCATTGTGCAATCCCTCACCTCAGATGCTACAAATCTTGGAAAGTGGTCTCTGAGCTTTCCAGATAGAAAAAACTTGGGGGTGGGGGGGGACTGTTCAATTTTTTTTTTTTTCATGAACAATATATAACAAACACAAATTTCAGTATCCTCCACCCCATCACTATCATACTCCCTTATTATCTTGACCTAGAAAAGATGTTCATAGTTTTGAGGACATGAGAAATATGTCAAGATAGTGCTAAATTGCAACAAATCCACAGAAGCGACTTCTTCCTACTGAAATGAGGGACATTTATTTATTTATTTTTGGCTAATGCAGAAAACATTTGCCTCCTTGTATCATTTGGCTTTACTAACACAACTTGAATTTTGGCTTTATTAATACTAACACAATATGAAGTAACTCATATAAGAGTGCCACAAACGTACAATCCAGAGTTACAAATTATTAGAGAAGACAGAGGAGCATAGAAGCAATACCAAATTGGAGGGAAGCAATACCCTTAAATGAGTATACATCATTTGCTTGTGGAGTATTTTTTTAATGGTGTATACTCATTCAAGGCTTCTGTAATTAATGTCTTAAAGGTATACCATAATTCAATTACATTCTCTCTCTGTGAGATACCTACCCAGTTAATAGACGCATGGAGCACCTGCAGCCATCGTAATTTTCTTTCCTGAATTATAACCCATTCCTTTGCCTGTAACTACTGCTACCTCTCTTTCTTCATCATCTACCATAGAACTCCACAATCACTTTCTGCTACTGATTCCTGTACTATCGGCCCTGTTATGTCATCTGGTTCATGTTTTATGATCAGGTTTACAATATTCTTTTCCCCTAATACTTTCTCTGGCATGGTGATACAAATAACAATCATCTAGTTGACTTAAATTTTGTTCTCTCCCATGTCGAGTTCACTTCCAATCAATTAGAGGCAACTTAAAATCACCCATATTAAGACATTCACGCTTACTTGCCCATTCCATTTGTTTGCATATAGAGGCTCTCATCATAATCTTCACAATCATGTAGCCCGTATTACCCCCACTCTCTTTATAACTTTTTTTCCAACTATCTCACACCATACAGATTCTATACTAGCAGACAAAACATCTGAATCTGGGAAAGCTTTTGTCTCAGGCTGCTTTTGATATCTGCCCTTTCTTTCCTAAATGTATTGTACATTCCATACTGAAACTCATCATCCTCTGTCTCCGGGTGGCACCGTGTTTCCGTAAGCCCTGTTATGTTAACGTTGCCCTAACCAGCAGTTCAAATTCATTCGTTTTATTGGTGTCACTTCTAACATTACTATATAAAAAAGACTTAGTGTTCTTGTATAGTTAACTACACTGACACTCATTTAAGTTATTTAAGCTTGCTTCCCTGTCATTAGTTACCCACTCATTTGAAGCATTTCTGTCCTGAGAACATCTTACTAATGTGATCTGTTGCAGTAACAAATGATAATAATATTTATCTGATGACCAATATCATCAGATAAATGCATATCAATATTACCCTCCCCCCCCCCTCAAACTAGCAGTTCCCCTGAACCTCTAAGGTATCCTCAGCGATACTGGCGAAAACCCCTGCACTGCCTTTGTTTAAATGTATCCCGTCTCTACAAACAAATTCCTTCTACCTACAAGTGCAGACCAAGCTTGATAAAAATTTCCCCCAAAAGCATTGCAGAGTCCTTCAAGTCTTGAGTTTATCCACAAGACTTTCAGCATATAATCCCTCCTGTCGTGCCTGGGTAGAATTACTGACACATAGACATTCTAATCTAACTTTCAGCATTTCTTCAGCATGTTCCTATATTTGTCTAACAAATTGTTACATCGTATTCTGTGACAACTAAATCCTCTGCTTGCACCTTCACGATGATGGAACTGTTAGTAACCCTGGGTATAACCCCGATGTGCAAGTCCTGAAATACAGCACCTAGTATACTGAAAGTGACCCCAGGTGCAAACCAACGTGAGCAGGGCTCGAGGTGTGGACGCCACACCTCGAGCCCTGCTTACGTTGCTCCACACTACATGGAGAAATGCAGCCCCTCTGTATGACCACGTAAGATAAGGTGATACGTGGCTATCGTCAACCGGTTCAAAACCACCACTTTGCTTATTGGATGCTTGAAGTGTAAGAACCCATGTTTAGTCTCCAGAGCAAAGCTCTGGCTTCCCTCCCACCTCTTCCATCATATGGTATCATTGATGTCTTTTGAGGTTATGATGATCATAATGCCCATCACAACCTCAAAGATGGGCAAGATACAACCTTGCTTACATTTCAGTGGGCCGCCTCCGTAGCCAGGTGGGAAGGAGCAGTAGTGTGTAGCACATGCTTCTTGATTAGACCGGGGTTCGAGCCCGTCACCACCAAATATGGAGGATGCGGAAAGGTCAGGGAATGACCACCGCATATCCCGGAGCAATATGGCCTTAGTTGCGAATGCTCCTAAAAACCAAATAACAAACAAACAAACATTTCAGTGGTACAGCTCTAAAACAGTTCTCACAGGCTGTCCACTAGAGTCCATAGGACTGAGCCTCTTGATAACAATAGAAGGCTTCCAGATCAGCTGTTGTATAATCGCCCTTTCACTGCTCTGCCAGAGAGTGATTGGAGAAAGTCCAAGCGTATGTTATTGTGTATGTGCAGGTCGCATTTTCAAAGCCGTATGATGTCAAGGAGCTGGATATATTCTTGCCATGTGTATGCCATATCCAAACATTTTATTATTTCATAAAACATGTCCTCCCAACCTTTTCTTACTACTGAATACATCATGAATAGTCAAACAAATAGAACAAACTTATCTGCAAAAAGATCTAAACTTCCCAAACTCTTCCTTGTTCATTTCACAAATACAAGGGTGGTTCAATAAAGAATCGCCCTGACCTAGCTGCAAGAGGGCTCGCCTGTTGATTCTTGGCACAGGTTTTAGTCCTTCTCTACATAACCACCATGCAGATTTACACATTTTTTCCCATCGATGGATGAGGCTACGGATACCATTTTTGTAGGAGTAGTGAGGTTGGTCTTTGAACCATGACTCTGTTGCAGAAATGAGTGTCTCGTCATCAGAGAAGTGGATCCCGTGAAGAAATGATTTGAGGGAAGGAAACAAGAAGTCTGATGGTGCAAGATCGGGTGAATAGGCTGGATGGGGCAGTATTTCATATCCACAAGTGGCAGCTTGTGTTGTTGCGGATTTTAGAAGTGTGAACTGGGGCATTGTCTTGAAGTATTCTCACACCTTTGGACAGCATGCCACGCCAACATGTTTTGATTTTCTCCCGAAAATTTTGTAAGTTGGCATAATAGGCACCAGTAATTGTTCTATCTTTCGGCAGGTAATCAGTCATTATTACGCCTATCTCATCCCAAAACACTGTCAGCAAGACCTTTCCTGCTGATGCTTTGACCCTTGCCTTCTTGGAGAGTAGGGAACCATGATGTCGCCATTCCATGGATTGCTTTTTACTTTCAGGGTCGAAATAGTGTATCCAACTTTCATCCTGGGTGATTAGACGAGAGAAAAATTCTTCCTCATTTTTTTGGCACAGGGCTACCAACTCTTGTGATTTCTGTTGTCGATCAGCCTTCTGGAAACCAGTCAATAATCGGGGAATCCATCTTGCACTCGATTTCCGTAAATGGAGTTGGTCGTGAAGGACTATTTCAACAGAGCCCACACTAATCTTCACCTCCTGGGATAATTCACGCACAAATATCAATCTTCCATAATTAACAACTCCACTTTTCTGATTGTGCTGTCATCAATGGCTGAATGGGGACGACCTGCCATGGGCTCAGATTCTACCGATGTCCGACCACACCTAAACTGTCTATGCTAGTGCTTCACAATGCCATAGGATGCGGTTCATCCTTATATACAGCAGTCATCTCCTTGTAGATTTCTTTAGGAGATTTCCCCTTCAAGAACAGATACTGGATAACAGCTCTGGCTTCAACTTTGTCCATGATGCTACTTCGTCACACGTTCAGCTCTGGAAGAGAAAAACAAATTAAGACAGGGCTAAAATTTTACACCTTTAGTACACTGATATGTATGATGCTACACACAAAATATCATGACTCTGCGATATGTGGAAGTAGGTAAGGATGATTCTTTATTGAGCCACCCTCGGTATGTGCTCTCAGTAATGTCCTTTTCCACTAACAGTGTGTTTAACCCCACATACTTTTTTGACGCCTCCGTAGCCAGGTGGGCAGGAGCAGCAGTGCATAGCACATGCTTCTTGATTAGACCAGGGTTCAAGCCCGTGACCACCAAACACTGTGGATGCGGAAAGGCCAGGGAATGACCACTGCATATCCCCGGAGCAATATGGCCTTAGTTGCTAATGCTCCTAAAAACCAAATAACAACAACAACCCACATACTTTTTCTGACAGAATCCCAATTATCAGTTGATTCAATCACTGCTCATCTAAGTTGTCCTAAATATTCACTGTACAATTCCTTTCACTTACAAGGTAGTACTTTTGTATATATATCCATTCTAATATTCCCTGTCAGAGAATTAGTAATTTGGAATCTTCTCTTTTGATCTTCTCTGGCTTAAAATCCCTCTACTCCATCCTGTCAGATTCATCTGTTGCCTCTTATCATTCTCCCATATCCACTAATCATTTGAAACTTTTTGATTTCCTCTCTTTGAAACTTGACTTTCTCCAGTCCAACTTTTCTAACAGTGAGGTAATTTCCTTGGTGATTTTAATGTTCACAAATTCTGCTGACTTCTGTTTTCTAGTCACAAGGAACCCAGATGGTTGAAATTTTTTTTTTTTTTTTTTTTTTATGAGAACCCCAAACACGAGAGGTATTAAACCTATAGTACTTAGTACCGTGCTTGGGTTGGATGTTGAGAAGACGAAAGAAGATATTTGTTGATATTGGACTTGAACTTCTGTAGATTGTAATTTGCAGGAAATACGTATGAAGGAAGGTTGTTCCAGAAAACGGCAGTTGAATGAATAAATGAGGAAGATGAAAAGTTGGTTCTGTGGGTTTGAAGTTGGACAGTAAATGGATGTTGGCTGGTGGCGGCACGTGTTCGGACTGTTTTGAAAGAGAGAGCGGGAATTATAGAAGCCAATTCAGAAGAACAGTGCCCATGGAAATATCTGTAGAAGAGGCATGCAGCAGAAACAGTGCGTCTATGAGACAGCGAGTGGAGAGACTCTGTTAGAGATGAATCATTAATTAACCGAACTGCCCTCTTCTGAATGGAATCAAGAAGCCTGAGAGAGGTTTTGGGGGCACCACCCCAGATGTGGGAACAATATTCCATGGCAGGGCGGATTTGCGATTTATACAGAGTGAGCAGCTGTTTGGGAGAAAAGTAACGCCGAGAGCGAAAGAGAAAACCAAGTTTTTTAGATGCAGAGGAAGCAATATTTGTAATGTGCTTGTGCCAAGAGAGATTAGAAGTCAGGGTAATCCCCAAAAGAGATATATCATTTTGCCTAGAAATTGGAGTGTCACTAAAGATAAGCATAGGAGCAGAAGAATCCTTTTTGCGAGATATAAGACAAGATTGAGTTTTAGAAGGGTTGAAATCAACTAAGTTGTCTTTGCCCCACTGGAGAATTACCTGAAGATCGGCAGTTAAGGAATTGGCAGCAGATTTTCGAGAACTTAAAGCTGATTGAGCTGGACAAGGTTTCTCAAAATGGAAAGTTGAATGCAATGTGCTATCATCGGCAAAACTATGGATAGGATTTCCAGTCAATGGAAGAAGGTCATTGATATACAAGAGGAAAAGAGTGGGGGAAAGAACTGAACCTTGGGGGACACCGGCATTAGTGGAGAAGTTAGAAGACAGAGAGCCATCTACCATCACCCTCAGTGAGCGATCAGAGAGAAAACTGGATAACCAATTACTAAAAACAGTTGGCAAACCATAAGATGGAAGCTTGTTTAGAAGACCTTTATGCCAAACACGATCAAAAGCCTTTGAGATGTCAAGAGCAACTACTTGTGTTTCACCGAACCTTTCCATTGAATTAGTCCATAAATGGGTAACATAAGCCAGAATATCACCAGTGGATCGACACTGACGGAATCCATACTGGCGATCGTTGATCAGACGGAAAGTTTCTAGGTAGTTTAAGAGTTGGCGGTTAATTGATTTCTCCATTACTTTAGAAAGAGTAGAAGTAATTGCAATGGGACGATAATTGGATGGGAGGGATTTGTCACCCTTTTTAGGAACTGGCTGGATATGAGCAAATTTCCAAGCAGAAGGAAAAACACCTTTGGAATAAGAAAGTGAAAAAAGGCGGCAAAGAATAGGAGTAAGTTCAGGAGCACAGGTTTTGAGAACAAGTGGAGAAATACCATCAGGACCTGGAGCTTTCTTAGCATCAAGATTCATCAAAATCCTTCTGATATCCTTTTGACGGAAGACCACAGGAGGCATTGAATGGAGCGTGTTAGGAATGGTGGGAGGTGTTTTACCAAGATCATTAATACATGAGCTGGAAGAAAAATGGGATGCTAGCAGGTCAGCTTTATCCTTGGCTGAAGTGACAACAGAACCATCTGGTTTGGACAGAGGTGGGAGCAGAGATGGGCAAAAGTTGCGGCCAATAGCTTTGGCAAGAGACCAGAATGCTCGGCTACCATTAGGGCAAGAAGCAAGTTTTCTACTCTTAGCCTGTTCAAACTCTAGTTTGGACTGATTAATAACTGCTTTACAATTGTTGCGAGCTTTGGTGTAGGCAGAAAATGAAACTGAAGAATTAGAAACAAGCCAATTACGATATGCAACGTTCTTCTCTTGGACAGCCTTAGCACATTTATTGGAAAACCAAGGTTTAGATAAAGGACGAGATTTTAAAGTGGAGTGTGGGATAAAGGATTCCATTCCTGCAAGAATAATTTCACTGACACGATCTGAGCAAACGTTGACATCAGAAGTTTTGAAACAGTAATCAGACCAAGGAAAAGAAGAAAAGAAGTCTCGCAGGTCATCCCATTTTGCATTCTTGTAATGCCAAACAATACGAGGTTGGGAATAGCCATGAGATAAAGGTTCCATTGGAGAAGAGGCAATCACCAAGTTGTGATCTGAAGTGCTTAAAGGACCTCTCACTTCAACCTTGTACTTAGAAGGGTTGTTTGTGAGAAAAAGATCAAGCGTATTGGCTGTATGATTAGGATTGTCCGGTATTCTTGTAGGTAAATGAACAATCTGTGCTAGGTCATTAGTAATTGCAAAAGCCTCAGCATCTCGACCTGCTGGGTCGGTGTGACTAGAAAACGGAAGCCAGCTGGAGTTGTGAACGTTAAAATCACCAAGGAAAATTACCTCACTGTTAGGAAAGTTGGACTGGAGAAAGTCAAGTTGCAAAGAGAGGAAGTCAAAGAGCTCCAAGTGATTAGTGGAGTTGGGAGAACGGTAGAGACAACAGATGAATTTTACACAATGAGGTAGAGAGATTTTAAGCCAGAGAAGATCAAAGAGAGGAGATTCCAAATTGCCAAGTCTCTGACAGGGAATATCAGAACGGACATATGCACAAGTACCACCTTTGAGGCGAAAGGAATCATACAGCAAATAATTTGGACATCTGAGATGAGCAGTAGTTGAATCAACTGATAACTGAGATTCAGTCAGAAAAAGTACATGGGGTTTGGAAGACTGCAAGTGGACATCATTGAGATTAGAATTGAGACCACGTATATTTGTGAAATGAATTAGGAAGTCCTTGGGAGGTTTAGATCTTTTCGCAGATAAGCTTGCTCTATTATTTTGACAATTCATGGTGTATTCAATAGTAAGAAAAAGTGGGTGGGACATGCTGTATGAAGTAATGAAATTTTTGGATATGGCGTACATGTGGTAAGAATATACCCGGATCCTTGACATAACGTGGCCTCGACAATGCTCCCCGCATACACACTACTCGGACTCCCTCCAGTCACTATCTGGCAGAGTAGAGGTAGCAAGATTATACACTAGCTGATCCGGAAGCTTCCTAGAGAGTTACCAATAGGTTCAGTCCGGTGTACTAACTAGCGGCCGGCCTGCGAACACCGTTTTAGAGCTGTACCCTTGAAATGTAAGGAATATTGGATCTCGCCACGACATTCATCATAACCTCAAAAATCATCAATCATACTGCATGATGGAAGAGATAGGGAAGGGTTGGCCGGAACTTAGCTCTAGAGACTAAACATGGGTTCCACCACTTCAAGCCTCCAATAAGCAAAGTGGTGGTATTTCACCGGTTGATGAGAGTCATCTACCACCTAGTACTGCCTGGTAACATAGAGAGGCGGCGTTCCTCCATGTGGTGTGGGCGCCACACCTCGACCCCTGCTTACGTTGGTTCACACCTGGGTGGTCACCCACCATGTACTTGTGCATGAAGGTTATACCCAGGATTACTAACAGTCCCACCATCGTGAAGGTGCAAGCAGAGGATTTGGCTGTCATAGACCGTCCGGACTTCGCCGAAATTGGGTCCACTTTGACTTGAGTGTCACCCGAATATCAGTTCCATCAGCGTTTTAGACTCACAGGTAGCAAGAACAGCTTGTCTGGCATATCTGAGAGAATGTCTGTGACAGCCTCAAGGACCCGAGGCTTTTGCAATTACTAATGACCTCGTGCACATTGTTCATTCGTCTACCAGAATACCAGACAATTCCAATCACACAGCCAACATTCTTGATCATTTTCTCAGAAACAACCCTTCCAACTACATGATCAAGGTGAGGGGTCCTCTAGGCACCTTACAGCACCACTCGGTGATGGTGTCTTCTCCGATGTAGCCTTTCTCTTGTGACCATTCTCAACTTTGTGCTTGAGAAAGTCTTCTGATGTAAGTGTTTGCTCAGCTCTTGTCAGTGATTTTATTCTTGTAGGGAAAAAATTCTTTACTCCACACTCTACGTTAAAATCTTGTCCTTTATCTAAACGTCGGTGTTCCAATGAATGGGCTAAGGCTGTTCAAGGTAAGAATGTTGCATATCAGAATTGGCCTGCATCCAAATCATTAGGTTCATTTTCACCAAACACCAAAGCTCGTAACAACTGTAAAGCAATTATTAATCAATCCAAACTAGATTTCAAACAGGCTAAGAGTAGAAAACTTGCTTCTTGTCCAGATGGTAGCTGAGAATTCTGGTCTTTTGCCAAAGCTATTGACTACAACTTTTGCTGTTCTCTATTCCCACCTCTGTCAAAACCACTGTTCCATTCTCATCTCAGCTAAATATAAAGCTGATGTGCCAACATCCTACTTTTCTTCTAACTTGTGTATTGATGATCTTTGTAAACCACCTCTTACAATTCCATTCAGTGTCTCCTTTTTTCCGTCATCAAAAGTATGTCAGAAGAATTTTGAACAGTCTTGATGCCAAGAAAGCACCAGGTCTTGATGGTATTTCTCCACTTGTTCTCAAAACCTGTGTTACTGAGCTTATTCCTGTTCTGTGTTACCTTTTTTCACTTTCTTATTCCAAAGGTTTTTTCCTTCTGCTTGGAAATTTGCTCATATCCAGCTAGTTCCTAAAAAGGGTGACAAATTCCTCCCATCCAGTTATCATCCCATTGGACTTCTACTATTTCCTGAGTAATAAAGAAATCCATTAACTTCCAACATCTGTGTCGATCAACTGGTAATATACTGGTAATATAAAACACTTTTGATCATGTTTGGCATAAAGGTCTTCTAAATAAGCTTCCATATTATGGTTTGCCAACTGTTTTTTGTAATTAGGTATCCCGTTTTTCTCTCTGAATGCTCACTGCATGTCATGGTACATTGTTCTCTATCTTCTAACTTCTCCACAAATGCTAGTATTCCCAAAAGTTCTGTTCTTTCTCCCACTCTTTTCCTCTTGTATATTAAGCACCTTTTTACATTGACCAGAAATCCTATCTATTGTGTTACTAATGATAGCATATTGCATTCGACCTGCCAGTTTGAGAAACTTTGCCCTGAAGAAACATCATTAACTTCCAGAATATCCACTACCAATACCTTAAATGCTGTTCTTCAGGTAATTCTCCAGTGTGGCAAAGATAACTTAGTTGATTTCAATTCTTGTGAATTGAACTCAGTCCTGTCTTATATCTCACAAAAATTATTATTCTGCTCTATATTTATCTTCAATGATCCAGATTTTTAGAGACAAGATCACATATGTCTGTTAGAGATTACTCTTGACTTCTAATCTCTCTTTGCATATGGAAAGCATATCACAAATACTGCTTCCTCTGCATCTAAAAACCTGGGTTCTCACCTACTGGGTTCTCAGCATTACTTTTCTTCCAAACAGTTGTTCACTCTGTAGAAATCTCAATTTCCCCCCCCCCCAACCATGGAATATTTTTTCCACATCTGGGGTGGGTCCCCCAAAACCTCTCTCTCTCTCAAGCTTCTAGATTCCAAACAAAAGAGGCCAGTTAGATTAGTTAATGACTCATGTCTAACAAACAAACCTCCCCTCTTGATGTCTCATAGACATTCTGTGTCTGCTATGGGCACTGTTCTTTGAATTGGCTTCTATAATTCCTGTTCTCTCTTCCAAAGCAGTCCGAACACATGCCGCAAACCAGTCAACGCCCTTTTTCTGTCCAACTTGAAACTCAGAGAACCAACTTTTCTCCTTCCTCATTTATTCATTCAGATTCTGTTTTTCTGAAACTACCTTCCTTGATATGTATTTCCTAAAAATTATACTCTAATTTCAAGTCTAAAATTCAAGGTTGATGTCAACAAGTATCTTCTTTCATCAACTCATACACAGTACTAAGTACTATAGGTTCTAATACCTCTCGTGCTTGGGGTTTTCATAAAAAAAAAAAAAAAAACATTGTGATAATTACGATGATCATATTTAATATTAAATATTTACAAATGCTTTCCATTGGTAATACACAAATATCACATTTTTCCTTTATTTTGATGTTGATGACTGAAGTGATTTAGATCAACATATCCCTCTAGTTTTGTCTTTGCCTTACTACTGCTTTTCTGAGAGGAGTGATGGCCTTATGTGGCTCTTGCAGAAAATACTATTGGCCTAGGAGTTTGTTGTTTCATATATACTGTTCATGCAGGACTAAACGAGTGCTTCACGTACAGGATGCTTCGAAAACATTCAGTGTTATTTTTAAAAATTCAGTTTTATGTTATGCTTTCATGTGATAGAATGGCCTTCAACTTCTGTATTATATTTGCAGGATCCTTATAATCATCTGTCTGATATAGATTGGAGCCAGTTTGTATGAGAGGTATCATTAACACTTTGTAACTGCTTTTGTTAACTGCAAAGGGTTTGAAACCCAACTACCAGGTCTCTCCCTTTGCAGTTCAACATGCCCTGAGATCAGTGGTGTGCTGGAGCTGGTTGTTAAATTTTCAAAAATTTTGCAAGCCAGTTTTTAAACCCACAATGGCTATAAACTGTAGAGCAGCATGAACTTCAATCCACAATGGCTAGCAGCATTTTCACGATAAGCTTGTATATGGTGACATGGAAAATCAAGCCCAGGGCATGCTTATTTAGGCACCCTTTTTGCTTCCTTTCTCCCAACCCTTCCCTAAGGAGCAACCTATGTAGGAATTATCTCGGCTAGCAATATTATAGGAATATTATTTCTAACAAACACCCTGCTTCCGTCCCATCCCATTTTCAAGCGTTGTTAGTCTGCTGGGGTGAAAATTACCATAGTGAAATTAACTAACTATTTCTATTCTATCTACAAAATTGAAACTTTCAATATTGAGAGAAATCTTTATTGCAAGGCAAATGATGATTACATAATAGTGTAGTTGAAAATACCCGTCACGGCACAGTGGCCAGGGGTGAACAAAGTAATATGAAGACAAGGTTGCCTGAATAAATCAAAAGGATAAAAACAATAATAATGAGTAAGTTAATAATGAGTAAATCAATAATAATTAAGCTAATAATAGTAATAATTAATAATAATAAAGTATACTAGACATTAAGTGATTATGAACACCCTTAGTTACAAAATATATAACATAGAATATATATTGGATTGAATTGAATAATAGAGCATTGTTTGGGGTCAGGTTATAATAGTGGTGGCCTTACCACCATGGAGTATTCTTTTCCTGTATTGTCGATCCTGGCTAAACTTGTTCAAGTCTATATCTAGATCCTGGATGCGTGCTAACATCTGCTGAGGAAGGAATCCGTCTGACAAGTGAAGGGGTGTTCGACAAGGGCATAGCTGTGGAGTTGCTCGCAGATGTGCCATTGGAATTCTCCATGCACAGTTGTACCAGGAGGAAGGACAGGGGATGAAACCCATCATTAACTTGATTGTAATGACGAGTCTCCTTTCATCAGTGAGCCACATAAGCCTTGGGGTGTCGAGTGTGTTGGTCATAGCTGTGGTTCGGAGCTGGGGAGGTAGGTTGAGCTTGTGGCAAGCCCATTTGAGGAGCCAGAGCCAGTACTCAGAGAAGAACACTGGTTTGGTGGTAGAGGGAGATGCAAATGCTCAAATCTCTGCAGCATAGAGAAGCAGGGGATAAACTATTGTTGTGATGTATCTGAAGATGGTGGATTTGTCTGTTCCAGGTGCTGCTTGCATAACCATCTCAGTCTGGCAACTTTTGTGAGAAGCATGTCTATATGATGGCCAAACAAAAGCTTTGGGTCAAATCTGATCCCTAGGTCAATTCAATTTTGAACAAGTGGGATCGAAGCTCCATTGAAGGCTGGGTGGATTTTTGTTGGGTTTTGTTTGAGCAAGAAAACTGTGGTTTCTGACTTCTCAGGATGGATGCGTAGAGCATATTGCTTGAGGTGCATAGATATTGTTGAGAGTGTGGAGGTTAGCTCTTCTGAGATTTGGTGAGGGTCTTGGTTTGTCTTAAATTGGCATGAGTATCTCTAAGTCATCAGCACAAACCAGGGTATTCAGCTCCAGGACTACAAGTGGGGCAATGAGGGCAGTGGAGAGGATGCCAGATAGTACTCCCCCTTGCAGGACTCCAACCGAGATTATCTTTCACTATAAGTTTAGATAGTTTCACTATAGAGTTTTGCAGCAGAGATGTGAAGAAGGCTAAGATGTCACCACCTATCAGTGATTCTCTAGTAGCTTTAAGAGAGATGGGATGTGCACGGCATCAAATGCAGACTCAATTTCTACATATGTGGCTGCTGGTTTTTCTCTATTCTTGAAGGCTGTGAGGATTCTGTTAATAGTTGATAGAAGATTAGTCACAGTTGATCTGTACGGAAGTGCATAGTGGGGGGTTGTTTTCCAGGAAATGTTTGGTGAGGATCGGCAGCAGTATCTTTTCTAGCAGCTTCAGCATGCAGGATGACTTTGAGATCGGCCTGTAATGTTTCATCAGTGATGGAGTTTGAACTTTTGGCCTTGGCTTGACTAGGTATTCCTTCTATTAGTGTGGGAAGCAGCGATTTGAGAGCACTGAGTTAAAAATATATGACAGAGCTTGTGAGATGTAGGGACTTAAGCGCTTAAGCATAAATTGCTGTATCCCATCAGGTCCATTAGTAGAGGTTGCTGGCAGTGAGTTTAAGCAGTAATCAACTTTTGTCATGATATTAGTATGGTGGTCAGTGGATCAAAGGTGTCAGATGTTTGTAGCGCAGGTTGATCATCATCGTGGTTAACATGCTGGTGTAATCAAGCCAGCGTAGGAATCGAGTTGGGGGGGGAACCAGAAGGGGGCATCCTCATATGGAATTTTCCTAGTATGTATGGTCCTCTCGAGGTATAATTTGATGGCTTTGGATTTCTGGCAGTTAAACTTGGTTCGAGCTCTCAAGTAGGTAATTCTGTCTGTATTGCTCTGAGACTGCTTCCACAGTTTGTGCAGGTGTTGCTTCAGGTTGTGGGACCACCATGCTTTGGGACGAGAAGAGATTTTAATCCTTCTTGTGGCTGCATAGCTTGTCACAGTAACAATCCAGTTGGTAAGCAAGGTGACAGCCAGCTGGACATCACAGCTGGACTCAAGGATTGACCAAGGGATGAGTGAGGCTGCCTCGATGCATCTCGGTATGTCGAGGAATGTTGGGCTGACATTGGACATCATTTTGGTTGGCCGATTGAGAAGATGGTAATCAGATGATAGTTTAAATTGCATTAAGATTGGATCATGGTCAGAGTTGAACATCATCTCTGGGGTTTGATCAATAGTGCAGGGTATGGAAGCTAGGATAAGGTCAAGTTGGTTGGCTCCACAAGTTGGAAGTTTACTGACAATGCAGATGTCTGCAGTATGGAGATAAGAAAGGAGCTGCTGCTTTAGGTGGTTAAGTTGAGGAGGCAGATTAAAACTGCCACATATGATGTTGACAGTGGTAGGATGAAGCTTCTCAGGATCCAATTAGCTACTTCGAGAATGAGATCTTGAGATGGTGATGGGGGACATAAACTGTAACTACCTGGAGTATGGTAGATTGGTTCTTAAATTTGACAGAGATGGCTTCAAAATCTTGCAATTCACTAGAAATGCTAAAGATCATTGTGAAGAGGGTTCATTTAAAAAAGATGGCAGTACACAAACAGAAATGTTTTCTTTGATGTCCCAACTTTAAAATTCAGAAAACTATATTAATTAATGCGTAAACAGCAGCAAAAATGTATGTTCAAGTATGCATTTTCTAATTATTCCCGAACAATCAGGCATTGATCTTGATTATAGAACATGTCACTGAAATATGTTTGAATTTCCTGTGTGCGTGCTCTGCTGCTGGCTAAAGGGAATTATAAGTTACATGGAGCAGATGCACACAACTGTTTCTTGGCATAAGAAACATAACCGAAAGAATTGTAACGAATTGTTTTTGAAAAACGAAAAGATCACACTTCCTTTCTTCAATGTGTATTGTATCTACTAACACAAAATCAAGGGAATTCATCTATCGGACTGGAAACAGAAAAAACTGGTGTAGAACTTATAACAATTACAATAAAGTTTGCTTTATTGTAATTGTTTTTATGGAACAATATTGGTACAATACGTATTCTTCTAACAAAATTTCCTGAAAATGTTACTATTGATAGCTGCATTATAAACTTTGAAAACTTGTGTCAAAGGAACTTTGCATGAACATTCATAAAATCAAACAGTAGAAGTGGCATAACCAGGATTTTTTGTCAGACATTCACCAAAAAGTTACAACTGCCTTATGCTAATTGGCCCCGAGTGCCAGGCTATCTTTTGTGCGATATATAGAGTGCTCTTTCACAGCAAATAAGTTATATTTATTTTCTAGTGTCTCTTCTTCCTGTTTTCTCAAGTGATTCTATACTTAAAAGGTTTCAAGTAAGAATCCAGAAAGGAAATTCACCTTTCTTTCCTTTTTATATATCTATATAATCCATACTAACTGAACTAACTTTTTCAACCACTTGGTAACTGGTTGCACCGCTCCTGCCTCCACATGGTCAGGTCGGTAACCTGGGAGAAGAAAGTTTCCTCTCCCAGGGATGTAAAAGGAACAAAGATGGGCTTAAATAATTTTCAGCAGAGTGTCCAAGCCTCTCTAACTTTCTGGTGATGCACACTCTATCTAATAAACCTGTGTGCAAGTTATCACCATTTATGATCCAAAAATATTTGGAATCTATTGCAAGATCACCAAAAATGGTGAAGAGACTACAATCAGGAGACCTGGTCAAAAGACCTGGTTTGGTGGTGGCTGAAACAGCCACCACCAAACATTGAGTGGCTATTAAAGACAAAAACATTTGATGGCTTGCAAGTATCTGTTACTCCCCACAATACTTTAAATTCAACAAAAGGCATCATCAAAGAGTTGAACCTACTTTCAGTGTCTGAGGAGGAATTAGTCCAAGAACTTAGTAATCAGAAGGTAATCAATGATTAAACAACAATTAAAAAACATGGAAATCTCGTACCAACTCGATCCATCATTTTAACCTTCAGCACTCCTGATTTGCCATCGACTGTAAAAGCTCGCTGTTTAAACTGCCAAATTCGGCCGTACATCCCGAATCCTCTTCGCTGTTTTAAATGCCTTAAATATGGTCATTCTCAGCAGGCATGCAGAGGTGATGCCATCTGCCTATATGTGGCTCTAAGGACCATACACAAGCAGATTGCTCAGCCTCAACCCCCCCCCCCCCCCATCTAACTGGAAAGGAAATCATCCTGCATTTTCTAAATCATGTGATATGTGGAAAACTGGAAAGAAAATTCAAAGATACAATATAGAACATAAAGTAACATATCCTGAAGCACGCAGACAAATTATGTTCACCATGCCCAGTCTATTTTTCAACTGCAGCTCAAACAGATGTGTCAGTACCACTGAACACCTCCTTGGCAAATTGGGTTAAAGAAACCTTATCAACCTCCAGAAAAGATACTCCTAAAACTAAAACCAGTGAAGCCACAAACACTCCAATTAATATCCCAACCTGATACTCCAACAGTCTCGCAGGATGCTGAAAGAATGAAAGCTACTAAAGATTGTAAGAAAGCTGAACCACAAACCAACACTATGGAAGTGGATGTACACCTGGATTATGAGGAACCCATCCTAGAATTGCATGCCAATGACACTATGGATACTGATCGCCCCGTATACAAAAAACAGCCAGAAGAATCATCCTTAGGTAAACCAAAATAATGCATTACATCATACAGTGGAATTGCAGGGACTAAGCAGTCATTCTGATGACTTAAGGGATTTAATAGCTAAATTCAATCCCATAGCTGTATGCTTACAGAAAACATTTTTGTCACCTCCAAGTTTCGCCAAAATTCTCCAATTATATGATGCATAGACGAGATAGAAACTCAGTCTCCTGCACATGGAGGAGTAGCCATTCTGGTTAATCCTAATGTAGCATCCAAGCCAATCCATTTGAGAACCAATCTGGAAACTGCGGCTGCTCGTATTGCAATTGGTGCATCAGTTACCCTTGCTACCGTTTATATTCCACCATCTCTACCTCTTCCCCATTCAGAACTTGACAGCCTCATTACACAACTTCCAACTCCAATTTGTCATTTCAGTGACTTTAATGGACACCATTCATTGTGGGGGTCCACTACAATGGACAGAAGAGGCAAATTAATTGAAGAATTTTTGAATAATAGTGATCTTAATTTACTAAACTCTGCAGTTGACTTGTCAGTTTGCTCTCCATCCATCTTTTCAATCCTGACATGGTCGGTATTATCTGATCCCTTTAACAGCGACCACTTTCCAATTATTTGCTCAATACAAACAGCAGTAACTCAAAATCCTGATCAACGATCCAATTGGAAGTTTAGTAAGGTGAACTGGAATGGGTATTCTGCACAAATGCTTTTAGATAGAATTTAAAACCAAAAGAATTATATTGATGGTGTAAACAATTACATCAATAATCAGATTCTGACTGTGGCAAATGCTTTCCTTCCAAAATCCAAGACATATTGCCCTCACCAAAATCACTGGTCGAATGCAGAGTGCTCTATTGCCAAACAAGAAAAACAGTGCATGGAATAATCTCCGGAAGTGTCCTACTACCACTAATTTACTTGCTTATAAAAGGCATAAAGCAAAAGCAAGGCAAATTAGAAGGAAAGCAAAATGCAATTCGTGGATTGCTTTTGCATCAACCATCACAAAATACACTGACACATGGATCATCTGGAGAAGGTTACAGGCACTAAATGGCAAATTTGTTTTGCTGTCCTCTCCAATACTTCACTGGAAAGGGAAAGACTTGTCTACTCCTGAAGAAGTTACCAATGTCTTTGCAGAATCTTTTGCCACCATCGCTGCTTCTGCTTCCTATGCATCCTCCTTCCAGAGCATTAAAGATGGTGCAGAATGGTGTAAAATTAACTTCTCAATGTGCTGCTCCTTTCTGTACAACAACCCTTTTCATTAAAAGAACTGAAAGAATCATTAAATAGATCTCCCAACAGTGCTTCAGGGCCAGATGATGTTCATTACATTATACTTAAGCATTTACATGAAGAGGACTTGTGTACATGAAGAGGACCTGTTGATTTTCTACAATTTGATCTTCTCTGAAAATGTCTATCCTTCTTCCTGGCGCCATTCGTTCATTATCACCATTCCAAAACCAGGCAAAGATCCTTCCCTTGTTCAAAATTATAGGCCAATATCTCGTACAAGCTGCATAGAGAAAATTTTCAAAAGGATGGTTCATACAAGACTCACTTACATCCTGGAGACACACAATCTCCTTCTAGACCATCAGTATGGATTTCAGAAGAACAGACCAACGCTGGACGTGCTTATCACAGCTGAATCTCATATTCGCAATTCCTTCATCATGAGACATCTAGTCATGGTGAACGCTCAGAGGGCACTCGGGTCGTGGAAGAGAACAGTCAGATTTTTGGATGCCGTAAAGGGATAAGTATTTTTAATTTTTACCGTATTCTTCGTTAATTAACATAGCGATTTTTGGATGACACTGGCTGCAAAACTCCCAGTGTCGGCGCCAGTATTGTTGAACTAGCTGCCATATTGTAGTTGATAAGAAATAGCGTAACATATATATATCTCGAACTGATAGCGTAAAGTATAAAGTAAAACTAGATAGCATAATACAAAGCACTATGTTAGGAAGCTGTTAGCTTATTATAGTATTATCAATTAATCAAAAATAATATTAACTCATTAAAATTCATTGTTAATTAAATTGTATTTAAATGGAAATCATGACCCAGACTAGAGCTGCAAAGCAAAGATCACAGACTAGCGAGAGTGCTGTGACTCGGGGGAGAAACAAAGGGGGCTATTCTCCAACACATCACAGTCTCAAAAAATGTGCAAAATGTGAAATGCTTGCCGACCTTTCTAAAACAGGACGTAATCTAGTCATGGAGCCTTTGTGTGTGTGCTAGGTGTCTAGAGTGTCAAGAAATTAGGTGCCAACTCAACGTTCTGATGGGTGTCTATGAGAGCTTGAGGTGTAGGGTGCAAATGCCCTCGAAGAAATTAATATTAGCGGCCAATCAATGCTCTCAGCTGCCCAACTCAATGACAGAGTTCACTCCTGTGCATCAGGCAAAACAGAGGCAATCTCCAAGGCAGAATGCGCAGGTCCCAAAGAAACTAGTTATTGTTGGTGACACTATTATCAGGGAGACAGTGAATAAACTATGCAAGAAGGATAGGTAAAACAGGACCAGGGTATGTCTGCCAGGGGCAAAATTGATGACGTTGTAGAGCAGATATCATCTTTTAAGGGCACAAAAAGTGATGGTGTTGTACACGTTGGAACTAATGACATTAAGAGTAAGAGATCTACAGATTTACTCAACAAGTACAGGTCAACTTTGAAAAAAAGTTGTGAGATAGGGTTGAATGTGGAAGTGTCTGCATTTCTGCGCAGACACGATAGGAGGGAGTATATGACGAGAGCCTTGTCGATCAATTCAGCCCTGGAGATATGGTGCAAGGCTCAAGGGGTAGATTTTTTTTTTCAGCCTGATCTGTGCTTGTTGACAGGAGAGACTGCTTCTACAGGGATGGGGTGCAAGAATATTTACTGATGCTATTGAGGCAATATTAGGTGGATCGGAAAACTGCTAGCTTGGGGGGATACACAGACTAAAAGGATAACAGTGGCCGCAGGCAGAGGCAAAAGTGATTCTTGCTCTGCTTCTATTAGAATGAGCAGCAGCCTGGAAAGCAAGGTAATGGAGATTTCCAGGACTGCTGGGAGTCATAGTGGAACAAGTAAATACATGGGCATTGTGTTAGGGTAACTAAGAATAGGAACAGGTGCATATATACTTGCATGTAAACCAGTGCTAGGAGTATAGTTAATAAATTTGATGAGCTTGAAGTGCTAGTCAAAACATCAAAGGCAGATATTGTTAGGATCTCAGAGACATGGTGTCACACAGATATAAGCAGTGCAGAATTGGAATTTGGGAAGTACAATGTGTACAGAAAGGATGGACAAGACAGGAAGGGAGGGGGGGGTTATGCTGTTGGTTAAGAAACATATAAAATCTAAGGATGTGCGTCCAATTGAAGTTGGTGGGCAGTGCAGTGTTGTCTGTTTGGTGTAAAATAAGCATTGGGAACACTAAGTTGAGAGTAGGTGTGTGTTATAGGCCTATTGAATCTGATGACTATATAATGAGCAATTGTGTAGACAAATAGAGTGGCCAGTAAATCAGAATACCTTATAATGGGGGAATTTAACTTTCCAGGTATTGACTGGAACTTGTGCTTTGGTCACTCGCACACTAGCAAGACTTTTGTGGATTCATTGGATGACTGTTTTTTACAGCAACATGTTCGAAGGCAACCACATTGAGTAATACTCTTGATCTGATTATGATTATTCATGCATTATTGACGCTATGCTGCCGCAACAGGATCCGGAAAGGTTGAGAAGATGGGCTGAGAGGTGGCAAATGAAGTTTAGCATTGAAAAATTATTTAAAGTACTACATATGGGAAACAGCAATCCCAGGGCAACGTATCAACTCTGTGGTACTACACTGACAGTGGTAGAGAATGAAAAGGACCTGGGGGTAATTGTGCAGGCAGATATGAAGTTCTCTGAGCAGTGCAGACTGGCTGCAAGAGTAGCTCATGGTGTCTTGTCAATGATATACAGGAATTTTTCTAGCAGGGATAAGGAGGTGATTATTCCCTTGTATAAGGCAATGGTCAGGCCACACCTTGAGTACTGTATACAGGTCTGGAGGCCTCATTTCGGGAAGGATGTAGAGCTGCTGGAATGAGTAGAGAGAAGGGCAACAAGATTAGTGAATGGAACAAAGGGTTGCTCTTACGAAGAAAGGCTTAAGTTTTGCAAATTACAGTGTCTGGAGACTAGGCACCGGCGAGGTGATCTGATAGAGGTGTACAAAGCCTTGAATGGTTTAAGCATGCTGAATGCTGATGGGATTCTTCCTCTTGCTCAATATAATCACATGAGAGGGCATAAATTCAGATTGAGTGCGGAAATTTGCCTTTAGCCAGCGGGTAGTTGGTTAGTGGAACAGACTTGCATCCCTTGTCGTGGAAGTTGATAGCCTAAATAAATTTAAGGCTCAGCTGGACATGTATTTCAAACGAATGAAGGAGTGAAATGGAAGTTTTTTTTTTTTTTTTTTTTGGCTGATGCTGCATAAGCTTGCTTTCTTGCATCATATGCCCCTGCTAAAGCTAATTAAGAATTTGCAGATAAAGGAACCACTGGGTGACAGTGATCACAATGTACTGATGTGGGAATTACTTAAAGATGTAACTACCATCAAGGCTAAACGGAAGTGCTTTTCCTTTCTTAAAGATGACTACAGAGGTCTTACACAGTTTTTAAATTCTATACAGTGGGATAAACTGATGATGTTACCAACGTTGAATTCTAAATTGGAAGCCTAAATTGGATGTCAGATGAACTAATGAGACATATAGCAGAGAAGAAAAATGCATGGGATACATACAAATTAACACGTGACACAGAAGCCTATGATAGATACAAGTTGATCTGTAACCAAGTTACAAAGGAGGTTAGGCAGGTGAAGGCAGATTACGAGAAATCTTTGGAAAGGAATGCAAAGAAAAACAGCAAAGAGTTCTTTACTTATGTAAACTCTAGAAGGAAGGGGATGAATCAGATTGGTCCACTTGATATCAATGGGTCAACTGAATATTTTGCATCGACATTCACACATGAGGAGTTATTCAGCGAGGGGAATGCCAGAGATGTATTCAACTCTGGCAGTAAGCTAGAGAATCTTGTAATAACTGAGAGTAAAGTGGAGGAGAAATTGTTGAAGATAAACACTAGAAAGGCACCTGGGGTGGATGGGATCTATCCAGTTATATTAAAGGAGGCAGCAAAGGAAGTAAGCAAACCCTTAGCCATAATTATGAGAGCTTCCTTGGGCTCAGTGGAGGTAAACATGGACTGGAGATGTGCAAATGTGACAATTCACAAAGGAGGATCAAAGGCTGACACAAGTAATTATAGACCTGTGAGTTTAACTTCTGTTCCAGGAAAATTAATGGAGGCACTGGTTAAAGAAGCACTGCAGGATCAATTAGACAAGACTTCAGTTATAGCTCGGATACAGCATGGTTTTGTTAAGGGGAAGTCTTGCCTGACCAATTTGATTGGATACTATGATGCAGTCACAAAAGAACTGGATGCAGGAAATAACTTTGATGTTATATACTTGAATCTTAGAAAGGCTTTTGATACTGTTGCACATGGAAGACTGCTGCACAAATTGGAGCAGTGTGGCATTGGAGGCAAATTGCTGCTATGGATAAAGGGGTGGTTGAGGGGGAGAAGACAGAGAGTGGTAATCAATGGACACTGCCCATCGTGGACTAATGTTATTAGTGGAGTCCCTCAGGGTTCAGTATTGGGTCCATTATTGTTTTCTGTATTTATAAATGATATTGATGATGGTATATCAAGCTTAATGTCCAAATTTGCAGATGATACGAAGGTTGGCAGGGTTGTCAAGGACACTACTGACACTATGCTGCTGCAATAGGATCTGGAAAGGTTGAGCAGATGGGCTGAGAGGTGGCAAATGAAGTTTAACATTGACAAATGTAAAGTACTACATATGGGAAACAGCAACCCCAGAGCAACATATCAACTCTGTGGTACTACACTGACAGTGGTAGAGAATGAAAGGGACCTTGGGGTGGTTGTGCAGGCAGATATGAAGTTCTCTGAGCAGTGTAGACGGGCTGCAAGAGTAGCCCATGGTGTATTGTCAATGATATATAGGAATTTTTCTAGCAGGGATAACTAGGTGATTATTCCCTTGTATAAGGCAATGGTCAGGCCACACCTAGAGTACTGTATACAGGCCTGGAGGCCTCATTTCAAGAAGGATGTAGAGCTGCTGGAATGAGTACAGAGAAGGGCAACAAGATTAGTGAATGGAACAAAGGGGTGCTCTTATGAAGACAGGCTTAAGTTTTGCAAATTACAGTGTCTGGAGACTAGGCACCAGCGAAGTGATCTGATAGAAGCTTATAAAGCCTTGAATGGTTTGAACATGCTCAATGCTGATGGGATTCTTCCTCTTGCTCAGAATAATCACCTGAGAGGGCATAAATTCAAATTGAGAAAAGACAGATGTAGAATAGACGTGTGGAAATTTGCCTTTAGCCAGCGGGTGGTTGGTTGGTGGAACAGACTTCCATCCCTTGTCGTGGAAGTTGAAAGCCTAAATAAGTTTAAAGCTCAGCTGGACAGGTATTTCGAACGAAGAGAGGGGTGAAATGGAAGTGGTTATTTATTTATTTTTTTTTTTTTTTTGACTGATGCTGCATAAGCTTGCTTTCTTGCATCAAATGCCTCTACTAATGCTAATGCCTTCAGGGGCTTAATTTTGGAGGCTACTGGGCTTTTCATTCCAACTAAGAAATACTGTTCAAGGTTTAGGCGTAAATTCATGTCAGATGAATTAATGAGGCTCGTGGCAGAAAAGAAAAATGTATGGGATGCATATAAAGTATCACGTGACACAGAAGCCTATAGCAGGTATAAACTAGTCTGTAATCAAGTCACAAAGGAGGTTAGGCAGGCGAAGACAGATTACGAGAAATCTTTGGCAAAGGATGCGAAGAAAAACAGCAAAGAATTCTTTACTTATGTAAACTCTAGAAGGAAAGGATTGAATCAGATTGGACCACTTAACATAGACGGGTAGACTATTGATGATCAAGCTCAGGTAGCTGATAAACTGAATGAGTATTTTGCCTCTACATTCACACACGAGGAGTTATTCAATGAGGGGAAGGCCAGAAGTTTATCATATGCTAAAAAAAAAAAGTAAAAGTAAAGTGCAGCCATTATCAACCCACTACCGGATGGAAGCCTCCTCAACAATTCATGCTGAAGGAAATTGACCATAATCTGCCACGCTGGTCCAGTGCGTGTTGGCAGATTGACCGTATTCAGCAGTCAGGGACTTGAACCCCCAGTCTGCTCAAAGAGCGTGTGTTACTGCACTCCCGCTCCTGACCACTCGGCTATGGAGGCTCTTAATAGGGAGCTAAATGATTTTGCAATGACTGAGAGCATAGTGGAGGAGAAATTATTGAAGTTAAATATAAGGAAGCCACCTGGGGTGGGGGATTTATCCAGTTATATTAAAAGAAGCAGCAAAGAAAGTAAGCAAATGCTTAGCCATAATTATGAGAGCTTCCTTGGACTCAGGGGAGGTCCCCATGGACTGGAGGTGATACGTTTGTACAATTCACAAAGCAGGTTCGAAAGGTGAAACAAGTAACTACAGACGTGTTAGTTTAACTTGTGTTCTGGGGAAAATAATGGAATCACTGGTTAAAGAAGCATTGCAGGATCATCTAGAGAAGACTGTAGTAATAGTTAAGATAAAGCATGGGTTTGTTAAAGGGAGGTCTTGTCTGACCAATTTGATTAGATACTATGATGTGGTCACAGAGGAACTGAATGCCAAAAATAATTTTGATATCATATACTTGGATTTCGGTAAAGCTTTTGATACTGTTGCGCGTGGAACCTTACCATTATGAAGGCCATCGAGCAGCAGCTCCAACTAGCCATAACCAAAATAAAATCCTGGACTTCATGAAATGGTTATCGACTGTCATAAATACACTGCCACTCACTTCTGCAAGCTACAGGCTCTTCATCCTGATGCTGAACTACAAAAAAACAAAACTCCAATCCCACTTGTTAATACTGTTAGATTTCTTGGACTGGTATTGGATAGCAAGCTAAACTTCCAAGCTCATATCACTCATTTAAGGACTACTTATCTAAAGCATTTGAATATACATCAATCACTCTCTTCCATGTCATGGAGAGCTGATCGGTATACCTTACTACACCTGTACAATTCCCTAATCTGTTTACACTTGGATTACGGTTCT
Source organism: Mastigoproctus giganteus (assembly GCF_048544385.1). NCBI lineage: Eukaryota > Metazoa > Arthropoda > Arachnida > Uropygi > Thelyphonidae > Mastigoproctus > Mastigoproctus giganteus. The sequence continues at coordinate 134,996,353 of NC_143587.1, forward strand.
CCAGTTTATGACTCTGCTAGAGTAAGCACATTAGAACGACTGAACATACAGCACTGTGCTCTGAGGGTCCTGGGAGTTTTCAGGACTTCTCCAGCCCAAAGGTTTTACATTGATGCATATGATCCTCCATTACATCCTCACAGAAAAATAGTGCTGTCTAAATAGTGGCATAATATTTAGGGTTAGGTGCCACCTGCGGTTTCCCACATCTACGCCATATATACTCTGTGATGGAATGCAGAACTACTGCATAAGCCAGAAAAAAGTGGTGTCTGGTTTATGTAGTATTGTTCTGTTGTTGTGTCTCTGGCTACTTGGCCACTGGGCCTCTAGTGGAACTCTATGTTGCCCGCCACCACCACCACTGAGAGGTGAGCCAGGCTGCCTTCATACTCTGGCTGATCTCTGCCAGGGTCCCCTGAGCTTTCTGGATGGAGACCAAAAAAAAAAGGGGATGAGAGTGGGGAAGATAGTACAAGTGGTGGAATCAAAGTAGGTAAAGGGAGGAGGTTGAGGAAAGAAGGCATCCTCCAGCGAGAAAAAGAGGTGGGAGAGAGAAATAGGAATCACCCCTGGTCTGGGAGCCCATCAAAGGCCAGTGAAAGGAATACAGCTTGCAGAATAAGGGAGGTCTGCAAAGTTGGGTAGGTACAATGGGAAGTGTCTGAGTTTGATGCTATCAGTTCAGTGCCGTCATTCCAACGAGGAAAATGTCCGGTTGGGTGTTCATTCAGTTCTGATAGTGGCCAGTGATGTTGGAAGAGCAGGTACGAGGAGAGATCATATCGGTTTAGGAACATCTGGTCTGGATGTCTTATGTTGTGGGATCACACGTGGAGAGATGATACCCACTCCTTTTGAAAACTGCTGCGGCATATCTGCTAAAAGCTAAAAACGCTTGTTTTGATTTTAACAGGTTGACTAAGTGTGGTTAAATTTATATCCAGTAACAGTTTATTAAGTAGATGTTATACGTGTGTATTACGTGGTTCCAGTTCTCCACAAACACAGTGGGCATCGTTTACAAGCTCAAAGTCCTGTTAAAATCACTTTTTGAATGACCCATGTCCTGTCAGAAGAAATGTAGTGCATAAATTAGGGAAGAACCAGCCAAGTCTTTGTTTGTTGGGGTAGGAAACACTAGGTAGAAATAGCTTGGTTGTACTACCTTTGGTGGAATCATCCCAACGTATTTGCCAGAGGGAAACAAGTTCCTGCCAAGTACGCCGGAGTTCTAGTTTCGGATCTGCATCGACAATCGTTTTTATCCCCAGAAATTCAGTTTCTTTGTTCTTTCTGATGACATGGGAAAGCCCTGTGAAGGCCACTTGGAGGTCAAGGGGGATATAACTTGTTAATACTTGTAGTGCTGCCATTGATGTCATTCTACAAGCCCGAGTAATTTTTAATAACATTAACCATTGTATCTGCAGAATAACATTCCTAGTGCTTATGATGGACAAATGATGGAACCATACGGCAGCGCCATATGTTACGAACGGTACAAAAACAGCTGAATAAAGAAGGTGGAGTGCAGATCCCTTAAGACCTTAGTCTTTGCAGGTGAAGCAAGCAAGCATATTGATGTAATTTTTGGCCTTCTCTTTCATGGACTTTATATGTGGCATGAAAGTTCTGCCATCATCTAGGATAACACCTAAATATTTGAATGAATGTTGATTCTTGAGTGCATTTCCCTTATAGCGAATGGTTGATGGTCTGTTGATGTCAAGATGTCCTTTGAGAAGTAGGGTTCTACTTTTATCTGTAGAGATTTCCAGCTTATTCTCCTCAGCCCAAACTGACAGGGCATTCAAGACCGTGTTGGCTCTAGTCTCAATAGCTGCACGAGTAGGGCCCTCAACAATGATAACCATCATCTGCATTACGAAAGCTGTGTGGTATGGGGGAAGTCCTGCAGGAGCCATTCATCCAGAATCATATTCCAAACAGCTGGCCCCACAATAGAGCCCTACGGGTAGCCTCTATTGAGTTGGTGGGTGTTACTATGAAATTTTGTTTTCATTGTAACTTTTCTGTTATAGAAGTAATCTGTAAGAAATTTGAAGATGTTGAGGGAGCAGCCAAATATTCTGGCTTGCCGCAAGATCCCTGGCCACCAGACAGTGTCAAAAGCTCCCTTAAAGTCTATAAAAATCGCCAGTACATAACAGACATCAGAATTATCTGCTAGCTGAGTGGTTTTCAGTAGTGCATCAATAGTTGAGTACCCCTGCTTGAAGCCAAACTGGAGTGTAGAAGCAAGTCCTTTTGTTTCATAGATAGATAGATAGACTGAATATCCTAATATTGGCAATAAAGCAATTGGACGGTATGCTTTGGCTGTACCAATGGGATGATTTGGATCTTGAGTAAAAGCTTGAGGTTGGTGTGCTTCCAACGTGTAGGAAAGGAGCCTTCATTAAGATGTGTTGAATAGTTGTACAAGAACATCGTGTGCAGAAGACCAAAGGTGTTTAATGGACTCCCCCCTCGATGAGGTCCAGTCCAGGAGCTTTTCCATTCTTGATTTTATTTACCACTAATGCAACCTCCTCTTCTGTGAAGGGTTCTTCCCTGGCCAAGGGCAAGTAGCCCTGATTCTCACTGATGACGTTTCTGTGTACTTCAGTGTCATAATCAGGATTGTCTTGATAGATTATTCTGTCTAGAATCTTGTTCATTGTCTCTTCCAGGAAAAGCGTATCTGAGGAGCCCTAAGAACGGATAGAATTTATGATATCTGTGGACCCTACTTTGTTCCTTATGAGCTTGTGAACCAAACCCCAAGGGCTTTTATTGCCTTCTATCTCCATCAGGGTACGCCAAGAACTTTGGTTGGCATGATAAATTTCGTTCGTGTATTCTCTCCGGAGTGCATTGTATCTTTCCTTGTACTGTTCTATTGTTTGCGGTGGGTATGTTCTTCGTTTTCTTTGTAACTCTTTCCTTGCACACTGGAGAAAGGAATGGAGATCTGTTAATTCTTCTGACCACTAGGAAACTGATTTTGGATGTCAGGTACATTTTTTCATTGAAGCACATGATGCTTTATGGAGTAAGTCTTGCAGGAAATTAGTTTTCTGGTGGCTATTCATGGTTCGAAAACGCTCAGCTGAATGGTGGTGAAGAGCATCTCAGATAGTGTTCTCAAAGGTATCCCATTTGGCAGTTCTAGTATAGAATCTGATGGTATCATGAACATACATCAAACGAGTAGAGGTACTGTTTTCAATGCTGTATGTTATCAATCGATGATTGCTGGTGGTTGCAGTGTCGTGCACTTGCCACTATCTTAGTCTGTTAACAAGAAAGGGGATTAATAATGTGATATCCAGATTAGACTCCCCATTTCCCAGCCTGTACATAGTTGTCTGTCCCGGTAAGTTGGCTATTACAAGTCCACGAGAGGCAATAAATTCCTCTAATAGGTCTCCTCTGGCATCAGTGGTGGCATTATGCCATTGGGCTGATCGAGCATTTGAGTCAGCAGCTACGATAACATCTGCATTTCCAACGAGGTCAAGGGCTTGCTCAAGACGAGCAATGTGTGGCTGTAACTCGGTGGCAAATTGGAAATATGCTGTGAGAAATGTGATGCGGCCAAAGCTGCCCTCAACAGTTACCCCAGCCAGATGTGGGCAGCATAGGGAATCAATTCTAGTGATGACTAGATCTGGATTGTGAATAATGATGGCTGCGAGACAGTGCTGTTGTGGTAATTTCAAATGTAATTTGAAATTTTCTGTACATTAAGGGATAACCAGAGACTCTGCCACATATGCAGTAGGGCTCTTGGAGAAGGAGAACATCCAGATTTAATTTCTCCATGAGGAGATGGAGCTGAGATGCCACTGAAGTTGATTTTTGTGCATTTATTTGTCTTATGCAAAGTCTGGATGATGGTAAGTATGCTGTCCTACTTCCCATAATTGGTGTTATTGCATATTATTTCAGCTGCTGTCTTGTAAACAAGGCATGATCCATCTCTCACAGAGTGGTCACTAGGTTTGTTGATGGCTTTACAATTGGCACATTTCGGTGGCGAAGTTTAATTGGGGCATTTTTTATAAAGATGGCTGGCTTCTGCACAGTGGCCGAATACTGGGTTTTGCTTCAGACATTTGGCTGATATGTGTCCGTATCCTAAACAGTTATAACATTTTAGGACTGATACAAAATCCCTTATCCTATGTGAGGACCAGCCTAGAAAGACTTCCTTGAATAATTAATTGTTTTCTGATTCTGAGAGATACTTGTATGATCCAATTTCAGCGATCACGTACCCTGGTTTTAGTGGAGTATTTGATTCTTAATTTCACTATAAGCATCCTCCTTCTCCATGGTCTCATAAAGATTCCTGTTGTAGATTTCAGTAATTAAGTCATTCTTCTGAATGGAGCTTTCTACATCAAATACTATCAAGCTGGGCCCCCAAAGCTTGGGGGTCTCGAAGACAAAGCTAGTATCCACTTCAGTCCCGCAGGATTTTATCTTTTCTAAGTCAGATTTCGTGGCTGTTTCAAGAATGATTCCTTTGTCTCTGATCTTGTGGATACCTTTGATCTTGACATTACCTAGCTTTTGGTTCGATAGTCTGAAGGATTTTGTTTTTCACTCCATCACTGTCAGCAATGTCGCAGTCCTCTCCAGCTTTATGCTGCTTAGATCCGAAGCCTCCTTTCCTATCCTGGTTGGGATTACCTATATAATAGCGACATGAAAACTGACCTGCATCCAGCTCAGACTTAAAGCACTTCTTCATACTTGGAATGGTGATCTAAATAACATTTCTGAGGACACCATTCTTCCTATACTACCTTGGTTACGTTTTCATGCCTCTCATGATGACTACTTTCTCTGATGGGGAAAGGATGTTTTAGCTTCTGCCAATATCAGACAGTTGCATGCAGCCCATGCCAACCTTTGGTCCTTGAGGTTGTCACAGACATTCTCTCAGATATGCCAGATTTTTTTTTTTTTTTGATTTGGTAGTTGTTGGCGCATCGGCTTCTGTGGCCATATTGCACCTCCCAAGGCTTTTGCAGTACTTTGATCCAAGCCCGAGGCGGGAATCGAACCCGCGACCTTTGGGTTGCAGGGTAGGTACTTTACCCACTCGGCTAGCCCGGTCGGCCAGATATGCCAGACAAGCTGTACTTGCTATGTGGGAGTCTAAAATGCTGATGGAACTGATATTCGGGTGACACTCAAGTCAAGTGGACTCAATTTCAGCGAAGTCTGGATGGTCTGTGACAGCCAAATCCTCTGCTTGCACCTTCACGATGGTGGGACTGTTAGTAATCCTGGGTATAACCTCCATGCACAAGTACATGGTGGGTGACCACCCAGGTGTGAACCAACGTAAGCAGGGGTCGAGGTGTGGCGCCCACACCAAATGGAGGAACGCCGCCCCTCTATGTTACCAGGCAGCACTGGGTGGTAGATGACTCTCATCAACCGGTGAAATACCACCACTTCGTTTATTGGAGGCTTGAAGTGGTGGAACATAAGCATTAGCATTAGCATTAGTAGAGGCATTTGATGCAAGAAAGCAAGCTTATGCAACATCAGCCAAAAAAAAAAAAAAAAAAAAACCACTTCCACTTCACCCCTCTGTTCGTTCAAAATACCTGTCCAGCTGAGCCTTAAACTTATTTAGGCTATCAACCTCCACCACAAGGGATGGAAGTCTGTTCCACCAACCAACCACCCGCTGGCTAAAGGCAAATTTCCGCACGTCTATCCTACATCTGTCTTTCCTCAATTTGAATTTATGCCCTCTCAGGTGATTTTTCTGAGCTAGAGGAAGAATCCCATCAGCATTGAGCATGCTTAAACCATTCAAGGCTTTATACACCTCTATCAGATCACCTCGCTGGTGCCTAGTCTCCAGACACTGTAATTTGCAAAACTTAAGCCTTTCTTCGTAAGAGCACCCCTTTGTTCCATTCACTAATCTTGTTGCCCTTCTCTGTACTCGTTCCAGCAGCTCTACATCCTTCTTGAAATGAGGCCTCCAGACCTGTATACAGTACTCTAGGTGTGGCCTGACCATCGCCTTATACAATGGAATAATCACCTCCTTATCCCTGCTGGAAAAATTCCTGTATATCATTGACAATACTCCATGAGCTACTCTTGCAGCCCGTCTGCACTGCTCAGAGAACTTCATATCTGCCTGCACAACCACCCCCAAGTCCCTTTCATTCTCTACCACTGTCAGTGTTGTACCACAGAGTTGATACGTTGCTCTGGGATTGCTGTTTCCCATGTGTAGTACTTTACATTTGTCAATGTTAAACTTCATTTGCCACCTCTCAGCCCATCTGCTCAACCTTTCCAGATCCTGTTGCAGCAGCATAGTGTCAGTAGTGTCCTTGACAACCCTGCCAACCTTTGTATCGTCTGCAAACGTGGACATTAAGCCCGATATACCATCATCAATATCATTTATAAATACAGAAAACAATAATGGACCCAACACTGAGCCCTGAGGGACTCCACTAACAACATCAGTCCACGATGAGCAGTGTCCATTGATTACCACTCTCTGTCTTCTCCCCCTCAACCACCCCTTTATCCATAGCAGCAATTTGCCTCCAATGTCACACTGCTCCAATTTGTGTAGCAGTCTTCCATGTTCAACAGTATCAAAAGCCTTTCTAAGATCCAAGTATATAATATCAAAGTTATTCCCTGCATCCAGTTCTTTTGTGACTGCATCATAGTATCCAATCAAGTTGGTCAGGCAAGACTTCCCCTTAACAAAACCATGCTGTGTCTGAGCTATAACTGAAGTCTTGTCTAAATGATCCTGCAGTGCTTCTTTAACCAGTGCCTCCATTAATTTTCCTGGAACAGAAGTTAAGCTCACAGGTCTATAATTACTTGTATCAGCCTTTGATCCTCCTTTGTGAATTGGGGTCATATTTGCACATTTCCAGTCTATGGGTACCTCCCCTGAGTCCAAGGAAGCTCTCATAATTATGGCTAACGGTTTGCTTACTTCCTTTGCTGCCTCCTTTAATATAACTGGATAGATCCCATCCACCCCGGGTGCCTTTCTTGTGTTTATCTTCAACAATTTCTCCTCCACTTTACTCCCAGTTATTTCAAGATTCTGTAGCTTACTGCTAGAGTTGAATACACCTCTGGCATTCCCCTCGCTGAATAACTCCTCATGTGTGAATGTCGATGCAAAATATTCATTTAGTTTGTTAGCTACCTGAGCAGGATCATCAACACTTGACCCATCAATATCAAGTGGACCAATCTGATTCATCCCCTTCCTTCTAGAGTTTACATATGTAAAGAACTCTTTGCTGTTTTTCTTTGCATCCCTTGCCAAGGATTTCTCGTAATCTGCCTTCGCCTGCCTAACCTCCTTTGTAACTTGGTTGCATATCAACTTGTATCTATCATAGGCTTCTGTGTCATGTGTTAATTTGTATGTATCCCATGCATTTTTCTTCTCTGCCATATGCCTCATTAGTTCATCTGACATCCATTTTGGCCTAAACCTTGAACAATATTTCTTAGTTGGTATGTAAAGCCTAGTAGCTTCCAAGATAAGTTCTTTGAATGCTTCCCATTTTGAATTTGCTGTTGGTAACATCATCAGTTGGTCCCACTGTATAGAATTTAAATACTGTCTCAGTCCATCGTAGTCGCCTTTACGGAAGCAATAACCCTTCCCTTTACCCCTAATGGTAGTTACCTCTTTGAGTAAATCCCACATCAGCAGGAACCCATGTTTAGTCTCTAGAGCTAAGTTCCAGTCAACCCTTCCCTATTTCTTCCATCATGCAGTATGATTGATGACTTTTGAGGTTATGATGAACGTCGTGGCGAGATCCAATATTCCTTACATTTCGAGGGTACAGCTCTAAAACGGTGTTTGCAGGCGGGCTTCCGGATCAGCTACTGTATAATCTTGCTACCTCTACTCTGCCAGATAGTGACTAGAGGGAGTCCGAGTAGTGTGTATGCGGGGAGCATTGTCGAGGCCACGTTATGTCAAGGATCTGGGTATATTCTTACCATGTGTACGCCATATCCAAAAATTTCATTACTTCATACAGCATGTCCCACCCACTTTTTCTTACTATTGAATACCCCATGAATTGTCAAACTAATAGAGCAAGCTTATCTGCGAAAAGATCTAAACCTACCAAGCACTTCCTAATTCATTTCACAAATATACGTGGTCTCAATTCTAATCTCAACGATGTCCATTTCCACTTGCAGTCTGCCAAACCCCATGTACTTTTTCTGACAGAATCTCAGTTATCGGTTGATTCAACTACTGCTCATCTCAGATGCCCAAATTATTCGCTGTATGATTCCTTTCGCCTCAAAGATGGTACTTGTGCATATGTCCGTTCTGATATTCCCTGTCAGAGACTTGGCAATTTGGAATCTCCTCTCTTTGATCTTCTCTGGCTTAAAATCTCTCTACCTCTTTGTATCAAATTCATCTGTTGTCTCTACTGTTCTCCCAACTCCACTAATCACTTGGAGCTCTTTGACTTCCTCACTTTGTAACTTGACTTTCTCCAGTCCAACTTTCCTAACAGTGAGGTAATTTTCCTTAGTGATTTTAATGTTCACAACTCCAATTGGCTTCCATTTTCTAGTCACACCGACCCAGCAGGTCGAGATGCTGAGGCTTTTGCAATTACTAATACAGCCAATACGCTTGATCGTTTTCTCACAAACAACCCTTCTAAGTACACAGTCGAAGTGAGAGTTCCTTTAGGCACTTCAGATCACAACTTCGTGATTGTCTCTACTCCAATGGAACCTTTATCTCATGGCTATTCCCAACCTCGTGTTGTTTGGCATTACAAGAATGCAAAATGGCATGATCTGCGAGACTTCTTCTTTTCCTTGGTCAGATTACTGTTTCAAAACTTCTGATGTCAATGGTTGCTCAGATCGTATCAGTGAAATTATTCTTGCAGGAATGGAATCCTTTATCCCACACTCCACTTTAAAATCTCGTCTTTTATCTAAACCTTTGTTTTCCAATAAATGTGCTAAGGCTGTTCAAGAGAAAAATGTTGCATATCGTAATTGGCTTGTTTCTAATTCTTCAGTTTCATTTTCTGCCTACACCAAAGCTGGCAACAATTGTAAAGCAGTTATTAATCAGTCCAAACTAGAGTTTGAACAGGCTAAGAGTAGAAAACTTGCTTCTTGCCCTAATGGTAGCCGAGCATTCTGGTCTCTTGCCAAAGCTATTGGCTGCAACTTTTGCCCATCTCTGCTTCCACCTCTGTCCAAACCAGATGGTTCTGTTGTCACTTCAGCCAAGGATAAAGCTGACCTGCTAGCATTCCATTTTTCTTCCAGCTCATGTATTAATGATCTTGGTAAAACACCTCCCACCATTCCCAACATGCTCCATTCAATGCCTCCTGTGGTCTTCCGTCAAAAGGATATCAGAAGGATTTTTACGAATCTTGATGCTAAGAAAGCTCCAGGTGCCGATGGTATTTCTCCACTTGTTCTCAAAACCTGTGCTCCCGATTTGCCGCCTTTTTTCACTTTCTTATTCCAAAGGTGTTTTTCCTTCTGCTTGAAATTTGCTCATATCCAGCCTGTTCCTAAAAAGGGTGACAAATCCCTCCCATCCAATTATCGTCCCATTGCAATTACTTCTACTCTTTCTAAAGTAATGGAGAAATCAATTAACTGCCAACTCTTAAACTACCTAGAAACCTTCCGTCTGATCAATGATTGCCAGTATGGATTCCGTCAGTGTCGATCCACTGGTGATATTCTGGCTTTTGTTACCCATTTATGGACTAATTCAATGGAAAGGTTCGGTAAAACACAAGTAGTTGCTCTTGATATCTCAAAGGCTTTTGATCGTGTTTGGCATAAAGGTGGTAGTAGTAATAGTGGCATGTGGTGCAAGAAAGCAAATGTATGAGCTTATGCAGCATCAGCCAAAAAAAAAAAAAAAAAATCACACCATTCCCTCCAAATGCCTGTCCAGTTCCTCCTTAAATTTATTCAACCTATCAACTTCCACAACGACAGACGGAAGTTTGTTCCAGCAATTAACCACCCGCTGGCTAAAGGCAAATTTTCGCACATCTATTCTACATCTGTCCTTTCATAATTTGAATTTATGCACCCTTAGGTTCGTAATCTGAACAAGCGGAAGGATCCCATCAGAATTCAGCGTGCTGAACCCATTCAAGGCCTTATACACCTCAATCAGATCACCGTGCAGGTGCCTAGTCTCCAGCCACTGCAATTTGCAGAACTTAAGCCTCTCTTGATAAGAGGATCCCTTAATTCCCCTCACCAATCTTGTTGCTCTTCTCTGTACACGCTCAAGTAAATCTACATCCTTACTAAAATGAGGCCTCCAGACCTGTACGCAGTACTTAAGGTGTGGCCTGACCATTGCCTTATACAGAGGGATAATCACCTCCTTTTCCCTGCTAGCAAAATTCCTATATATCATTGACAAAACCCCATGACCGGCCTCATGCCTGGCAGCCTGTCTGCATTGCTCAGAAAACTTCATATCTGACTGCACAATTACTCCCAGGTCTTTTTCATTTTCTGCCACCTTAAGTGTAGTACCACACAGTTGGTACGATTCTCTGGGGTTACTTCTACCCATATGCAGTACTTTGCATTTATCAAGGTTAAACTTCAGTTGCCACTTCTTAGCCCATCTGCCCAAATTATCTAGATCCTGTTGCAGTAGCACACTGCCATTACTGTCATTAACAACCCTGCCAACCTTTGTATCATCTGCAAACTTCAACACTAAGCCTGATATACCTTCATCAATATCATTGATAAATATACAAAACAACAGTGGACTCAACACCGAACCCTGTGGAACTCCACTAATAACATTAGTCCAAGAAGAGCAGCACCCATTGATTACCACCCTCTGTCTTCTCGCACTTAACCATCCTTTTATCCATTGTAGCAACTTACCCTTAATACCATTCTGCTCCAATTTGTACAAAAGTCTTCCATGCGCAACAGTGTCAAAAGCTTTCCTGAAATCCAGATATATGATATCAAAATTATTTTTTGCATCCAGTTCCTTTGTAACCACATCATAATATCCTATCGAATTTGTCATACAAGACTTTCCCTTAACAAACCCATGCTGTGTCTGAATTATTGCTGCAGTCTTGTCTAGATGATCCTGCAATGCATCTTTAACCAGCGACTCCATTATTTTACCCGGAATAGAAGTTAAACTAACTGGTCTGTAATTACCTGTGTCACCCTTCGAACCCCCTTTGTGAATTGGGGATACATTTGCACATCTCCACGCCGTGGGAACCTCCCCTGAGTCCAAGGATGCTCTCATAATTATGGCTAAGCGTTTGCTTAGTTGGTTTGCCGCCTCCTTTAGTATAACTGGATAGATCCCATCCACCCCAGGTGCTTTTCTTACGTTTAACTTCAACAGTTTCTCTTACACTTTGCTCTCAGTTATTACAAAATCATTAAGTATCCTGCTACAATTTGATAACCTTCTGCCATTTTCAAACCTTAATAATTCCTCATGTATGAATGTAGATGCAAAATACTCATTCGGTTTGTTTGCTATCTGAGCAGGATCATCAACAGTCGAACCATCGATGTCAAATGGACCAATCAGATTAATCCCCTTCCTTTTAGAGTTTATATAAGTAAAGAAATCCTTGCTGTTTTTCTTAGCATCTTTTGCCAAGGATTTCTCGTAATCTGCCTTCGCCTGCCGAACCTCCTTTGTGACCTGATTACAGATTAACTTATATCTGCCATAGGCTTCTGAGTCGCTTGATAATTTATATGCATCCCATGCATTTTTCTTCTCTGTTACAAGTCTCATTAGTGCATTTGACAACTATTTAGGTCTTCTAAACAAGCTTCCATCTTATGGTTTGCCAACTGTTTTTAGTAATTGGTTATCCAGTTTTCTCTCTGATCGCTCACTGAGGGTGATGCTAGATGGCTCTCTTCTAACTTCTCCACTAATGCCAGTGTCCCCCAATGTTCAGTTCTTTCCCCCACTCTTTTCCTCTTGTATATTAATGACCTTCTTCCATTGACTGGAAATCCTATCCATAGTTTTGCCGATGATAGCACATTGCATTCCACTTTCCATTTTCAGAAACCTTGTCCTGCTCGATCAGCTTCAACTTCTCGAAACTTTTCTACCAATTCCTTAAATGACGATCTTCAGGTTATTCTCCTGTGGGGCAAAGACAACTTAGTTGATTTCAACCCTTCTAAAACTCAGTCTTGTCTTATATCTCGCAAAAAGGATTCTTCTGCTCCTATGCTTATCTTTAGTGACACTCCGATTTCTAGGCAAAATGATATATCTCTTTTGGGGATTACCCTGACTTCTAATCTCTCTTGGCACAAGCACATTACAAATATTGCTTCCCCTGCATCTAAAAAACTTGGTTTTCTCTTTCGCTCTCGGCGTTACTTTTCTTCCAAACAGCTGCTCACTCTGTATAAATCGCAATTCCACCCTGCCATGGAATATTGTTCCCACATCTGGGGTGGTGCCCCCAAAACCTCTCTCAAGCTTGATTCCATTCAGAAGAGGGCAGTTAGGTTACTTAATGATTCATCTCTAACAGAGTCTCTCCACTCGCTTTCTTTTAGACGTACTGTTTCTGCTGCATGCCTCTTCTACAGATACTTCCATGGGCAATGTTCTTCTGAATTGGCTTCTATAATTCCCGCTCTCTCTTTCAAAACAGTCCGAACATGTGCCGCCACCAGCCAACATCCATTTACTGTCCAACTTCAAACCCACAGAACCAACTTTTCATCTTCCTCATTTATTCATTCAACTGCCGTTTTCTGGAACAACCTTCCTTCATACATATTTCCTGAAAATTACAATCTACAGAAGTTCAAGTCCAATGTCAACAAATATCTTCTTTCATCTTCTCAACCTCCAACCCAAGCACGGTACTAAGTACTATAGGTTCTAATACCTCTCGTGTTTGGGGGTCACATAAAAACAAAAAAAAAAAAAAACCTCAACTGCAATTCCTGTGCAATATACACTGACGGATCGAAAACTGAAAACGCTGTAGGTGCTGCAGCAGTTTTCCCGTCATTTACCATTACAGCCTCATTATCAGCCACATGCAGTATCTTCACTGCTGAGCTGTATGCCATAAAGCTTGCACTTGAACAGACTGTTGCGCGTTCCATTTTACCAGCCCTAATCTATACTGACTTTCTCAGTGAAGTCTTTGCCCTAAGGGAGAATTTCTCTGCCCGTCATCCTACATTGAAAACTATTCACTATCAGTTATTCTCGTAACATTTTGTTGGGTACCGGGACATTCAAGAATTCCAGGAAATGAGTCTACTGATCTTGCCGTTAAACAACCTCTTACCTCATTCTCACAGCACCTTCAGGTTCCATATATGGATTACAAGCCTGTAATTCGCAAGGCATGTTATGAAAACTGGTCACAAATCTGGCGAAGTAATCTCAACAACCAACTTTACCAGGTCAAACAAGAACCAGAGTTGTGCTCTGTGGATTCAGACAAAACAAACGAGAAGTGGTATTGGCAAGACTGAGAATTGGGCATACCCATATTACACACCTGTTTTTATTATTATCGTACTGGCCTATACGCAAGTATATAATTAAATTGTTAAAATGTATATGGATATAAGAAATAAACTATGAACTGACACAATTTGGCCTTAGTAGCCCTTGTGTCATTAAACGTAATAAAACCACAACCTAATGCTAATCTACCTGTTATTTTTGGTTTTAAATAAGGTGCCTGAATATCTGTATTATAAAAACATTATATTAAACATGTAAATAATAACAACAAACAAACTGTTTTATAAATGATTATTTTATTAATATATTTAGTACAGTTTTTTTGTTATTTACATATATATGATATGTTGTGTAAAATATAAGCAGTACCTATACAATTATGAAAATAAAACACGTGAAAAAAAATGAACTGCAAAAATAATACATAAATGATGAATTGTAGATATAAAAGTTAATATTTTTAAAAACATTGAATAAGTACTTAAGTTAGTTGTACAATGCAAAATATATCACAGTACAGCAGGCCCCCGTTATAACGCGGTTCGCTATACGCTGATTCGCTATAACGCTGTTCTTATATTATAACCCGTATCTGACTATAACGCTGTCACAGATCACTATAACGCTCTTTTACAGATTACATTTTTGACATATTAACGAAATCGTTTCATTTGATGGAGTCGATAGCTTGAAAATGAATAGCAAAACAGCATTAAAACGTTTCCCACGCCGACTTGAGAAATTTTCCCACGCTCAGTGAAATTTTCTCGCACGCTAATTTAGTTTCAGTACAGTGACTTGTTACGTAGTTCCGAGATCAACATTTTAAAAAATGATCAAGTATATTGCTTGTAATATTTGCGTTATATGCATTTATCCGAAGTCTAGTCATCACTCAGTACGGTATTAGACATCATGCGTAACGGAAAGTTTACTTGAACATTGTATCGTAATTAATTCAACCAACGCAGTTACATTTTCGAAGAGCTAATAATGACTGATAGGAATGAAAAAGCAACAACGTCTGGGCGCAGTACGAAGACTATAAATGTAAGAAAAAGACTGAATTTGAAAATTAAATTAGACGTTTTGAAGCAAATCGATTCCGGTCAACGACAAGCGGATGTGTGCCATAATTTAGGACTTGCAACTTTAACTGTAAGAACAATTATAAAAAAATAAAGAATTAATTTTTGCAGCGGGAAAGATAGCTGTTCCACTGCAAGCAACTTTCTCATGTATCTTTTGTAAATATGTTTTGTAAACCCCTGGCACCACCATGCCGTGACGGGACTAATTGTATGTCTATCATTGCTGCAATTAAAGATTCTATTCTATTCTATAGAACTAGGCCCGCTATTAGGATTGAAATGGAAGACTAATTTTATTGAAGATAATATTCCAATGCAGAATTGAATTAAGTTAAATATTAAAAAAAAGAGAGAGAGAGAGAGAGAGAGATTAGCCAATATGATGATCTGAAGAAAAGTCGCCTAAAAAAAAAAAAAAAAAAAAAATGTGGAACCATTTAAAACTGGTAAGGGCTGGTTGAATAGATTTAAAATCCAGGGAGAAGCCGCAAGTGCAGATCAAGGAGCCGAAACTTTCAAAAAAGAACTTGTTAAAATTATTGAAGAGGGGTATTATGTGTTATACTTCTCAACAAGTTTTTAACATAGCTGAAGCAGGACTTTTGTGGAAACGAATGCCTAAAAGGAGTTTCATATTGAAAGAAGAAAAAAACATGCCAGGTTACAAAGCGGCGAAGGATCGGTTGACTTTATTGTTGGTTGTAACGCTGCGGGCGATTTAAAATTAATACCCCTTTTAGTTTTTATATGTGCAAATATTTGAATATTAAATATTTTGACCTACATTTGTGCATCTTTTCATTACTGTTTATTATTCATTAGGAAATATCCTATGGCACCGACCGCAGCTCATAAATACATATGTTACCTTATGGGAAAGCGACGCTCGCTTAGCGCGGATTCACTTAGCGCTCTGTTTTTCCGGAACGAATGATCAGCGTTAAGCGGGGGTCACCTGTATTACTTTTCTAAAAATGCACCAGAATACCAGATTTCAGTATCAGGAGGGTACAGTGTACTTGCTGACCCTACCCTGGCTACGCCACTGAACAGTTGCAATCCTTTATTGCACGGAAAGTAATCATTACAGTGTGGACAGTGGAGAATGTTTTCTGCTTCAGATAGATGGAAAGTACTTGTCCATCTGGACATTTCTTCCTGGAAATGCCTTGGCATGAAGAGAGTAACAATAGGTGTTTTATTCTGAAAAGGCTGTTGTGGTAAAATAAAACGGGAAATTACCCATTACATTACTAAAAGTCGAGGCCCGCTGTAGGGGTGTGCAAGTGAGGCACTTGCCACAGGCGCCACGCCATTAATAAATATAGCTTTACATTTAACATTCAATATCAAATTTCTACCCCAAATACAAAATATCTTTTCAGTTTATTGTACTGTTAGGTTCACTATCTACAGTTATAAAAATATACCACAGCAATAGGTACAATCTGCTTTTTTTTTGGGATGGTAATATGTATGGACACGTTTATTAACAGTGACGTGTGGCATTTGGATGCAGTACATTTTGAAATTTGTAATATTCAGTAAATTTTTTTCACATGGTTATTTAACTATGTGCTTATAGTTATTTAACTAAATTTGCATTTTTCGCTGCCTATTGTTAAGATATTTGCTATATATAAAACTTTAAACTTTTTAGAATTTTAAATTATCCAATCAGCCCTCTGTTTAACAAACTTCTTTATAGCTAATTTTTCTATTTAGCCAATTTTTTTGAAATCCCCTTGATAATTACATTTAAATAGATTCTGTCGAGTGAAGAAATTTTCGTATAAAAACAGATTAGGAGTAACTTAAGGGTACGCACTGTTCGCACTTCCAGCCTTCAGGCAATTAGTGCTGCTGCTAAACACGAATTAAGAGTGATAAAGGGATTATCATTCTACAACTTAGTGGTACTTGTAAAACTTATCCGACCACCTGTCCCACATAGCGAGAACAGATCAAGGGATATTCCCAAATTCTCTAATAGGGCACTACTACCCTATTATAAAATTAGGTGATAGTGATTTTCTTTTAATTAATCTTTCACTTAAATAATCATCATTGTTTTGCAGAAGTGCGTCATCCACACTTTCGGTAATTTTTCCCTATCTCTGTTTACATGGTCACAGTACCTGAATATCCGAATGATTCTGACATTTTGGACAGTTTCAAAAAAAAAAAAAAAAGAAAGAAAGAAAGAAAAGAAAAGAAAATATGCAAATTTAAGAACTAGTGAAAATATTGATGAAAAGAGAAGGAAAATGCAGACAACAAAGGTATTAATTAAGCCTTCTAAATGAAATGTTGGCCATTTTTGAAATTTTGTCAAAGCCTGTAGTGTGAAGAAAATGTTCCTGAAAATACAAAGTATGTTAAAACAAATGCAGTTTTTTTTTTTAATGATCAAGGAACACAAAAAACCAGTGATACAAAAGATAACCAAATATTTCTCAAAATAATTCTTAATATTGTGTGCATCATGTTCATATGAAAAAAAAGTCGTATCTTAATATGTTATGTAATAATAACAAAAATTTGTTTCTAACAATTTCTAACCAGCACCCTCTGGCGGCAAAAACACCAGCGTCCGGAACAGACAAATCATGTGATCGACGTAGTAGTAGTGGCATGTGATGCAAGAAAGCAAATGTATGAGCTTATGCAGCATCAGCCAAAAAAAAAAAAAATCACACCATTCCCTCCAAATGCCTGTCCAGTTCCTCCTTAAATTTATTCAACCTATCAACTTCCACAATGACAGATGGAAGTTTGTTCCAGCAATTAACCACCCGCTGGCTAAAGGCAAATTTCCGCACATCTATTATACATCTGTCTATTCTTAATTTGAATTTATGCCCCCTTAGGTTCGTAATCTGAACAAGTGGAAGGATCCCATCAGAATTCAGCTTGCTCAACCCATTCAAGGCCTTATACACCCACCTCAATCAGATCACCGCGCAGGTGCCTAGTCTCCAGCCACTGCAATTTGCAGAACTTAAGCCTCTCTTGGTAAGAGGATCCCTTCATTCATCTCACCAATCTTTTTGCCCTTCTCTGTACACGCTCAAGTAAATCTACATCCTTCCTAAAATGAGGCCTCTAGACCTGTATGCAGTACTCAAGGCATGGCCTGACCATTGCGTTATACAGAGGGATAATCACCTCCTTTTCCCTGCTAGCAAAATTCCTATATATCATTGACAAAACCCCATGACCAGCCCTGGCAGCCTGTCTGCATTGCTCAGAAAACTTCATATCTGCCTGCACAATTACTCCCAGCTCTTTTTCATTTTCTATCACCTTAAGTGTAGTACCACACAGTTGGTACGTTTCTCTGGGGTTACTTCTACCCATACGCAGTACTTTGCATTTGTCAAGGTTAAACTTCAGTTGCCACTTCTTAGCCCATCTGCCCAAATTATCTAGGTCCTGTTGCAGTAGCACACTGCCATTACTGTCATTAAGCCTGATATACCTTCATCAATATCATTGATAAATATACAAAACAACAGTGGACCCAACACCGAACCCTGTGGGACTCCACTAATAACATTAGTCCAAGAAGAGCAGCACCCATTGATTACCACCCTCTGTCTTCTTGCACTTAACCATCCTTTTATCCATTGTAGCAACTTACCCTTAATACCATTCTGCTCCAATTTGTACAATAGTCTTCCATGTGCAACAGTGTCAAAAGCTTTCCTGAAATCCAAATATATAATATCAAAATTATTTTTTGCATCCAGTTCCTTTGTAACCACATCATAATATCCTATCAGATTTGTCAGACAAGACTTTCCCTTAACAAACCCATGCTGTGTCTGAATTATTGCTGCAGTCTTGTCTAGATGATCCTGCAATGCATCTTTAACCAGCGACTCCATTATTTTACCCGGAACAGAAGTTTTGAGTCTCACAGCGTCATTTGCATAAAGGATCTTGGGAGCAGGTGGTGCCACCTAGTGGCTGGAGCCGCAATTAAAATTGGTTTAAATTGCCAGTACCCCTTTCTTTCTTTTAGAGAGCTGGTTGTTAAAAATTAACCCACACACCCCTGCCTGTTTAAACTTCACATGTTGTTTATTCATTCAGAGAGCTTGAATTAATAAATAGTGGGAATCAAGCTTTGCATGCTTTTTCTAATGGTGAAGAAATTTTTGAGTTTTTTCTGCATCAAACTTAGAGGGTTATTGTTATTTGTTATTGTTATTGTTATTTTGGTTTTTAGGAGCATTAGCAACTAAGGCCATATTGCTCCGGGATATGCGGTGGTCATTCCCTGAATGACCTTTCCGCATCCTCCGTATTTGGTGGTGACGGGCTCGAACCCCGGTCTAATCAAGAAGCGTGTGCTACGCACTGCTGCTCCTTCCCACCTGGCTACGGAGGCGCCCACTTAGAGGGGAAATGTGTTGTGAAGGCTATGCCAAAGTGGATATGGACATTCCATGTTTCAGGAGATATACGAATGAAGAGGAACTCAATGCAGACATAACAAAAGCTGAAATTTGTAGTGATGTAGAGGAGCCTTCAGTAATTAAGACAATAGTTTCATTGTAGAATGCTCATCAATTAGAGCTTGTCCTTTTTTCAAGTGCAGCCTAACTGTGAAAATAAATTAACTGCAGTCATGCGTGTTTATAATTCTCTTTTAAAACATCTCTGCTAGTGAAGAAGCAAATTTTGACAGATTGAATCTGAGCCCATTTTCTCTGTCTATGATTAGGCTTTGATATGTATACATAACTATTGTACATGTGTACTACTGTATAGTACATATTATTACTGTGCATACATAATTTGCAGATTAATCTCGCTACATTCTACATTAATTTAAAATGTACAATCATCATTTTCTTGTTTAACCATAGTGCATATTCTCAATTAGATTGTACTTAAATTACATTAAATGCTCAAACTTGTCTTTATTGTTTTGCTGATTTTATGAACTATCAATATAGCCACTGCTTTTCTCATTCCCCCATGGAATTGCTATAAAAAGCTTCAACTGTAGTTGTTTTTTTTTTTTTTTTTGTCTTGCGTAATACATAGTTTTGAGCTGTGGAAATTTTAAAACTGCTGTTGAAATATTGTATACTTTTTGATTATTGCAGTAAAATTTTACAATTTAAATTAAAAACTATGCTATGATTATTAATACATGTGAACTTCACCATTAAACACAGAGTTTTTTCCTTAGGTGTCTTTTCTTTGTTGGAATCAGTTCCTGATAGCCACAAATATAAACTTAGTATACTGCAGCCTACTGATCCACGTGCCTTTTTTAGAACTGTAAGCAAGGAGGTGAGTATTCTCACTGCTTATAAAATATTTTCCACCATTTTTTTTACATATTTAACATCTTTTATGTTAATTAAATTTATTCATATTTTTGTACTGAAGTTTAAGTTGCTTTTCTTAAAATTGTGACTATTACTTGAATTTTATGATTTCTGGTTGATTTTTTTTTTTTTTTCTTTTTTTAATTTGGAGTCTTGTAGTGTCTGGTTAATCTGCTTCCCGGTTAATCCAATCCTGGTAAATTGAGAGTCTGCTGTACCTTATTATTACCGTATTTAATGTTGGTAATGTCTTACTGTGTGTTTATATCAATTAAACTTTATTATACATAAGTATGTATAAGAAAATCATGTTATATATGGGGTCAGCAGGTGTTCCCTTATATCCGCGGTTTCACCCATCCACAGTAGGTCTTAGAACGTATCCCCCACGGATATAGGGATCTTACTATATATATATCTTGAAGTCTGAGCACATCAACCAGCACAACCATCAGCACTTCTGATTATAAAATTCTATTTAATACTTCATATAAACAACCTGAAAAACTAAACCAATGTTTGAATTAAATATTTAATGGCAGATGGTGCATGTTCTCTCTCTCTCGTCCTCGAATTCAGCGAAATCAATGCAACTGTTGGCATTTCCGATTGTAAAATTTGCTTTCCCACTATACTGCCACTTTATATCTCATATAAACAATATGAAAAAATAAGTGATATTTAACAATGTTTATACTGAATTGTTAATGGCAGGTGGTGGTGTGTGTGTTTTTTTTTTTTTTTTTTTTATAGTATTTAGATGTGCTCTCAATATCTGGTAAAAGCCTTTCTGGTGTGGGGGAATTGAGAAATTGTTAGACCATTCTAAAAAAATTGAAGGGGGAAGGAAATCCTTACAAACAAGATAGTTTCCGACTATTGCATATGGTGTGACCAGGTTTAGGTGTCACTAAATGAACTAAAGGAGATTTTTGTTGTTATAAAAATGTGACTAACTGAAAAAAAACTGATGTAAAGAAATATTGGTCTGAAGAATAGACAGAATTAAATTTTTCAAGAATGTATTTAGCAGGAAGAGATTTCTGCAAATATTTTGGATGTTGCACCTTGTAAAAATTTTATAATGTTTTCAATAATTTAAATTGAAAGGAGGTGATTGTCCCTCTGTATAAGGCAATGGTCAGGCCACGCCTTGAGTACTGCGTACAGGTCTGGAGGCCTCATTTTAGGAAGGATGTAGATTTGCTTGAGCGTGTACAGAGAAGAGCAACACGATTGGTGAGGGGAATGAAGGGATCCTCTTACCAAGAGAGGCTTAAGTTCTGCAAATTGCAGTGGCTGGAGACTAGGCACCTGCGCGGTGATCTGATTGAGGTCTATAAGGCCTTGAATGGGTTGAGCACGCTGAATTCTGATGGGATCCTCCCACTTGTTCAGAATACGAACCTACGGGGACATAAGTTCAAATTAAGAAAGGATAGATGTAGAATAGATGTGCGGAAATTTGCCTTTAGCCAGCGGGTGGTTAATTGCTGGAACAAACTTCCATCTGTCATTGTGGAAGTTGATAGGTTAAATAAATTTAAGGAGGAACTGGACAGGCAATTGGAGGGTATGGTGTGATTTTTTTTTTTTTTTTTTTTGGCTGATGCTGCATAAGCTCCTACACTTGCTTTCTTGCATCAAGTGCCACCACTACTACTACTACTACTAAATCATATTTCTGAGCATTATTTTCACTGTCTTCCTCATTAGGTCCAGCTCTATTAATTACCTGAAATCTCCTACCATTGTTTGTCGCATAATAGCCTTTAGCTGCTGTTGTGCTGTAAAATCTACACCAACAACTCTATCAATCATACAAATGATTGATAGAATTGTTATGTGATGCTCAGAAATTATTTATTTTTGGGTTTACATGAGCTAATATATAAAGCAGCATGACAAATCAGTTTAAAAACTCTAATGCAGCATTTCTTCTTGAAGAAATATTGTATTACAGTTGGAAGGTTTTGTGCAGAAAATATTCACAAAACCTTCCATCCAGATAATTACCAATTTTTTTTACTTTTAGAGCCCCTGCTTTGAATTCTTTGTTTGTCATTTTGTGAGTGGACAGAGATGCAACGGTGGTACCTCTGTAGCCAGGTGGGCAGGAGCAGCAGTACATAGCACACGCTTCTTGATTAGACTGGGATTCGAGCCTGTGACCACCAAATACAGAGGATGCGGAAAGGTCAGGGAATGACCACCGCATATCCCTGGAGCAATGTGGCCTTAGTTGCTAATGCTCCTAAAAAAAAAACAAATAACAGAGATGCAACATTCAAAATATCTGCAGAAATTTCTCTTCCTGCCAAACATTCTTGAAAAATTTAATTCTTTCTGTCCATTCTTGAGATCAATATTTCTTTATATCAACTTTTTCATTTAGTCCCATGTTCATAACTCCAATATCTGTTTTAGTTCATTTAATGAAACCTAAACCCAGTTCACTTTATATACAGAAACAGTCAGAAACAATCTTATTTGTAATAATTTTCTTTTTTCCCCCACAGTTACTTCAGAACGGTCAAATAATTTCTCAATTCCGCCATCAGAAAGGCTTTTACTAAATCTTGAATAACTATTAATTGCAAATGCAAAATCTATGCTCTGGTATATAATGACTACAAGACAGACCAAAACATCCAAAAACTGGAAGACTTCATAACTGCAAAAAAGGTTCATAATATTGAACCAACAAAGGCTAACAATTGCTTTGTTCCTGGCAAATCAAATGTGGATATCACCACTCTCCATGTCTGAAATGGTACATAGTAAGCTGGAATGTATGAAGACTGGAGTCAGTGACCATAGAACCATTTTGTTGACACTGAGCACTGACTATAAACTCTCCCCCCACCCCACCCCTAACAACATGGTATGATTTTCACTGAAAACCATCAATTGGGATAAATTTGAAGAAAGAATAAAACAAGACATATCACAAGAAAAACTGGTGCCATTATGGAGAGACCAGGCTTTGAAGTGGTAAAATATGTACAAATTAGCCATGAAAAACAAAGATGTACATAAGCCAGACTCATTGTGAACAAATAGCCACTCTCGGAATACATACCTGCATTCCGAGAGTGTACATAAATCTCAATAGAGATTTATGTACCTATAATTTCATCCATCCTTATACCCTGCCCTAATATAAACTACATTTGATATAGATATTGGGGTTTATATACTAAAGAAAAATATGAGGCTGGCCTGCTGAGTAAATTGCTCAACATAAAAGGATTTACTCAGAAACCAAGTTAAAATATACCAAAGGAATAGAGCTTAAAAAAAAAAAAAAAAAAATTTGGAGAGAGCTAGTTATGGTGGGGAGTGATGAACCATAAGGTCTCATATATAAAGTGTCCACCAATTCAATTCAGCCTGAGAAATATTTAGTCCCACACAACATGGAGATGCCCAGGAAGCTTCTGTGAGCGAAATATGAAATTGAATCATAGCCAAGGATAATAAAGAACATGAAGTCCAACATAAATTTATTCTATGTTACAAGTCAAACTGCCTTAAAATGGTTTCTGTAAATATTTTATTTGAATTTCCTTAGCCTTTACTCATTAAAAATGACTAATAAGTTTTTAAAAGAAATGGATAACTATCTATTAGCACACATTATTTCTAGTTTAAATACCATAATCTATGTCCATCAAAAATACCATATCCATTAAAATAATGTTTCAGTCACTGCACACCTGATGTATGTTGTGAGATAATGATATAAACTTTTCATACATTACCAGAGAAACAAAAGAGAGAAAAAAAAAAAAAAAAATTTATTTTGAAGTGTAAACGGAAGCCCTAATATTTAATACTTAAAGATAAAGGTCGTAACATAAATGTTTAAATATTTATAGTGGAATTCCAAATAAATGCTCATAAATGAACAAAAATTATATAATTTCTGTTAAGGGATTATGAAAAATTCATTGAATTCAGCACTGTATCACTATACTAAAGTGGAAGGATTTAAATAAAGAAAAAGATCGCTGTACTTGAAATCGGGATTTTTTTACCTTAAAGGAAAGTATGTATCTTACTTGGAAAAAGTTTGAAATTCAATTGGGCAGGACAAAACTTATTTTCTGCTTGTTGCTGTACTGTGAAGAATTTTGAAATGCAGAGAAACCGTAAACAGAAGAACAATTCCGTGCTATGCTTTAACAAGACAAGTGTTCTAAACAAATGCTTAAACTAGTTGTGTAGTTAAAAATTTATGTTGGCAGTTTCAAGTTGCTAGTATAAAAAGCTTAAATGTTCATTTAGTATTTAGTTTACTAGTAAATAGTACATAGAAGTTAGTAGAAAGTATAGTCCATATTTTTATATGAAAAACAATGTTAATTAAAAACAGTTTCCTAAGTTTTTGTTTTAATATGATAAGTTTCATCTTTTGTTTGGTTAATCAGTGCAGAAAAGTTATACAAGTGTTAAATAAAGTGTGGAATTGAAAGACATCGTCAAAACAATCTTATGTTAAAAGTGACACAGTTAATTTGTCCTATAGATTTTAAATTCACCAAAAAAAAAAGTGGATGAAAGTGTCTTCTTCTTTATGTGTCATCTCCATCCAGGAGGTTGACTACAATGAGTCTTCACCAGCTTCGCATCTCTGTGCTTTCTTTGCACAGTCTTCATAAGAAAGATTAGTCTGTTTCTCAGTATTGGTCATCCAGGTCTTTCTTTGTCATCCTTTACTCCTCTTTCCCTCTGTCATCCCTCCCTTCCAACAGCTTTTTCTGTATAAAGTCACATTTCAGAAGGTGACCAAGATACCTTGTTTTCCTTTGCTTAATGATGGTCGTGAGTTCTCTTTTATTTCCTTTTGCACTTCTGCATTTGGTTTTGTGTCCAAGATATTCTCATGATTCTCCTTAAGAGCCACATTTCAAGTGCCTTAATGCAGTTCTCAGCATCCTTTGAAATAGTCCAGGTTTCAGATCCATATAAGAGTGTTGACCACACATAACATTTTGTTAACCTTATCCTGGTCTCGGGTTGTAATTCCCTTGATGTTAAGATCTTCCTCATCTCTAGAAAGGCCTTTGTTGCTATTTCAATTCTTCTTTTGATCTCTTGTAAGGTTTTCCTGTCATCAATGATTAGATGTCCTAGGTAGCCATAAGAGTTTACTTGCAATGTATTATTGTTTAATTTAATATTATTATTTTTTTTTTATTATTATTATTAATTTTTGAAGCAGTCAGGAAAATTAAAAACAACACTTACCCAGGTGAAGAACTGATTGAGGGTTAACGCATTGGAATAGATTACATGAAATATTCCTTGAACACTGACAACCCTATACAGAAAAGGTCTCTCTGAAGGCACCTTCCCAAAAATCTGCTGCAAACAAAAGTATACATACATATATGCCAAACCAGAAACAGCCACTGGTTCACATCAACCAACTTCCTTCTCCCAGTGCTCAAAAAAATATATGAAAGAATAACAGAACCACTTGTGGCTCAGACTACTCATGCCCCTAACCATTTTAGCTTCAGGTTGCGATCAGGCACCCAGGATGCTTTCTGCATAATCTTACTGGTCTGCAACACAACGCAAAACATATGCACTGGACATTGACTTTCAAGGTGTATTTGACCAGCTCTGGTGGGACAGCATCCTAAAACATCTGTGGGAGAACCATTGTTCAACAGAAATTTAAAGCACTATTCAGGCATATTTCATGAATGCTGAGTAACTGTAAAAAACATATCATAGAATTGAAAGAATAATTGTCTAGGACTGGTCTCATCCATCTGTTTTGTGTCCTTACAGTTGAAATCTAGTACTTGATGAATGGCTTAATAAAAACTTACTGACTGGCATCGTCACATATGCCAATGATTTGATTATCCTTTTAACTATAAATTCTAGAAAAGAAGAAAGAAAAGGTGGGGAGGACATGCTGTAAGTAATGAAGTTTTTGGATATGGCATACACATGGCAAGAATATACCCACCTCCTTGACAATGCCCCCGCCACATACACACTACTTGGACTTCTTACAGTCACTATCTGGCAGAGTACAGCCAGTGAGATTATACACTAGCTGATCCGGAAGCCTCCAAGATATTTACCAACTGGTTCGGTCCTGTTGACTATCTAGCAGCTGGCCTGTGAACACCGTTTTAGAGCTGTGCCCTCGAAATGTAAGAAAGATTGTATCCCGCCATGATATCCATCATAACCTCAAAAGACATCACTCATACTGCATGATGATAGAGATGGGGAATGTTGGGGCTTTGCTCTGTAGACTAAACATGGCTTCCTACACTTCAATCCTCCAATAAGCAAAGTGGTGGTATTGCACTGGTTGATGAGCATCATTCTACCACCTAATCTTACCTAGTCTTACTGGGTCACACAGAGGGACAGCCTTCCTCTATGGGTGTGGGTGCAAAACCTCGAACACTGCTTACATTGGTTCGCACCTTGGGTGACCACCTTCAAAATATTAGGTGCAGTATTTTGCGACTTGCACATGGGGCATTATACCCCATCATTTTTTTTTTTTTTTTTACCCCATCAGCATGTCCCACCATTGTGAAGGTGCAAGCAGAGGATTTGACTGTCAGAGATCAACTGGATTTTGCCGAAATTAGGTCCACTTGATTTGAGTGTCACCTGAATATCAGTTTCATCAGCATTTTACACTCCCACGCAGCAAGCCCAGCTTGACATACCTGAGAGAATATCTGCGACAGCCTCAAGGATCAGTTAAAAGCACATAAAATCTAAGGTGCTGCATCCAGTTGAAATGGGTAGCCATTGCAATGTTAATCAGTCTGGTGAGACATAAGCATGGGTAAGCAAACATAAGAGTAAGAGTGTGTTATGGGCCTATTAAGTGTGATGATTATAATTAGCATTAGCAGAGGCATACATTGCAAGAAAGCAAGCTTATTAAGCATCAGCCAAAAAAAACCCTCCCTATTATTATTAAATTACAGTTGCTCAGAGCGAAACGGATACAAAAATATAGATTGTGACAAGTTTAATAATAGGAAATATACATATATTAGATTAGATACATACAAATAAAAGCTTTCGGTTGTTTAGTCAACCTTCTTCAGTTACACTGACAGTTAGAATGGAGCGTGAGGGCATGTACTGCCAATCTTGTACTTGAAGTGCGTGATTAATTGTTGGATGTTGAAGCCTGTGGCTGTAATGTATGTGGACGTGGCCAGCGTTTGTCAATGGACAGGATTGCTGTTTCGGTGATAGGGTGGACTTGACAACCACTGTTCCTGTTCACTGAGGTATTGGAGCATTTGATGTTTAACAACTCCAACCAGGCACGTCGCCAATCATGGCCGGACTTATCCACAATCACGACATCGCGGTGTGGGTGAATGTCGTGGTGGGTGCCCCAAACGTGTTCGACAATAGCTGAGTGCTCCACATCCGCTAAGCGGATTGCTCTTTTGTGTTCGGAAAGGCGTTTTTCGAGCCATCTCCCAGTTTCCCCGATGTAGCAGCTAGTGCAGTCACAGCAAGAGATGCGGTAGATCAATCTGCTTTGTAGTAGGGTGGGGGACAGGTGTTTTTACCTTAGAGATGAGGGATCGTAATTTTCTGCCTCGGAGTTGTACGCATTTTATCCCATGTGATTTTAAGATTCTACAAACCTGCTGTGATAGGTTTGGGGAGTATGGGATAAAGGCGCTCGTGGCTGAGTCATCACCTGGGATGTTTCTGTTGGTCGCTACATGGTCGCGTGTCTGTAGGTCACACCTATCAGGGGTATTGATGGGATAGCCACACCTCGTAAGATCCGCCTTGACTTTAGCGATTTCGGTGCACCTCTCATTTACAGAGCTAGAGTGTGTCCGGGCACAAGTTAGCAAGTTTCGTGCAGTGGCAAGAAGATGGCTACGTGCGCGTGCTGACTGGAAGTTGGTAAATTGGCCAGCACACGTAGGTTTACGATGGACAGTTGTCTTCAAGCACGTGCCCTCGTGCCGGACAAGGGTGTCTAAGTATGGTATGGTGTTGTCCGACTCTAGCTCGATTGTGAATTTTATGAAAGGTGACAGAGAATTGAGGTGGTCTAAGATTCGGTCACCTGAATTTCTGGAGATAACTACAATCACATCGTCCACATAGCAACACCAAAAGGCAGTGGGATCTAGTACGTTTGTAAATGCATGACCCTCTA
Source organism: Mastigoproctus giganteus (assembly GCF_048544385.1). Lineage (NCBI taxonomy): Eukaryota > Metazoa > Arthropoda > Arachnida > Uropygi > Thelyphonidae > Mastigoproctus > Mastigoproctus giganteus. Next base: position 135,024,568 of record NC_143587.1, read on the forward strand.
ATTCCTCCACGCGATGTTTGTTGTGACCGAACTAATCGGGGAACCCATGGCTGTGCCGTATACTTGTTGGTAAATGGAGTCGTTAAACATGATTGTACCGCCTATTAAGCACAGTCTGAGGGTGGAGGAGATATCGTCTGGTGTTAGTTTGGTTCTGCTGCCAAGGGTTTCGTCATTATCTGAGTTGCTTTGCACATGTGATGGCAAGTTCTACTGAGATGGAGGTAAAAAGTGAAACTACATCAAATGATGCCATAACTTAATCTTGTGAGATGGATATGGTACGGATCCTTTCTATGAACTCACTACTGTTGGAGACGGTGTTGATGGTCTTGCCTACTAGGGGAGAAAGGAGCCTCGAGACAAACTTAGCTAATTCGTAACTCAGTGAGCCACAACAGCATACGATGGGTCTTAGTGGTGTGCCTTCTTTGTGAACTTTCGGTAATCCGTAAAGTTGTGGAATCTGACAGCCGGAGGCACGGAGGTGATTACGTGTTGATTCTGTTATTTTCTTCTGTTTGACGTTTTCCAACTGTTGACGAAGATGTTCACTTTCAACTCCCATCGTTCCGAGGCTTTGATGGGAGGAATGGTTAAGGGCTGGTAAACAGAAGTGTCCTGCAAGAGCAGCAAGGCTTTTGTCTCGTAATCTGTGCGGTTCATTACGACAGTTCGACGTCCTTTGTCTGCCAGTAGGATGATGATGGATGAGTCTCGTTTTAGTGTCTTAAGGGCAGAAATTTTTTGTGGCTGAGACTGGAAGAAGTGGGGCAAGCATGGTGTAAAATTGCTGCAGTTTTTAGGCTAATTGCGTTTGCCACATCTTCAGAGAAATGTGTTAAACACGCTTTTACGCCTAAGGCAATATCAGTGATCGGTAGGTTTCTTGGGAGAACAGCAAATTTCATGCCCAGAGTCAACAGGTCTACTTGTTCTATAGATAACTGTTTGTTGCTCAGGTTCAGTACAAAATCTGTGCAACTAATACAACTTGTGTATTATGCTGATGACGAAATTGACAGGATTCACTAATTAAAGCATCGAACTTACGTTTTTGACGTGTACAATAGCGTTTAGATTCTCTGATGGTAGCACAAGGTATGGATTATATTGATGTAAACAGGATCGGGAACTAGACTTCTAAATTCGATCAGCAGGTCTGCTTTATTCGTTGAAGCATATTGTAAGTCTTGATGAAGGCAGCCAATCCATATGCTCAGGGTCTTGTAGCTGAAGTTTTGACAAGCACGTCGCATACATTCGTTAGGAAACGGTGGTTTGTAGAGAAATCCTTTCGGGATAACTTTGTTTGATTTGCACCTGTGAGCAAATCTGAGATGGGCTATAAAGATGAAATTCTTTTGCAGTTTCACGACTATATCGTATGTTGGCTGGCCAAGAACAGTTCAAATATGATTAAAGAGGCCTGTGCGCTCTGGATTCATTATTATTATTAAATTACAGTTGCTCAGAGTGAAACGGATACAAAAATATAGATTGTGACAAGTTTAATAATAGGAAATATACATATATTACATTAGATACATACAAATAAAAACTTTCGGTTGTTTAGTCAACCTTCTTCAGTTAAACTGACAGTTAGAATGGAGCATGAGGGCGTGTACTGCCGATCTTGTACGTGAAGTGCGTGATTAATTGTTGGATGTTGAAGCCCGTGGCTGTGATGTATGTGGACATGGCCAGCATTTGTCAATGGACAGGATTACTGTTTCGGTGATAGAGTGGGCTTGACCACCACTGTTCCTGTTCACTGAGGTATTGGAGCATTTGATGTTTAACAACTCCAACCAGGCACGTCGCCGATAATGGTGGGACTTATCCACAATCGCGGTGTGGGTCAATGTCGTGGTGGGTGCACCAAACGTGTTCGTCAATAGCTAAGTGCTCCACATCCGCTAAGCGGATTGCTCTTTTGTGTCCACCCTATCACCGAAACAGCAATCCTGTCCATTCACAAACAATGGCCACATCCACATACATCACAGCCACAGGCTTCAACATCCAACAATTAAACACGCACTTCACGTGCAAGATCGGCAGTACATGCCCTCATGCTCCATTCTAACTGTCAGTTTAACTGAAGAAGGTTGACTAAACAACCGAAAGCTTTTATTTGTATGTATCTAATCTAATATGTGTATATTTCCTATTATTAAACATGTCACAATCTATATTTTTGTATCTGTTTCGCTCTGAGCAACTGTAATTTAATAATAATAATGAATCCAGAGCACACAGGCCTCTTTAATCAAAAAACCTCCCATTTCACCCATCCATTTACTCCAAATGCCTGTTGATAGTTAAATTTATTTAACTATCAACTTCCACATCAAGAGAGGGGTCTGTTCCAGCAATCAGCTACCCGCTGGCTAAAGGCAAATTTCCGTACATCTATTTTATACCTGTCTTTCCTCAATTTGAATCTATGCCCCCTCAGGTTCGTAATCTGAGCAAGAGGAAGAATCCCATCAGCATTGAGGTTGCTCAACCAGTTCAAGGCCTTATACACCTCAGTCAGATCACTTTGCAGGTGCCTAGTCTCCGGGCACTGCAGTTCATAGAACTTAAGCCTTTCTTGGTAAGAGCACCCCTTTGTTTCACTCACCAACCCTGTTACCCTTCTTTGTACTTGTTCTAGCAACTCTACATCCTTGCTAAAATGAGGCCTCCAGACCTGTACACAGTACTCAAGGTGTGGCCTGACCATTGCCTTGTACAACTGGATAATCACCTTATTCCTGCTGGCAAAATTCCTATATATCATTGACAAGACTCTATGACATGCTCTGACAGCCTCTCTGCACTGTTAAATGAACTTCATATCTGACTGCACAATTACCCCACATCTTTTTCATTCTCTACTTCTCTGAGTGTAGTACCACACAGTTGGTACCGTTTATTTTGGGTTACTGCTATCCATATGCAGTATTTAACATTGACAGATTCATCAATGTAATTTGTCAATGTTAAACTTCAGTTGCCACTTCTCAGTCCATTTGCCCAACATATCTAGATCCTGTTGCAGGAGCATTGATTACCACTCTCTGTCGTCTCCCACTCAACCATCCCTTTATCCATTGTAGCAATTTGCCCTTAATACCATATTGCCCCAATTTGTACAGCAGTCTTCCATGTGCAACAGTATCAAAAGCTTTCCTGAAATCCAAATATATGACATCAAAATTATTTTTTGCATCCATTTCCTTTGTGACCACATCACATTATACAATCAAATTGGTCTGACAACACCTCCCTTTAACAAACCCATGTTGTGTTTTAACCATTACTACAGTCTTGTCTAGCAGAACCTGCGATGCTTCTTTAACCAATGACTTCATTATTTTCCCCTGGAGAGAAGTTAAACTAACAGGTCTATAGTTACTTGTGTCACCAGGCGCCTCCATAGCTAGGTGGACAGGAGCAGCAGTGCGTAGCACACGCTTCTTGATTAGACCAGGGTTCGAGCCAATGCCCACCAAATACGGAGGATGCGGAAAGGTCAGGGAATGACCACCGCACATCCCCGGAGCAATATGGCCTTAGTTGCTAATGCTCCTAAAAACCAAATAACAAACAACAAACAAACAAACAAGCTTGTGTCACCCTTTGAACCCCCTATGTTTGGTGCACTATGGCCACAGATGCCAATGCACCTAATAAATCTGCAAACAAACAAACGGTCCCCCTTTGTGAATTGGGGATACATTTGCACACTTCCAATCCATGGGTGGTTGTTGTTGTTTGGTTTTTAGGAGCATTAGCAACTAAGGCTATATTGCTCCGGGAATATGCGGTGGTCATTCCCTGACCTTTCCTCATCCTCCGTATTTGGTGGTGACAGGCTCGAACCCCGGTCTAATCAAGAAGCGTGTGCTACGCACTGCTGCTCCTTCCCACCTGGCTACGGAGGCGTCGCACACTTCCAATCCATGGGGACCTCCCATGAGTCCAAGGAAGCTCTCATAATTATGGCTAAGGGTTTGCTTACTTCCTTTGCTGCCTCCTTTCATATAACTGGATAGATCGCATCCACTCCAGGTGCCTTCTTTATGTTTAACTTCAGCAATTTCTCCATTTTGCTCTCAGTTATTACAAAATCACTTAGCTCCATGTTAGAGTTTTATACACTTCTGGTAATCCCCTCCTCCTTGAATAACTCCTCATGTGTGGATAAAAATGCAAAATACTCATTCAGTTTATCAGCTACCTGAGCAGAATCATCAATAGTCGAACCACCTAGAGCGGCAGACAAAAAAACTGCATCACTTGTGAAGTTTGCAAATAATGGTTTTTGCGCTGCATTGTGGGTTGCAGAAATGTTCAAAATGCATTTGTTAGATGGGATATATAACTCTGTTAATGAAATCCGATAAAAAAACTCCACCTGGTATATCTAATTGCCGTAAATATCTCCCCGAAGGGTAAAATGCGGAATTAATGGAAATATGAGAAATCATGCAAATGACAATCATTACAACCAAATATACATTTTATTGCATTTATGTGTGCAAACTGAAATGACAAGTTAACATAAAAGTATTATGTAGAAAAATATGTCCTCAATATTTTGTTGTTCCTTCTCGAGCTACAATTACAACCTTGCAACAATCTGGCATAGAGTTAATCAACTTCTGGATATACATTTGCCCAATTTTGTGAAACCACACCCTTACAATGCTCTCCTCCAGCTGAATCTTACTTGTTGGCTTCTTCTGAGCAAATTTAGGCGGCATTATGTACCAGCAATTTTCAATAGGGTTTAAATCTGGACTGTTGCCATGCCAGTCTGAGGTATGACT